>NW_008355775.1:6987748-6995249 GCF_000622305.1 Nannospalax galili | reverse complement strand
TTATCTTTTTTTCTTTTGGTCTTTTTGAGACAGGGTCTCCCTGTAGCCCAAGCTGGCCACCTGCCTCTGCCTCCTGAGTGCTGAGAGTAAAGGCATATACCTCCAGGCACAGCTACCTTTTTTTTTTTTTATTATTCTTTAGTAATTTCACACATGAATACAATATATTTATAGCATCTCTACCAGCCAAGATTTTTTAAAATCAAATGTATATATCTAAACTCAAAGAAAGCTAACTCAATAACAGCTCTTGCTATTTTTTGTTTGTTTGTGGGGGTTTTTTTGTTTTGTTTTGTTTTTTGTCTTTTTGAGACAGGGTCTTCCTGTAGTCCCAGCTGACCTGAACTCACTATGTAGACCAGGCTGACCTTGAACTCAGAGATCTGCCTGCCTCTGCCTCCCGAGTGCTGGGCCTAGGGGGCATGTGCCACCATGCCCGGCTGTTTGTTTTTAAAGGCCAGGCACTGTGGCATAGGGCTGTAATCCCAGCACATGGGAGGCAGGGTCAAGAGGATCTCTGTGAGTTCAAGGCCAGTCTAATCTATATAGTAAGTTACAGGCCAGCCAGTGCTGCATAGTGAGACTCTAAAAAGAAGAGGGAGGGAAAGAAGGGAAAGAGCGATTTTAAAAAATATTTTATTTTGTGTGTGTATTGCCTCCATGTAGGTAGGTACACCTGTGTTGTACAATGCCTGCAGAGGTCAGAAGAGAGTGTTAGATTCCCCTGGAGCTAGAGATCTTGATGGCTATTAGCTGCCATGTGGGTGCTGGGTATCGAACCCAGGTCCTCTGCAAGAGCAGCTAGTGCTCTTAACTGCTGAGCCATTTCTCCAGCCCCCCTCCCCTTTTTAAAAAATTGTTTTAAATCATGAAAGCTTTGTCGACAATGGCAGCTGCTAACAAAGTCAGTACAATCTTAGAGCCCATGAGTCTCCTTTCAAAGCTGTCCCTCGTGGCCATGTTGTTCAGATGATCTGCTATCCTAAACAGCCTTGGTCAGCTGACCACAGAGGTGTACACATAACCTATCCCCCTTCCACCACCACTGCCAATTGGATTTTTATTATCCATTGCGACCTCTGTGCCCAGACCATCCCTGGTGACAGCTCTTCTAGCTCTGTATTACAGTTTAAGCGTTGCACACACCCACTGTGCTTCTTATGATGCTGCCCTTCCTTCACTAATTGAGAGAACTATAGAGCTAAGCACAAGCTGGGAAAAACAACCTGAGCCAACCAGACAACCTAAGCACACCCACTTATCAATAAGACTCCCATTAAAACTGACTTACTGTCCCCTGCTGAGCATGGCCCTGCCACAGTGTGGATCCACACAGTCAGTAAATTAGGAGCTCCACTTCAGGGAAGCCTGGGAGGATGTCTGTGAGAGGGAGCAAAAGAACGGGTACCTGTTGACATACCTCACTATGTGGAACCATCTTCTAGGAACGAACAGTTTGCTATTTCAATTAAAAGGATGTGATTTTAGATTATTTTCTAAGTTGTGAGCCATGTTTCTCTGAAGGGTGCATTTATTATACAGATGGCAGGCATTTATAAATACAAAACACTACTGACTGGTAAGTTATAATTCCCAGACCTAGTCAGTCTGTTATTTTTCAATTCCTAAAATTTGATCGCTGTGGGCAAGAGAAAAAGGCTAACTTTTCAAGAAGTTATTTTGGCCTTCATAAGTGTGTACCAGGTACCACTTATCTGAAGATAAAAGAGGCCACTGTCAATGCAGTCAGAGCCTTCCTTAAACAACTGGCTCGATGCTTCGATGCTAGAAAACAACATGCACACTCAGCCCAAAGCAGCCTGCTCAGGAGAAAGGAAGCTTGAACTCCAGGTGCCCCTGACAACACAGCTGGGCATGGAAAGAAAGAAAATGCTGAACAATAGAATCGGCAGAGGAAAAGGAGCTCCTCTTAACTTTCCAGGCATGTGGGGAGTTTGTTGCAAAAGAGCTATTTCAGCTATTTCAGACCTCAGTGCTGCTTCAGGTTCTACTGAACATGGGAAAAAACATGCCAGAATAGTACTTTAAGTCAGTGCTTTTCATCAATTAGACAGAAAAACCTCACATCATACTTAAGATGTTTATGAAAGCATGGCCATTATAAGGAGTAGGAAGGGGGTCCTTCTCGCCTGTGTGGAGAAAGTTGTCCCATTCTGGCTTTGGATCACAGCAGCAGCCCTAGTAGCAATCCTGTTATCTTCTAGCACTTGCAACTAAATTTACAATGAGAGAATTTAAGTTGCTTAGTGACAAAGATGGTCTTATCACCATTATAGGCAACTCACACAGATGAAAGGAAATGAATATAACCAGTTGTTAGGACTATAACCAATGATAGTTTTGGAGGGAAGGGAAGGAGGGATGCCAGAGAGGGGGAAAGAGGGAAAGGAGGAGGGAGAGAGGGAGGAAGAGAGAGAGAAAGAGCCCACTAGCTCTTTTGTTCTATTTCAAAAAGCACCATGCAGCCAGGCATGGTAGCACATGCCTGTAATTCCAGTACTCAAGAGAGTGAGGCAGGAGGATCAGAACTTCAGGCCAACCAGCATTACACAGTGAGATTCTATCTCAAAAAAAAAAAAAAAGGGTAGGGGGAGACACACTACTTTCAGAAACTTGAGAAACAGAAAAACAAAGAAAAATAGTACTTGCCTTAACTCCATTAGTCTAAGATAATCAGTTAAAATTCTAGTCTACATCCTTCCAACCCGGTGAAGCAGGCACGTGAGATGAGGTACCAAGCTGGTTATACAGCCTGACAATGATTAATCATCCCCACTGGACTTACCATAAGTCCATAGCAGTGAGAGGAGTAACAGTAGTGCGCAAGTCAAACAGTATGCCTGCAATCAACCAGCATTCCTCGGGGTTGACTTGCCTGGCACACTTCTAATTATTCTACAAATGAATGAAATGAAAATGAACAGCAATAACCCTCCAAGGCCAGTAGGTCACCTCCAAAAGAGAAGAGGTAGATAAGCTTGTTCCCCTCTAGAACAGGCAACTTGGAGAACCCTGACACTGTCCTAAAGGAAAAAATGAAGAGGAGAACGGATGTGCAGAACACCTGGAGTTGAGGGCCTGGGAATAGCAAATATGGAACAGCTGCCTACCAGCAATGTTCCTACAAACAAGGAAAGCTTTAAAAGTATTATAACATGTCAATTCCATATATCAGCCAGCTTCAAATCCCCAACCTGATTATACCCATCTGAAATTTGCTTCACACAGAAGGCCTAAGAAGCGCTCCACCACTAATGTCCCCTCAATAATGTTGAATGTTGTTCCTTAGGAACCTTTAAAGTACCCAATGTCCTTCCTGTGAATGTTATAACCAAGTACAAGGTTCAGTGTCTATTATTTTATAAACCACATCAAATTTTTAAAGTTCGGTTAAACTTAACATGTTCACCCCCAAGGAAACAGCTCTGAAGTCTTTAAGTTTGACGGAAATATTTTTAATAGCATCTACAAAAACTACCTAATCAATAAAATGTGGTATTAAAACAAAATCAGAACGAACCCACATGAAGAAAAGTCAAAATACACTGAGGTTCTCCCTTCTGGCCTGTCAAGTCTCAAAGTCAAAGCTAGATATTTCTTTGACTTTAAAGGTTAAACTAAGAAAACATGCAGATAACATACCTCTTTATTTACATTCAGGATTGTGTAGATGTGCAAAACTAGCTCATATACTTGCAAGTAAAAGCTTACATTTTCTTATGTACACGTGCATGAGTGTGTGTGTGTGTGTGTGTGTGTGTGTGTGTGTGTGTGTGTGTAAGCTAGAATGCTCAGGCTGCTATTAGCAAATACCATATACCAGGTGGTCTAAATACTATTTCCTCATTGTGTCCTCACAAGGCAGGAAAAGATCAAACTCTCATAAAGACACCAACCCCATAATGGGGAGTACCACTCTCCAAACCTCATTGAAACCCAAAAGCTTCCTTCCATGGGAATCTTGGCTGTGTGTATGTTAAGTATTCCAGTTCAAAATAACAAACAGATCCCATCCAACCTACAGGATAACATCAGTATAAGCCTGGTCACTGAGCTCAAGGTCAGCAGCTTGATTATCCCCACTTGGGCCTGGTGAAAGCAGAAAAAAGTCCAAAAGTTTCTATCACAAACACATAAATAGCTCTCACCTACTGCACTATTCAGTAAACTTCCACAGACCAGGAAGGGAAAAGAGGTCTCACCAGCAACCACTTGGGACTGCTGTGGCAAGAACCCTCCCTTTCATCTGTCCGGAGACCCAACCCCTCTTCCGGTCTCTGTAGCCAACACCAGGTTGGACATCTCTCTGAAGGTTCAAGTTCAGTTTTCATTTCAACTGAACTTATAACTCCTTGCCATCTGTCTCCAAAGGGGGAGTGGGGAGTCTTCACAAGTGTTTCCTTCTGGAAGGTACCTCATCCTCAGGGACTCTGTCTAGGGAAGGCCTATCCCAGGGGATGAACAGGCAGTGGGATCAGCCCCTCCAATGCTCTCTTCACCCCTACCCTTGTCCTGCCAGGATTCCTACACTATTGTACTGGCCTCCTTGTCCCCAAGCCCACCCTGTGGACATGGAGCTCTTGGAAAGCACAACGTAAGCCCAGAGCCTGTCTCATGGGAGAAGCTTCAAGGATATTAGCTGAATGACAGGATGAATGGCAAGATGAATGAATTGGCATACCCCCAAATCAGAAGGAGCAACACATATCATAGTTCCTCTGTTCAAGAAATACTGTTTTGCTAAGAATATCTCTGCATACTTTGCTCTCGGGTATAACACAAAGACAGACTCTCGGGTTGTTTTTTGGAGTAAATTCTAGAGATGAGATATTTACTTACTGCTTGCATTTTCCCAAGACTCTGAGCACTGAGGAGCTGCCATTACAAGGAACACAAGCCTGGAACTGCAAGCACCTCTCCACACCAGCTCTCAGTGACACACAAAGATTGCACTACATACTGCCTAGAAATTAAGGGTGACTGGAAGGGGTCAAAAGGATGCAGCAGCCAAACAGTTCTATAAAGAGCAGATGTTTCTAGGGGTAGACAGTCAGAGGCATGAATACAGACTCAACTCACTCAAAAATTAGGTATCCTTGCATTCTCCTTTACCCTGGGGATTTACAGGACCAATAATCATCATTAACCTTTTCTAAGCACTTACTATGCATGGGAACCATCCTAAATCCTGTGCAAATACAATCAGTTCTCAAGGTGATTCTTTGACTTAAACTTATCATCCCCTTTTTTAAGATTTAGCTCTCTCTCTCTCTCTCTCTCTCTCTCTCTCTCTCTCTCTCTCTCGTTACAGATGATTGTGAGCCACCTGATGTGGGTGCTGGGCTCTGAATCCTGGTCCTCTAAATAGAGCAACAAGCACTCAACAGCTAAGGCATCTCTCCAGCCCCATCATCATTTTATAGACACAGAAACAGGCTGAGAATCCTGCCTGATCATGAAGTACATTATACTCTGGGGAACTCAACAGATTAAATGTGAGTCTCCTAGTTTTTAGTCTCCTACTTCAGCAGTCCTTTACAGTAAAGACATTCAGAAGTTGAACACAACCTTTACTAAAACATATCCATGCGGTTTTCGGTCCATTGCTTTGTAGGCATCCCCCGCTGTAGATTTTCCTCTCTGTCTGGCTCAAACCCCACATGTAGCAAAATTTCTAAGTCAAACCCATGTCTCTGCTGTCAGCAGGTGCCATCACTTCTGAGCCATCCACATGGATAAACTATGCATTCTTTTTTCCAGAAGGCACTGCTTTCCTCTGCTCTACAAAGATCCTTCTTCTTTCCTTCAAATGACTGGTTCATAGATCATGACTCAAATTATATTCACAAATGTTCATATACAGTGTAATTACTCTTCCTAACTGGACTGCTTTGAAGACAAATGAGCCCCTCCCACCCTCCTATCCAGAAACTCATAATACACCACCCCCTCCATAAAATGCAGCCCTGCCACAAACCACAAGCCACACTGTCTGCTCTGTGTGACCACATGGAGAAAAATGGAGTTGCATCTTGCAGGGCTTCAAATATTATTTCATCAGAATCAGATTTTGAATATAGGCTAACAACACTATCAGTGTGTGGAAAGAGAGAGAGAGAGAGAGAGAGAGAGAGAGAGAGAAGAGAGAGAGAAAGAAGAGAAGAGAAGAGAAGAGAAGAGAAGAGAAGAGAAGAGAAGAGAAGAGAAGAGAAGAGAAGAGAAGAGAAGAGAGAGGAGGGAGAGAGAGATGAGAGGAGAGAGGAGAGAGGAGGGAGAGAAAGAGAGAAATTGTTCCCTATTTTTAAAACATTGAAAGATCTCTCTTAAATTTGAAAAGGGGTAGTTTAAAAAAGATGATCAGTAGGGGAGAATCAGAAATCCCAAGATATGTTAAACTTGGTAGGGAGAGCACCCAAGTCAGATAATAAAACGTCCCTTCAAGACTCTGTGGCTTCCCCACACCTTGCTGGCCCCTGGCTCCGGCACACAGTCTGCAGAGGTCCCACTTTTCCATGGGGGTCACCAGCTGTAACCCTACATGCAAACATAATCAAGGCAGAGAAAACGAGAAACACAGGAAAGCGCCCGGGTGGGAGCGAGGTGGAGAGTGGGAATGAGTTTGTCTTTGCGCTCTCAAACAGCTCACGAACTTTCATAGAAACTCCTGACCCTCCTGAAATAACAGAAACGTTGAATCGGATGGGAGAAACTCTTTTCACTTTGCTCAGTTCAGAAAGCAAGAGAATGCTGAATGGAAGAAAAAGAAGGGGGGAAGCTGCATAAACACCCAGTCTCCCCCGGTCCTTCACCCATCCCAGATGTGGTCTTCTCACTCCCCGCCCACCTCCTCTCCAGCCCGCGCCCCCAGTCCCTGCTCTGGCCACAAAAATGCAGCCCAGCTCTGAGGTGCAGCTGACGTCGGTGGCCGGCGTGACCCACCCGGCACAGACCAGGCCGGGCGGGGACCACCGCAAGCGCGCCTAAGCCGGGCGGGCACCCGCGAGTCGGAAGAGCTGAGCTCCCGCGGGTTCGGCGCGAAGACGCGATCCAGGCACAACTTTTTCCTCTACCGCGGCCGGTCCCTTCCCATACCGGCATCCGCCGACCTCGGTGCGGTAGCGCGGACCGGTCCCTTCTGTCCCCCGCGGGCTCCGCGTGCGGCGCTCGGCGCCTACCTGGCCCGGGCTGCCGGGGCTACGGGTCTCCGTTCCCGCCGCAGAGCCAGGCGCGTGTGTCTTCCCGAGCCGGAGCTTTCCGTTACGCCTCCTCGCTGCCAGCTCAGTCTGGCCCCGGCGGGCCGCTCCGGGAAGGAGGAGGGCCGGGAGGGGACGAGGGCGGGAGGCCGCGGAGGGTCTGCGGCGCCGGGGCGGAGGAGGCGCGGCCAGAGCGCCAGGCAGCGCACGGGGAGGAGGCCGAGGGGCGGGCGCAGCGGGAGCGAGCCGCGCAGCCCAGGCCCCCCCGGCCACGGCCAGTCAGCACC
>NW_008355775.1:6931073-6987642 GCF_000622305.1 Nannospalax galili | reverse complement strand
GGCGGCGGAGGCCGGGCCTCCTCAGGGGAGTGTCCTGCTCGGCCGGGAGGGTGTCGGCGGCAGGGGGATCCCCGGGAGGAGGGGCGAGGGTGACCCGAGCCGGGTCACCTCCGGACGCGCTTTGGAGGAAAGGGCTCAGCAGTCCCGAGAGCTGCTGCCGAGCTCGGGAAGAGAGGCTGGCTCTGGGGACCGGGGCGGGACGGGAAGAAGTCGGTCCGTAGACCTGGAGAATCCCAAGTGCAGAGTGAGCCCGGGTGTGTCGCCTAGCTCCGCTGCCGGGC
Organism: Nannospalax galili; assembly: GCF_000622305.1. Lineage (NCBI taxonomy): Eukaryota > Metazoa > Chordata > Mammalia > Rodentia > Spalacidae > Nannospalax > Nannospalax galili. The sequence goes on along the minus strand of NW_008355775.1, from coordinate 6,987,361 downwards.
AGGCTGGGGACGCGGTTTCAAGTCCTCCATTCTACGCGGGGTAACTCAGTGCACAGTCACAAAGACTGCTCCTAGGTAGGACGTTTGAGTCCTTGAAACATCCTCCCGCGCACTCAAAAATACAGTTTACCGATGGCTATGGAAGGCGATTGTTCAAGCCTAATGGAGATACTTGTCCAGACCCACCACCACCCCCAGGGGTGGGAGCAAAAGACGGGACTTGGCCACTATCATCGCGGTTTGAAACCTGGAAATTCAGCCATGAAACTCTCTCTCCCTCTCGCCCTCTCTCCCCCTCCCTCTTCCCCCTCCCCCTCTCCCTCTCCCTCTAACTTGCTTCAGTCTCCCAACTTCTCAGCAGACTGTCCAGGGTGCCTTCACCCACCAATGCACAGATCCAGATCTGAGGTCAATTTGGGGTTCCTTTCCTCCTCTGCCAGTTGCCCCTCTTATGGGCTCCTTACTCTTGATCCTTTCGCAGTTGCCCTGCCCTTTCCAAGCCCACTCTGGGATTTGTTGGTTCCCGTGACCCCCTTCCCGGTTTCCAGTTCCGGCTTTCCGCACTTAACCCGACTGCACAACCTTACAGGTTAATGGCTCTAGTACACCACTCAGCAGGCCGCTTCCTGTGTGAGAAGGTATCTGAGGCATGCTGCCAGAAAAATATTCTGAATTCCTTGAAAACTCCACTGTTGAAAACATTATCCAACAGCTGGCCCACTCCACTTCACCGTAGATAACACAAGTCCATGACTACTAATTCGTAGGAAAAGGGTCCGTGTAAAATGAAGGAAGTTGTATTACTTTAATATGCAAGGGTTGCCACCAAGTAACAACAGCTGCAAAACAGTGCAGAATGGCGCTCTGTCCTGATGTTTCCAGGAAGGACCATACCTGCATCCATGTGGAAGTTGCTGATACTCCTCCCAAGGTATATCCAGCAGCTAAATCGCACTTTACTTTTCAGTAAAAGGACACTTAGAACTACATTTCTACTATAAAAGAGTGTAGATGTTTTCTCAGAATTTTGCAAAATCACATGCTAGAATTAACAGGGCTATGGGTTAGGAATAAATGATTCAAAAATCTATGTACCATTGCACCCAGAGTACGAACAAAACAGCAACCATTTGGGGGAAAAAATCATACTAGCAGAGTTTATGAGTCATGTTAAATTCCTAATATTACATACAGTAAAAGCAAGTATAAGACTTTAGCTTTATAAAAAGATGAAGGTAACTGTGGAAAAAAATTGTAAGGAGAGTTTTCTGAGGCCACTGAGTTTCTGAAAGCCCTTTGCCCCCTCATCCTGTAAACCCTCTCCAGTTCCAGATCACAGCCAAAATGGTCTAAAAGAGGACACAAGGCAAATGAGCCCCAAACACTGCACCATGTATTCACAATGACATGCATATGCTTTTTTTTTCAGCTGTTGGTACAAAATGTTCTGGAAACACATAGGAAGTAACACCCCTACCTCCATTTTATTAGTATCTTTTGCTATCCATGCAGCCATAGATTCATTCGTGTTTTGCTTTACAGAAACATCCTTGTAAGAGTAGATGGTAGTTCTTTGCTTACAGAGTAGATTGCATGCCATTCCACACATCTACTGAACAGTTATCTATAGCATATTCCAGCAACCATTACAGGTACCGGGCATGCATCAGTGAACAAAAATGCAAAAGTAGCTTCCCTCAAGGACTGAGAGTACTTGAACATGACATCACTGTGTGGTTTATAGTATTTGGTGGTATGTGTTTCATGTGTATGTAACTTAAATTGGTGCCTCATCCACATTTTAATCTCTTTGAAAGTCACAGTCTATAGCCTTTGCATCTTCCACCAGGCTGGTACAGTAAGCGCTAGCTTACTATCAGAATATATAGATTTGGGTGTGTGCACCCACTTTGTTCTTGGTGTTATTAAATTCACAGAGCAACCATCTGGGAAATAAAACACCAAATTTTTTTCCTGATCATGTTTGCAGCTATTTGGGCTATCATCAAAGCAAGTATCCCTAGATAAGTGGTGTGGACCTAAAGGATATATAAATTACACTCGCCAGGAAATTAAGGGAGGGGAAAGAGAGACAAGACAAGGGAAATGTATGCTGAAAGTTACAGTTCAAGAACAAAGTACTGGCTAGGCAGGGTGGTGCACTTCTTTAATCCCAGCACTCAGGAGGCAGAAGCGGGTGGAGCTCTGTGAATTCAAGGCTGGCGAGGTCTATATAGTAAGTTCCAAGACTCAGTCAGGGCTATATAATGAGACCCTCTCTCAAAAAACAAACTCCTCCCAAAACAACAAAAGAGCAAAGTGCCTGTGGCATTACCATGCCATGGTTACAGTTACTATCTGAATAAACAGCCTGACTCAAGTTTAGTTTTTAAGAGTGGGCTTGAACTCAAAGAACATCCATTTCCCTAGATGTTTCTTGTAACTATGTCCTACAGTCAGGCCTCAGATATACTTTTATTTAAAACCACTTTTCCAGCTTCAGTTTTAGAGAACTGTAACTGAGATCCACCCTTATCAGACAATCTTGCCCTTTCATTCCCTAGGTCTAGAACATCTCTTGCACACAATGTCAATCTCTTCCCAATCTTCACTGTTTTCAGTGACGATGCATACACTATCTTTCAGCATCTGATATGTTAATTCTCAAGCATACCCATATTCATTTATCATCTTCGGTAAGAGTAGCAATTCAAGGTTCCCAGGAATCAAGGTCATGTGCTCAGGTCACAAGAGAGCACCCGGTTCAGTGAGTTTGCCAAGATTAATTAAAAGTCATTAGTCCAGAGTCTGTCCATTTTATAAAACTCATTCCCACAAGTACCTGCTAAAGCCTGTAGAAAGACAGCACTGGAGAAAGAATGGTGGAAGGAATCCTGGAATATTGTCACTGCTGTTTCTACCATGTGGTTTGGCCAAAATTTCAAAAAATGCCATGAGGCATAAGTGAGAAAGAAATTAAAGGGTATCTACAAAGTTTAGTCAAATGACAAGGAGGCCTTGGAAGAAAATGATCAAGAGCCACTTGGATAGGACATAAGGTAAAATTACAGTGGAGTCTGGCTGAAGTGCAGGACCGTGAACTGACTTGCCTGTGCAGATGGCTCTGCTTTTTGAACATCTGGACACTATACCCCAACAGCAAGGCTAAAGAGTTTTTCATGTGTGCAGTCTTTGTGTCTTATTCTTTCTGAGTGTGATTCAGCATGATATTTAAAGGAAATACGCACTTACAACAGAAAGGCAGTCGATATATTTTCCTGATCATCAACATATTGAATACTGATTAACTTCAATTCGCTGTTTATCACAAAAATTGACTTCTTAAATCGACCCCAAACACACCGTGAGAGATTTATAGTTCCTGAAACTATATAATTGTAAAGACACAAACTTGGCAATCAATGCCTTTTGAAAATCTTAAGAGGGAAAAAGTCTAGAGGATCAAATTTTTGAATCCCCTCAGACATCTGGAACTGCAGTTCTGCCCAGGGTCTGTAAAAGAGCACTGCCTCAAAGGTGACCATTTTATTCATTTGTTCCATGGATGTAATTTTACCAGTAAGCTATCTGAAAGTTTACACATCTATCATTTTCTTCTACAAATAAAGATGGAGAAAAGGTAAGTTTGAGCACCAAGACTTGAAGGGCTCTTCTTTTGAATATAATCAGCACTTGGCTTCCTGAGATAGAAGTCACCTTTGTAACCACAGACACAGCCCCACCAAAGTTACCAAGAGAACTGGGAATATATCTTAATTTCCACTTTGATGCATCAGTTTTAAAGTCAAGGATCAAAACTGGAAATCTGTACATAGAAAACAAACTTTTATTTTTCCTGCAATTCCATTGCCAAGGTGTGTGGCTGTCAAAGAGGGCTGACAAAAGTCTCCAACTGAGAACAAACATCTCTAGTGCAGACAGATGCAGAGGGTTTCTGGAACCACATCACAGGCAGGGAAGTAACAGGTCAGACATCAAGGACTGTGGACTCCTCAGACATTCTCAATGTAGACTGATGTCTCTGTAGCAGACTCCTTTATCCCTCACTGATATGTTAAGAACACTGTCCACATTCCAGCTCAGCCAAAGAAAAACCTGCCCCTCAGAATACCACAGCTAAGTCATGAAAGAGATAAACACATAAAACTTTGGGCATTTACACTTTTTCTGTAAGAAATGAGGGCTGGTGGCTGCTCCCACCTTCTGTACATGAAGGTGTTTTTGTTTGCCAGCAACTCTTCCTAACAAAAGTCTATGTTTCTGACTGATTCCAAAATGAGATTCTACTTGACTCTGACAAAACTCAAACCCAGAAGGTGATATCACCGCTGCATGACCAGATCCATCTGGCCCTCATCCAGCCAAGCCTACCCCGGAAGTGAGGTGGAAATTTCCACACTGCGTGAGTTTTTTTTTTTTTTTTTTTTTTTTTTACTGGAGTATTGCTTTATAAGTTACATTCTTAACTGCTCAATAACATGTAAGTGGCAACATGAATTAACTAAACCTTTATTCACCCCTAATCCTCACCTGCAGACATTTTCCTAGATTACAAACCTTTTTCCAAAGAGGTACAAAAATACAAGAAGCCTGAGGGATTAGCTGTCTCACAGTGTTTGTGACAGGCACAAAACCACCCAGAGAAAGCAGGGTCTGGCCCCATACAAGAAGAATGTGTGTATCTGGCCTGTGATTTGTGCTTTCAAGAGCTTTATCTGTGCTATTATGAATTTTGTGCTGTTTTAAAAACCTCTAAGAGGAAAGATTTTATTTTTATCCTCACTGGTACCCACAATGAAATTTGGAAAAATACTTAGCATGATTCAATAGTAAGGCTAAAAACTGAGAGCGCAAGGAGACTGATGCTATTTTTTGCACTATGAAGATGGGATATGTCCTCAACCTGGCCCAGGAGGAGTGTGTGTGCATGTGTGTGTGTGTGTGTGTGTGTGTGTGTGTGTGTGTGTGTGTAATTGTGTTTGTGTGTGTATGCATGTATATTTTCTTCAATTTGAAAAACTTACCTACAGTGAAACTTTCTTTTATTCTCCTTCTAATCTTTTTCCTAGAAACAAGAAGCACGCAAATGTACATCTGATGCTGTGGTGTGGAGATGGCTTAAGCGTGTACTCCAAAGACTTGTGTGTTGGGAGCTTGGGGCTCAGTGTGGCAATCTGGGAGGTGATTGAACCTTTAAGAGGTGGGACCTGGTAAGAAGTAATTAGATCATTGGAGAGACTGGCCTTGGAAAAAATTGCTATAGTTCTCATGGGATCTTGATCAATTCTCAAGAAAGGAGTTGTTATAGATGAACAAGCCACCGAGGTGTCTTTGTCCCTGCTTTCCAGCTTCCTCTCTTGTTGTGAGCTCTCCTCAAATACACTACCACTGTGATACCATCTGCCACGTGATTCAGCCTGGGGGACTCTTCCCAGAGGTGAGCAGAAGTCACATCGGGCTCACTGGGATTCTGTTGAACCGAGGGTATCACCCATGTTCGGCAAGGGCTCTGCCTACCATTGAACTATATCTCCAGCCCTGTTTTTACATTTTGAGACATTTCCCAGACTGACCTTGAACTCACTCTGTAGCCTAGGCAGGCCTTGAACTTGTGAGCCCAGTTCCTCAGCCTCCAGAGTAGCACGGATTATAGGCCTGTGCCACCAGGCCAGCCACATCAAGCTCTTGAACTTCGAAAACTGTGTTAAGTAAACTTTTCTTTATAAAGTATACAGCCTAAAGTTTTTTGTTGTTGTTGTTGCTGTTGTTGTTATAGTAACAAAAAGCAGACTGATACATCTGTAAAGCAGACTGATACATTTGTAGTAATTACTGGTTTAAGCATCTTACTTTAGTTAGCACTAGAGTTATATAAAGCACTAATTAACATGAATTGGGTTAGTAAGAAAAATATTGAGCATCATAGATCATTGTACACATTCTGTCTTTTTTCAAGCAGAGCTGAGTAATATCTTTCTTACTTGAAGTAACAGAAGAAGTTAAGAGATCCTCTTGCCAGGGTCCTAATTCGCCATAGCCAAGCATTAAATTAAGTCTGGGTTTTCCAGAGTTAGTGCAAGAACAATATACAATTAGTGACACAGTTCTCATGGTCTGGTCAAGAGTCATGGTTGTTCTTTATTTATGTCATACAAACTCTTCCTGGCACTAACTTCTAAGAAGAATTGAATCACGGGAATTCTCATGTGAGGAAAACTGGAAAATCTAAGCATGTAGATGCAGAGCATTTGCTCGGAAAGCAACAGACTCTTGCCTCATAGGATCAGTGAAAGTAGAAATTAAGAAGGGATGACAGAATGGTCTAGACTGTTTCTGTCATGGCTATAGGCTGAAACTGCATTATCTAATCCTAATTTCTATCAAGACTCCAGAGTCAAAGCCTACTCCCTGCGTCCTCAGTAAAGAAAAAATAATAGTAATGAAAAGTGAGGCTTGTATTATGCTAATTATGTAAAATAGTTCGTTTATTCACTCACTTCACAAATCAAGTTTAATTCTATTGTTTCCATAAAGCTCATTCAACAATTATGAACTTTGGTCATTTCAGAACAACTTTGGGAAGGCATTCAGTGTAAACAAGAATTAAGGGTAAGGCAACCCAACAGAATAGTATGTATTATGGTAATTACCCAACAGAATAGTATGTGTTATGGTAATTACCCAAATAATGTTCAATGACATAAATCTTGAAATTAAGATTATCTTTAAAACCAATGACAGCAAGTTACTGTCAAGAAAGGAAACTAAGCCAGGCGTGGTAGCACATGCCTTTAATCCCAGCATTTGGGAGGCAGAGGCAGGTTGATCTCTGTGAGTTTGAGGCCAGCCTGGTCTACATAGTCAGTTCCAGGCCAGCTGAGGCTACAAAACAACAACAACAACAAAGATAACAACAAAAGAAAACTAACTGGGGGGGGGTCTTTTTTGAGATAGGGGCTCCCTGTAGCCCCAGCTGGCCTGGAACTCACTATGTAGACCAGGCTGGCCTCAGAGATCTTGCCTCTGCCTCCCGAGTGCTGGGATTAAAGGCATGCACCACCATGCCCAGCCAAGAAAACTAGTTTTATTGTTGGAGTATTTTCTTCAAATGCTTATAAATGCCTCTTCATTTTTTTAGAATGTCAGGAAAACATTTGATACTCATGAATTCAAATCACAGGTAGATGCCTTGTAGATGTGTTTCTGAGGTGTACAGAAAGAAAATGCCCTTGGTAAGAAACTATCATAGACTTTGGAGTTCTGGGGATTGAGTGCAAATATCACTTCTTCCAAATGATTTTAGGTGCATTGGTTAACCTCACCAAACCTTAATTTCATTGCATTTAAATAAGGATAATGTTACTTAGCCCAGGATTATTCTCTTATGTTATTATTATTACAATGTATATGAAAGTGTCTATTACAATGCTTAAGATCCAGGTATGGTGGCATATACCTTTGATCCCAGCACTCAGGAGGCAGAAGTAGGAAGATCTTTGTGAGTTCAAGACTAGCCTGGTCTACATATGGAGTTCCAGGACAGCCAGAGTGAGAACCTATGTCAAAGAAGAAGAAGAGAAGGAGGAGAAGAAGTGGGGGTGGAACGCAAAGCCAGGCCAAACTCTTCAATCTGGTGAGCAAGGGAAGTGCTTGGCACCTAAAGATCCAGGAGGGAGGCTCCAGTTCTACATATCACATGGTCCACAGTCTGTTCCATGCAGAGGAGGGCTAGGTCCCAGTTACCAGGACCCCACGAAAACTGGGTCATTGTCCACGTTTGCTGCTTCCAGAGCTTGCACAGCCTGCCGTGCATGCCTGGCCTGAAAAGCTGGTGTCATGACCTGGACAACTTTCCCCTCACTGGCTGCCCAGTTAATGTCACTACTGATTGTTGTAGCCAGAACAATCTAAAACAAGCCCAGGTCATCCCTGCAATTTAAACTCTCAATAGTCCCCCAAGGCTCTCAATCCAAATTTCTTCATGCTGCCAGGCACAAGAGCTCACGACTGTAATCTCAGCACTGTGAGTTTGAGGCCAATGTATATTGGGTAGTGAAATGTAGTGAATTCTAGACCAGCCTGGGCTATAGAGTAAGATTCTATCACAAAAAGAAACAAAAGCAAACAGCAACAAGCAATCAAACTCCTTTGTGATGTACAGATTTTTTGTTTCTCTGTACCTTTATCAGCACTTGTTATTGTCTGTCTTCTTTATTTTAGTTATTCTAGCGCTGACAGTATGTTATTTCTTTGCAGTTTTGGTTTGCATTTCTCTGATAATTAGTGAGATTCATTTTCCAATGTTCTTATTAGTCATTTACATATCCTCTTATGGAAATATCTATTGCAATCTTTTAACTAAGTTGCTTTTTTTTATTATTGATTGTAAGAGTCCTTTCTATAGTCTTGCTTCAAGCACTTTTTTGGAGAAATAGTTATACAATATTTACATCATTCTATCCATGAGGCGTCTTTTCTCTCTCTTGGTGGTGTCCCTTTCTCATACGAAATTTGTCAGTTTTGAATGGGCATGGCTTTCATATTTTCAGTGTCAAGTAGGTATGTCTTGTATATCTATCTTTTCTTTTGGCACTTGTTCTCCTGGTTGTATCTAGGAAATTATAGCCTGACTCAAACACGTGAAGATTTTCTCTTATGTGTTCTTCTATGAGTTTTGGAGTTTTAGCCCTCACATCTTAGGGCTAGGATCCATTTTGAGAAAGTTATGGGTGGGTAAAAGGAGGCGGTTCATATTTTTTCCTTTGCATGTGTTTGTCCAGCATGTCAGCTCCTCTTGTTTGAAAGGCTGCTCCTTTTCCACTGAGATGCCTGAACACCCTGCTTAAAAATCACTGGCTATAAATGTGATGGTCTGTTTCTGGATTTTGAATTCATCCCACTGATTTGTGTGTCTATTTGTATCCCTATGCTTTCATTATCATTTCATCTTTTAAAAGCATCATAAGAAAGTCACATGACTGGCAAGGTGAGAAGGATGATTCCTTAACTGGGAGAAAATTCTCTTGCAAGAGTATGGGTATCAAAGGGAAAGAACAAATACCCTGTGATAAGATGCTATCATCTAAGCATCATGGGATCAGCTGTCCTACTTGTCTATCAAGATTGGGCCTGTGGATTGTTGACTTCCCTCTTAGAAGAAGGGGGTGAAAGGGCGTTTGGACCTTCAACTTAGTATCCAGTCACTCCTCCCAACCATTTGTACGCAACTCCGCCCAAATTGCATGTGGCCCCTAGGGGGCCTGTGGTAGGGGCTAGAGCATATAGACAGGGGACTGTGAACTGAAGGGGTCTCCGTCTATGCAGCCATGTAGAAGCTGCCATTCCTACAGTGTGGCTGCTTCAGGGTCACCCACACTCCTGTCAGTAAGCCCCACCCATGCTCTATAACTAATAAACTCATTGGTTTCCCAGGGTGAACTTTGGTGGAACCTTGCTTTGGTTTATCTGTGGGACCTTATTGAGGAGGTGGCACTGTTCAGCTCTCTCCAGGGAAGAAATTCTCACAGCACAGTGTTAGCCATTGCTTTGTTTTTTATTTTAGTTTTTAGCTTCAATACTAGAAGAAAATACTGACTAAAAAACTCAGACTGCAGGGATGTCAGTTGGTGCTTACACATTTTACTGAGTGCTTTTCAAGCAAATGAAAAATGGCAGCCAATAACAGGCTAGGGGAAAGAGCCTTCCAGGGGACATCACCGTCCAATCTCTGACAGATGCTAGGAGACCTGAGAGGTCTATCAAGGCTGGGTTGAGTCATTGCTGTATATTATGGAGACACATGAAGCACCATGGTGATCTAAATCTGCCATCCTGAGGTGCATCACTGAGTTAGGAAGCTCAAGAACCAAATAACAACAAAAAAGAAACTCCCCCTCCTTTTGAATTATTCTTTTGAAGTTATACAAAGTACTTCTTTAAAAAAATTGTTATTACATTTATTTATTCATGGGTGAGTTGGGCATGCCACAGTGCTCATGCAGAGGTCAGAGGACAAGTTAGGGGAGTCACTACTCTTCTTCCACCAAGTGGGTCCTGGGGATAGAACTCAGGTTGTCAGGCTTAGTGGCAATTGCCTTTACCTGTTAAGCTATCTCACTGGCCCCAAAGTACTACATTAGAAGCCTTTGTAGCTTTATAAATGAGAAAAAAAAATCCTCAAACTCTAATGGAACTATTGATTCTCAAGTCAGCCTAAATTTTTAGGGCAATTCTTAATGCATTTGTTGATTGGTGGTGAGATAAAATTAACATGAAAAAATAATCAGTAAATCCATCCTGGAAATAATCACGTTGGAAACCATCTCTGTCTTCTAATGAGGGATTCTGGGTGTTCAAAGTTCCCTTAGAAACCTGAACTTTCCTTGACCTTCTAGAAAGCAGCCCCTTCAGCCTGGGATGAAAAACAATGTGATACCCCTGTTCAAAAATAAACAATTGTTGAAAGTGCATTTTGACCTCAGACCCTCCCAAGAAAAAGCAGCTATGGTGTTTACTGATTACACGAGAGGAATTTGAGAGAAACACTGCAAACTCAGAAAACAAATTGCTAGGCCTTTTTTATTCTTTGTTTGAAACTGGCAGTGACCCAGAAGTGTAGCTTCTTTCTCCCAAACCAGAACACTTTCCAAAGCTCCCAGGCTTGTCATGATATCACCAAGGGAGGAAACTTGCCTGTGCCTTTTGGTAACAATGGCAGCATCCCGCCAACACTTTTGAGGAAGAGATGCTTTGCGAATTGTACTGTGATTTGCAAGAATAGGCTCATGAAGTCACTGAGAGAATGCAATGTATTAATTTCCACCACTTCCCCAATAGTACAAAATAGGCCATTTAATAATGCTTGTGAATTTTAATGAGTTCATCTTTTTGCACGTTTATTTCATGTGTATGATTTTAATGGATTCAACTTTATTATAGTTCCTAAACCCCAAATCCCACAATCTTTCCAGAACTTGCTAGCAGTGGTTTTATAGCATTTTAGGGGGTATAAACTGTGGCTCTGGTGACTCAGTTATTATCTTCAATCACTTCAGATAGCAAGAGAGAAGTACCACAGGCTTCTTATCACAGATTGTTGCTCCAGCCCTAGGCAGGACCTTGACTTCATTGCAGGCTATTTTTCTAATAAGTAACTTAATCAGATATTTTGTGTGCCAAGTGAATGGCAAGAAAATGCTTTTAAGAGATTTATTTTGAGGGGCCTAGGGAGATGGCTCAGCTGATAAAGTGCTTACCCACAAGCATGAGGTCCTGAATTTGTTCCCCAGGAGCCATGGGAAAAAAGCAAAGTATGATAGTTCTTCCTTGCAATCCAGTGCCGTGGAGGCTGGCAGTTGGGTCCCTGGGTCGTGCTCACCTGCCAGCCTAGCCTACTTGGCAAACTCTAGGCAAGAGACCCTCTTTCGAAAAACAAGGTGGATATATCCTGAAGAACAATACCTGAGGTTGACCTCTGACCTCTGCATGAACACACATGTACCCTCACACACACACATATACATGCACAAAGTTTCATTAATTTTATCTGTGTCTTGAGAAAACAATGATGAAATAGATTTATGGAGTGAGGAGTTCTAGCAGAGACCAAGGGTTCTGCAGACCCGAGTGCTGTTCTTCAGCCAACATCTCAAGATCAAACTTAGAATTTCCCAAGGGGAAGAGTAAGTTGGCCCACATCCCATGTAAAAAAATGAACTAAACCTGGGCATGGAGGTGCACACCTTCAATCCCAGCACTCAGGAGGCAGAGGCAGGCAGATCTCTGGGAGTTCGAGGCCAGCAAGGTCTACATAGGAAGTTTTAGGCCAGTAAGGGCTATATAGTGAGACCCTGTCTCAGGAAAACAAACAAACAAAAAACAACTAAAAATGGAATAAGGACCTAAGTTTGAAAGCTAAAACCATAAAACTCAAAGTATAAAACACAAGAACAAATCATAGGCTTGGATTTGCTGTAGATTCTTAGCCAAGACACCAAAACCACAAGAAACAAAAGAAAGGATAAATTGGACTTCATCAAAATAAAACATTTTCTGCATCAAAGCACTACTATAAAGTAAAAAAACAACCCATTGGGAGAAAATATTTGCGAATCACATGTCTGGTAATGGTCTGTTATTCAGAATGTACAGAGCTCTCAGGCTGTGGATATACTTCAGTTGCTAAAGTGCTTGCCTAGCATGCACGAAGCCTGATTTCACCCCCAGCACCATGTACACCGAGTGTGCTGACACATGCCTGTGATCCCAGCACTCAGGAGGTAGAGTCAGGAAACTCAAAAGTTCAAAGTCATCCTTAGCTATGTAGCAAGTTTGAGGCTAGCCTGGGCTGCATGGGACTGTCTCCAAAACTCTCTCTGTCTCTCTCTGTCTCTCTGTCTCTCTGTCTCTCTCTGTCTCTCTGTCTCTCTGTCTCTCTCTCTCTCTCTCACACACACACAGACACAGAGTTCTTATGTCTCAATAACAAGGAGACTATTTAATGTTTTTAAATGCATGAAGAATCTGAATAGCAATTTCTTCAAAGAAGATATGCAAAGGCTAGAGAAGCAAATGCTCAACCTCATCAGTCCTGAGGAAAATGCAAAACAAAACTAATGTGGAGCCAGGGACATGGCTCAGTAGGTAAAGCAAGTGTGAGAATCAGGGTTTGGATCATCAGCACCCACATAAAATCTGGCAGGGGATACCTGGAGCAAGCTGGTTGATTAGATTAGCATGAATCAGCAAGCTTTGCATACAAGCGAGATGCCCCGCCTCCACACCTAATGTCAACCTTTGCCCCCCTGCCACAGAAACACACACCTGTACAGAAGCACATACAGACACACACACACGTACACCTATACACATGTAAACATGCATACACACATGCCAGAAAACCTGCAATGAGATATCACTTCATGCCCACTAGGATAGCTGTGACAAAAAAGAAAATGTGAAGTGTAAAGAAATGTAAAACGATGCAGTTGCTTAGGAAGCAGTTATCATTTCTCAGTGAGTTAAACTCAGAATTAAAGAATGACCCAATGATTCAGCTTGTACATGTATACCTGAGAAAAGTAAACCCAGTTGTGCAAACAAAAACTTGTACATGAATGTTCAGGGTGGCTTTTTTCATTAGTCAAAAGGAGAGACAAACCAAAAATGTCCAAGGCAAATGGTGTATAGCCACACACTGGAATATCATTGCTATTATTGTCTTACTAGTAAGAACTTACTCTAAGTTTACTATTTGGCACATAGTTACCAATGGTTTTGTGTGTGTGTGTGTGTGTGTGTGTGTGTGTGTGTGTGTGTATGTGGTACATGCCCATGAGTGTATGGGTGCATGAGCCTGCATGCATGTGGAGGCCAGAGGAGGACATCGGGCATCTTCCTCTGTCACTCTCCACCTTATTCAGGATCTCTCCCTGAACTGGAAGTTCTCCATTTTGACTAGGCTGGCTGACTGTCGAGCTCCCAGGATCCACCTGTCTCTATTCCAAAGCAGGGGTTACAGACACACACAACCTTGCCTGGCTTTTTATGTGCATGTTGGGGATTTGAACCCAAGTCCTCATCCTTATACAACAAGCACTTTTACCTGCTGAGTCATCACCTCAGCTCACCAGTGTTTTGGATTTCTGTGCTTTTTAAATTTTCTCTGCATATTAGGATTAGCTGGAGGACCATTCAATATACTTTTAAAATTGACACACAATTGTAACTGTCTAGATGATACAATGTGACATTGCAACGCAGATTTACAATGTGTAATGTTTAGATCAGGATAATCAGTGTGTAGAATGCCTCAATCATCTATGACTTCTCTGTAATCAATCTTTCTTACTAGCTATTTTGAAATATTTAATTAGTTGCTATCAACCATAGTTTCCCTGCTGTGCTTTAACACAGTAGAAGTTGGGAGGTAAACATGAGGACCTGAGTTGGATCCCCAGGACCCACATTAAAAAATCCAGGCAAGGTAGCATGCACTTGTAATTCCAGTTCTGGGGTGATAGAAACAGGAGAATCTCTGGAGCTCACTGGGCAGCTCGCCTAGCCTACTTGGTGAGTTCTAGGCCAGTGTGAGACCCTGTCTCAACAAAAAAGTAGACAGCACCTTAGGAAGAATACCCAAGGTTGTACTCTGACCTCTACATGCATGTATTTGTGTACACACACAAACATGCACACACACATACACAAAAGAACAAGTTACCCATCCTATAATGGAATATTGTTATGCCCTAAAAAGGAATGAATTACTAATACATGTTACAGTATAAATGAACACTGAAAATAATGTGTTAAGTAAAAGAAGCCAGTTGCATATGGCCACAAATTGTATGAGTCTTTTTTTTCTTGTTGAGATGGGGTCTTGCTACATAGCTCTGGTTAACATGGAACTTGTGATATAGCCCAGACTAGCCTTGCTTGTATAATCCTTCTGTCTCAGTCTCTCTAATGTTGGGTTCCAAGTATATCACCATACCTGGCTTGTGTGAGTTCTATATGACATGTCTAAAATAAACAGATTTATAGAGACAGAAAGCAGGTTGCTGGTTAGCAGAGGCTATGGGAGGGGAAAGGGCATTGCCTGCTTAATTGGTATGAGGTTTTTATTTGAATGCTAGAATATTCTAAAATTAGATAGCAGTAATGATGGCACAGCCTTATGAATGGGCTGGAAGCCACAGAACTGTAAACTTTAAAATATGGCCTTGTTCATATAAACCTACAGCAATGGTGTCAGCATGCACAAGATCCATGCAAACTCAAGCAGACAAAAACCCAGCATAGAACTGTGGAAATGGGTAGCAGGCCCCAATCTTAGTCAAAGAACTATTGAGCAGCTGATTACTACTGGATGAGAAAGAGCTGATTTTGTTTAAGGGAATGACTTTATATAGAATGACTAGACCCCAGTGGATGTACTTGCACTGAGTGATGTCAGGGAACACTTAACTTGACTTGATAGACCTTAATAGAAATAACAGAATGCATGGAATCCAGTGGGGAGGGGCATTGGGAGGGTATCAGTGGGGAAGGAGGTATAATGAGGACTAAGACAAAAATTCAATAAAAAATATATTTAAAAATATGACTAGACCAGACCTGGTGATATGGACCTATAATCCCAGCTATTAGGGAGGCTGAGGCAGGAGGATCACAAATTTAAGGCCAGCCTGGGCCAACAGAATGAGTTCAAGGGTAGCCTAGGAAACATAGTAAGACTTAGTCTCAGAATGGAAAGTAAAAGAAAAAAAGTGGAGGATTGGGAATGTAGCTCAGAGTAGGACACTTGCCTAGCACGCACAGGTTCTTGATTCAACTTCCAGTACTTCAGAATATAATTAATAAATTAGTTGATCACTTAGGATGTGGTTAAATTGTGATTTTATGTTACATCAATTTTAATTAAAAATCAAACAACAACAAAAACCGAACTTTTTCAAGCATGGTGGTATTGTCTGTAATTCCAGCATTCAGAAGACTGAGTAAGGAGCACTGGTCAGTTATAAGGTAAGTTCCAGGCTAGTCTAGGCTACATAGTGAGACCCTGTCTCAAAAAAACAAATTGTAATGGAGATGATATTCTTTCTTAGCTGTACTGGGGATTGAAACCAGGACCTCATACATGCTAGGCAAATACTCTCATTTAGTTATATCCCCAGTCCTGACATCCTCTGTGTGTGTGTGTGTGTGTGTGTGTGTGTGTGTGTGCGCGCGCGTGCACGCTTATGTGTGTGTGTGTATACAGGTAAGCTCACCTGTGTGTGCTCATGTGGGGTTCGAGATCAATGCTAGGTGGCTTTCTACCTTATTTTTGAAACAGTATCTCACTGAACACAAAACTAGCTCTTTTGGGTAGGCTGCCTGGCTAGCAAGGCCCTAGGATCTGCTGCCCAGGCTGGCCTCCAACTGTTGACCATTCTGCCTCAACTTCTCAAGTGCTGAACTTACAGACATGCACCACCATGCCTGGTTTGTTACATAATTTAGAAAAATCACCTTTACATACGGCTCAGTGGATGAAAGCTACCACATTCAAGTGGCTGGAGTGTAGTTTGTTTGAAGTACAAGAAGAAAATCTGCCTCACAAAGGTACATACTTGGAGAAAGAAGTCATTTAAACACTTTTTCTAGATAATTTGTGGATATTTTCTTTTGACGCAATACCAAAATTCAGCTTTTTAGAGGTTCCTTGTGATGTGGAACCTGAAGCCAAATCAATTATGAAAAGATACAACTGAAAGGCAGTGAGGCTATTTTCTCTGTGCATATAACGCACAGTGCTATACACACAACATGGAAAAGATAAATATTATGTCCAAGGTTATTAATGGTTTGCACTAGAGCTGTTCAGCTTTAAGAAGTCTTGCATTGAGTGACAGAGATTACTTTTAGCTCACAAATTCTAAGCATCCTTGCGCATGCCATCTGGGGGAAGGGGTAAGGCATGGCATGGAGATAGGCATGGCATGGAATATGAACAGAATAAACCTCTGTCTGCTTCAAACCTTTGCCAGGCAAGGCTGTGTGAAGGTGGCTTTCCCAGAACTGGGCCAGTTGGGGGGAGAAACAACTTTACAGCTCAACCACCAGCAGAACGCAGGCTTTCCAGGGCCACTTGGGGACACTCGTGCCACTAAGTTCCAGCATAGAAAGGACTTTAAAAATCTCTTTGAGGGTTGACAGTGTATCTCAGTTGGTAGAGCACTGGTCTAGCATACATGAGACCCTTGGTTTCATTCCTCAGAATGCTGAAAACCAGGTATAATGACATTCACCTGTAACCCCAGCACTCAGGAGGTAGAGGCAGGAGGATCAGAAGTTCAAGGTCATCCTTGGCTACAAAGAAGTTTTAGGCTAATCATGGCTAAAGAGTCTCTCAAAAAAATCATGCTTAATTAGGAAAATACTGCATGAATGTAAACTTTTTCTTTATTGTTGCTTGAAAAAAGGAGGGCTGGGGAGATGGCTCGGTCAATAAGTTGCTTGCTTCCTAAGCCTGAAGACCTGAGTTCAGTCCTCAGAACCCCAGCAAAAAAGTCAGGCAGGGTGAAACACACTTGTGATCTCAATGGCAGGGAGGTGAAGAGAGGTGGATCCCTGGGATTCAATGATGAGTCAATCTAACTTAATCAGTGAGCCCCAAGGCAAAAACAAAAGAAAACAAACAAAACAAACAACGAAACCAAAAACCAAACACAAGGAGGATATCTACTGAAGAACGACACCCAAAGTGGACCTCAGGCCTCCACATGCTTGTGTATACACACGCACACACCTATACACACACCTGTATACACATGCACCTACACTATGTAAATACACACACACATACACAAGGTAAAACTGAAAAAAATTAAAAGCCCCTTTAAAGCCTGTAATTTAGTTTGTTTCATCATTTTATGCACCTTTTCCATCACTGAAGTTACTAGGCCCAGAGCTGTATAGCTTTTTTCACTTAACACTTAAACATTTCCTTGTGTTAGAGAAAACTTATTTGCTCCAAGTTTTAAATCTCCTCCTACTAATCAGGTTTCCTTACCTGCCTGTGACCATCACCAAGTATATTTTCCACAGGAGAATTCTCATTTTTAAAGTTCCAAAATCATTTAAAAATATTTCACTTTTCCATCACACCACACATCCCAACTTTCTACTTCACGTTTTCTTCTACCACTGTTTGAGGAAGAGCAAGACCAAGTAGAGAAGGCAGGAGTTTGCTGTGGCGGGGTGTCAGACCCCAGCTTCATAATGAGTCATGTAGCTGAATGTAGAAGTGGTAAAAATTGCAACAGTGAAAGGTGGCGCACACCTTTAATCCCAGCACTCGGGAGTCAGAGGCAGGCAGATCTCTGTGAGTTCAAGGCCAGCCTGGTCTATATAGGGAGTTCCAGGCCAGGTAGGGCTACAGGGAGACCCTGTCTCAAAAATACAAAACAACAACAACAACAACAACAACGTTTCGGAGCATGGAGTGACTGAAAATAAATTCAAAATCAAATGCATAGTGAATCCGCAGTGTTTCTGTGACAGCACTCACCCGTTTTTGCATCATGTGACCTCACTTCAGGTTTAGTTCTCAACATATAACATGAGCACTTTGCGTTGTGCACACTGTCATGCCATCAATACCAATGATGCTCTTTGAAATGCCTTGACTCAGATTCCAGATGATTATATGTTATGAATTGCAGTATTTTTACTCTACATACAGTTTTCTCTCATAGAAACATAATGGTTTAATTAAGGCAAACAAAATCTTTTCCTACCACCATTCCTCAGCATATATCAAATTAGAATAGCTTTTTTCAATTATGTTGTATTAGAATATTTGATTCTTAAAATTGCTGTTTGAATTGATGAACTGAGTTTCATGAAAAAAATCAGTAAATGAATTTTGGCTTGGGATTAGGATGGAACTTGTACCATTTTCTGAAAGGGCCCTAAACATGCTTATGCTGTTTTGTACTATGTATTTATGGAACGTGGAGTTTTCAGTATTGACAATTATAAAATCAAAATATTGATCAACTCTGAAAAATATCAAGGGCCTGGGGAAATGTCTCAGTTAGTAAAGTGTTTGCCAAGCAAGCATGAGGACCCAAGTTCAAGCCCTAGAACCCACATAAAAAAACCAAACAGAGCAATACACAGCTATAATTCCAGCACTGGGGAGGTGGAACCAGAAGGATCCCTGGAGAGTGCTGGCCAGACAGCCTAGCCTATTTGGTGAGCTCCAGGCTAGTGAAAAACTGGCTTAAAAATACAAGGTGGGGCTGGAGAGATGGCTCAGCAGTTAAGAGCACTGTCTATTCCCAGCACCTACATGGCAGCTAACAACAGTCCCTAACTCTAGTTCCAGGGGATCTAACACCTTCCCCTGGCCTCCAGGGCATTGTACAACATGAGTATATTTACATACATGTAGGCAATACACTCATACACATAAATTAAAAATATATAAGCCAAGAAATTATTTTAAAAAACAAAACAAGTTGGACAGTGTGTGAGGAATGGCACTCAAGTTGACCTCTGACCTCCACAGGCATGTGCACACATGAGCACATGCATGTGTACTCTGCCACACACATTTCTCAGGTAAAAAGGGGTTACAGGTGGAAGAAGCCTTGATCAAGAGCACTTGTCGAAGTTCCAGCCCAGCCATATATAAAAAGTGTTTGATCTCCTTGTGCCTCAGTGTCTTCACCAGCAAATGTAGTTGAAAAGAGTCGTTAGTTTCACCTTTCAGGATTGTTGTGTGTACATGCAGAGTAACATGTTCATTGTTATTATCAAGCAACCCATGGGCTCAAAGCTCCAATTTGCCCCTGAATGTGAGTGTGCGCCTTGGTTACCCTCTCAGTGCTTTGGTTTGCTTTCCTCTTAAATTGCTACGAGAACGTCTGTCCCACAAGGTTGTTGTAAGGACTGACTTTTCTTCTTTTCCTGTGCTGAAGATGGAACCCAGGGGCCATGAATGTGCTAGGCAAGAACTCTACCACTGAGCTACATCCCTAGCCTTTGATTCTTTTTTAGACAGAATCGTGCTGTATAGTTCCAGCTGGGCTCAAACTTGCAATCCTCCTGCTTCAGCCTCCTAAGGACTGAGATTACAGGCCCAAGTCACCATGCTCAGCAAGGACTGGTTTTTGAATGGGCTCTGTACAGAGCAACTGCTGGGCTTGCTTAGGAGGGCAAACAGCACATAGGTGTTACGTCTTAGGCTGCTTTTACAGTCCTCTAACTTAGCCTCATAGAGTAGGTGTTCAGTGAATTCAAAGGAAAGGTTTAGAGATTGAGACTTTTCAGGGCAGGAAGGAGGATCAGGCACTGGCTTTTGTATAGCTTATTTCTAAGGGCCCAGGATCTGCTGAGTGGCAAGGACTCCAGAAGGTACCCACCACCTCAGAACACATCAGTGTGAGAGGGCGCACACCTGCCAGCAAAATGTTAGCGTGTTCTTCGTTTTCCTCATTTGTTTCTAATCAAATGTTCTGGCTGGAGGACTTTTCCTGCTGTGGCAGGGTGGGAATGTTTCAGTAAAGTTGTATCAGATCTAGTTCCTCTGTTTACAAAATATCCATCACTTGGGGAATACAGAAATTTGAGAGTTGCTGATGGAGTAGGCACTCCAGGTGGTTCCCAAAGAGAAGACTTCTTTATAGAGTTTTCTTTGATGCCTCCTGCATGGCTGGCCGGCCCTAAGCCAGCCCTGGAAATTGTGGGACTTAGCTTGAAGAACAGACAAGAGCCCTGGCAGTCAGCCACGCTTTTGCCCCCTTCACTGAAACAGAGCATGTAACTTGGCCATTGAAGTGCCTAACTACTTTGGGAATTCAGTAAGGAATTAAAGGAAACCTAATAATATGCAAACCCAGTACTCAATAACTCATTAATGATTAAAAATCATTGCAGTTCATCTGCCTCTCTCTCCAAGGTAGACCCAACTCCTTCCCTTTCAATCTCCTGGTCCCTCATCCAACTCCACCTGAGACAGCCCCTTCCCTTTACTTTGGTCCCTTCTGGTACACTATCTATGTCTGGGAACTCTCCTTGAATACTCTTGTTCCTTAGGGACTAGAGTTATCTTCCTGGACCAAAGGCAGCATTTCCCTTCCAATGAAAGTGATGTTTTTGTAGTATAGTTGGAATTCATGGTTGTAGTGAGTTGGCCATTACCTTCAGCAACAGGCTACCACCAACACAGATGTATAACAATTTCATGGCTTAATGACAACTTTAATTTGTATAAGGTCAGGCATTCACCTGCTTTTGATGCTGCACAAGATGGAGCTCTAGAAGTTGTTGATGAAAAGAACCCATTACCTTCTTAACTACTACTGGCCCAAGTAAGCAAATATGTTTTCGTACATACATACATACATACATACATACATACATACACAAGTATGTCATATTTACAGAATATAATCTTTCCCTCACATTTGAACATCAAAAACCTCCTTTTCAGGTCCTTTCCATTTGTGATAATATTGTCAACTTGACAGGATTTAGAATCACCTAGGAGACAAATCTCTCAGCTTGTCTGTGAGACTTCTAGAGACTGGGTTAACTGAGTTGGGAAGACATACCCTGAATGTTCACCTTCCTCTTGTGTAGCTTATCTTTTCTGGGGGAGGTTATAATGTTACAGAAGTTACTGCTTCCCCACCCCTACATGCCTTGGTCCCCTGTGGTTTTCCTCCATCAATCACAGGCTTCACATCCCATTTAGGTCAGATCTGCCCCTCCAGCCAAGAGCCAATGACTGACAAATATTTATGATGATTATTGTGGGCAAGATGCTGTGCTAGTGATCCAAGAATGGAGGACTCTAAGTCTTGGTTTCATCCTCTGTGAGATGCTGAACAAGTATAGGGCCATAGAAGGTTGTACAAAGTGCCACTAAGTGGATCATAATAGCAGCCAGGAACGGCTGTTCTACACTGGCTTGGTCATCCAAGACTTCCTGAAAGAGGTGGAGCTTGAATCAGATATTAAAGACAGGCCAATAGTAATCAGCCAAGTTTGAAGAAATACATGGGCTGGGGCTATCCCCTTAGAAACAGGCTACCTTGGCCTGGGATGGAGTATAGTTACTAAACATTTGTTTTTCTTCTTCCTCCCCCTCGCCTCCTCCTCCTCCTCCTTTTTTGGTTGCACTGGTGACTGGGTTGGGTAATCATGTTCAGACATACTGGTTTGAGGTAGGCAGAGAAAAGAAAAAGGCCATTTCAGAAGGAGGAACAACTTTAACCAAAGAAAGAAAGGCAGGAAAGTACAGAGCTTAATTTTGAGTATTGGCAAGAAATAGATTAGTTTGGCTGCCACATGTTAGCACATATGGCACAGAAGTTTATATTTTATAGTTTCTGCAATGGAGAGCTATTGATGGTTTTGAAAGAGGGTGGAAATTCTGAGCGATATACAAACCTTTCTATAGCAAATACTAGCTGACTCACAGTTGGAGGAGGTGCACTGCATTCCTGTGTACGAATTCCTGAGAATAAGAGAAAATGGTCTCACATTTAACAAGAATGACCTCTAGGAAGAAGCAATAAAACATTTTCTAAGTCCATCTGAGCACAATGCAAACCTCTTCTTTAAGATTCTGCTCACCCGGACCTCTGAGGTGTCCCTTTATGCTGTGTATTAGTTATTTGTCTTATTGTTCCGGAAAAAAATACTTGACAAAAGCAACTTAAGAAAGGAAGGATTTATTTAGGTTCACAGTTTGAGGGTTCATCATGACTAGGAAGACGCGGCAGCAGGAGCTTGAGCCCACTGGTCACATTGTATCTGCAGTCAGGAAGCAGAAAGAGATGAGTGCTGGTGCTCAGGTCCCTTCCTTTTTATTTAGTCCAGGACCCCAACCTAAGGAATGGTGCGGCCCACATTTAAGATGGGTCTTCCCACTTCAATTAACTTAATCTAAAAAAAACAAACAAACAAACAAACAACTCTCATAGATATATCAGAGACTTTGTTTCCATTCTAAACTCTGTTAGGTTGACAATCAAGATCAACCATCATGCCCTACAGTTGACATTGCTTTGTTTTGTTTTGTAAAAAGTCTCAGTATGTGGCCCTGGTTAACCTCAAACCCTCATCATCCCACCTCTGCCTCCCATGTGCTGGGATTATAGGCACCACCCTGCCTGACCAGCTAGCACTTTTTATGAGCTTTCTGCTGGCCTTTGAGTACCCTCAGATCCACCATCTCTGATTGTCATGTATCTATACTTGTCATCATCAAATATCTAGGATCCAGCCCAATGCCTACTTTGTTGTAGCTATTTGTTAAGCCCTTAATTAAAGGAAGGATAGATGGATTTCATTATCACGTGCCAGAGAGTACTGTATAACTTAAAAAAATATATTTATGAAAGTAAAGAAGTAGCCAAAGGGCGGGCGGGGGGGAACCAGTACCACCAATCTCCCCACACAATGTGCAGCTTGGCAAATAAACAAATTTGACTCATAACAAAGAGTTATGAGGAATGACCACTAGAAATTGTGTAGACTTGGAAATGGACTGTTCAGGCAGATCCCAAGTTCAGTCTGTACATGACTGGAGCAAGAAATTGAGTTTATGTATCATTTAAACGAGCCACAAATGGGACTCTGAGATAAGCTAACATTCAAATTCACTTAAACTTTGTACTTACAGCATGAACACTCTGCAAATGGCCTCTGGGTTACAGTTCTTTCAAACTTTCAACATTTTTGCCCTAGGATCTGATGGGCTTAAACGTACTGCAACGGGTGTGAGGGACATGCCAAAAAGCAAGGCAGGCAGATGCTAGGGGAAGGGTAATACCTTCTCTCTCTCTGCTAGACTGAGAAAACAGACTGGGTTTTGGTTTTTTGTTTGTTTTGTTTGTTTTTACAAAATATAAAAGGAAGCCGGGTATAGTGACATACATCTTTTATCTCAGCACTCAGGAAACAGAGGCAGGTGGATCTCTGTGAGAAGGTCAGCCTGGTCTACATAGCAAGTTCCAGGCCAGCTGGGGCTACAGAGAGACCCTGTCTCAACAAAACAAAATGACACAACAAAACTAAACTAAACTAAAAGGAGTTTTATAAAAAGCAAAAGGCTTTTTTTTGGTAAAACAAAAGTTAAAAAAACAAAACAAAACAATACGATGCTTAGAAAACAAAGCCAAAAAACTAAGGACAAACAAGGAAAAGGAAGTCACAAATAAGGGTTGAGGGGCTGGAGAGGTGGCTCAGCGGTTAACACTGGCTGCTCTTGCAGAAGACCCGGGTTCGAATTCCAGCACCCACATGGCAGCTAACAACTGCCCATAACTCCAGTTCCAGGGAATCCGACAGCCTCTTCTGTCCTCCTCGGGCATTGCACGACATGGGTGCACTTACCTACAAGCAGGCATAACACTCATACACATAAAAATAATAAAATATTTTTAAAAAGGGTTGAAAGAGCTTCTCTATAAAAGTGAAACACACTTAGAAACTGCTTTGAAAAACATTATTATTATTATTATTATTATTATTATTATTCATGTATCTATGAGACAGAGAGAGAGAGAGAAAGAGAGAGAGAGAGAATGCATGTAGAGGTCAGAGGACAACTTTATGGAATCAGCTCTCTCCTTCCACCTTTACGTGGGTTCTGAAGATTGAATTCAAGTCTCCAGGCTTGCATGACAAGTACCTTTACCCACTGAGCCATCCCAGAAGTCTACATGCTACTTTGAATAAAAAAAAAAAAATTCACTTCTTACTTGGGCCCACAAGGTAACAATGCAGAATAAAAGTCTGGCATCTGTGCCTATCTCCTTTACAGTGGGTCACCTGTTCTTCCGGAAGACTGAAGGCACAGAGACAAGTTGTTGTCTTAAAGCTGAAGTCCTCTTGGATTCTAGCAACAGCAGAACCTTCAAAAACAAAGCGCCTCCCACATACCGATGAGGGCAAGGCTGCACCCTGGAGCAGAAGTCATCATCTCCTGAGAACCAGACTGAGCCTCCTCAAGGGATGACAGCAATAAGACATTTTGCAGGATCAGGATGGAGAACGTCACTAATTACAGTTGGAAAAGCTTTCTGCTGGAGGCATTGCTTGATTTTTATAGGACTGGCTTTGTAGATAACAGGAGCTACAGGAAGAACATTCTAAGTCCCCAGTTTATTCTTATTTAGAGTCTTTTCCTGCTTCTTCCACTGCTCTGGATTAGAAAACCCAGAATTTGAGTTCCCCTGCTTTCTGGAGATGCAGAGGTGCTTAGTCACCCAGGGAAGCACACAGAGCTTCAGAATTTTCCCCAAGACCAGTCTAATGTTTCCAGGGGGTTGTCAGATATTTTGACCACCATGTTCCTTTGATTTTGCTCTCATTTGGGCAGAGTAGAAAAAATAAATTATTTGGGGGGAAGACACACATCACTTTTGGGCATGCCAACTCCTTTTAGAAAACATCTGGGATAGCAAAAATGGGAGAGATAAGTGTAAAATAAATTTAAAAGACACTATTCCTAGAAATAGACCAGAACTGCTTTCTTATGTGGCCGAAGTGGTAACCAGGGGTCTGCAGGCTGCCCTGGATCCAGGCCTAGGAAGTGACTCAGTCGTGGCAAAGAAACCGAGTTGTAGAAGAGAATCCCAGGCCGGGTGTGGGAATAGGACACACTGGCTGATATAAATTCTGCTCTGTGCACATATTGTTTTGTAAAATCCAAGCATGAGATCATCTGGCCTGAATGTTTTCTCTGAGGGTTTCTCACAGACAGACACAGCGATCTGAATTGAGTTAGACCAGGCAAAAAGCATTTTGGGGATTATCTGACTCTGCATGGGGACAGCTATGCATTTTTTTTAGGTCAAAGACCAAGGGTTTTCTATTTGCTCTCCAGAGGCAGAACCCTCAGATATCTAATCATATCATTTTTTTTCCTACTGATTTCTGTAGAAGAACTTAACAATTCTTTCTCCAAATCATGGGCAAGAACTTCAGTTAGGGGCTCCCTTCTTTCAGGCAGGTTTTACATGACTAGATAGATAGTTGTTTGATTGGATTTTTTTCATGTTTTAGACTCCTCTGAAGAGTAAGAGCCCTAAGATCTCTCACGACCTCAAATAGGGTAAGTAAGAACACAAGAATGAAGTAAGCCTTAGGCGGCAGAGCTGCCTCTTCCCAGAGGGGGCAGGCTTGATTGCATCACATCCTTATAGTATTTCTACCACTTGCATGAAAACCTCCCCAGGGAAACCACTTAGTCCTGGCTATCTGAACTCTACTCCTGTCAGCCTTGGCCTTAGTGTTTGTGGTGAGGCCAGGAATCTGCAGGCTTTTCTGATGTCCACCATGCAAGTCATCTGCAGAACGGGTCAAAGGGGTCAGCTTCTCTTTCTACCATGTCCTTCACTTGATTCTGTTCAAAATGTTCTTCTTAATAGAGTACCCTAAGTCTAAAATACTATCACTCAACAGAAAAGTAGAAGACATTATGGCCTTTACTCTGTGAAATATTGAAGAGCCAGGAGGAACTTGAAATCTATAGATCATGGTTTGGTTTCCTTGAGTGGACAGAGGACAGAGGGGAGCAGGTGTGCTAAGGTTGGCTTCCAGGCTGGGGTGGTAGGCTCACACACAACAAGGAAAAGCCATCCAACAAGAAGGCAGCCCATGGAGGCATGCAAGGAGAGGTAAGCTGAGCCTTTGTTTAATCTTCAGAGTGTCCAGAATCAACCCCTGCAGTGCAAAGGTTTGATGATGAGGACAGACCCTGTCAGACTCTGAGACCAAACACCTCAAGTAGGAGGACGATGTTACATGTTATAAAGTCTGAGACTGTGGGGGGGAGAGAAGGTGCAGTGTACCCTGTCATCAGAAAACTCTGAAGTTTGAAAGATGTTTTAGGTCTATGGAAAAGCAAAGCAATTACTGAGTAGCTCAGCAGTTCGCAGACTTAAAGTCCTTCTTAACGTAATGAGATAATCCATATTAGAACTAGAAGTGAAGTCAAGAAATTAAGAAGTCTAAATATCACAGATCTGTCCAGCTGTTTCAAAAACTAGTGATAGGGCTGGAGAGATGGCTCAGTGGGTAAGAGCACTGGCTACTCTTGCAGAGGACCTGCGTTGGGTTCCCAGAGCCCTCATAGTGGTTAATAACCACCTATAATTCCAGTTCCAATGGGTCTGATGCCCTCTTCTGGCCTCTACAGGCATTGCATGGCATGGATGCACTTAACACGCAGACAAAATACTCATACACATAAAATAAAAATGAAAATTTTATAAAAGAAAACTAGTGATATCTGAGGTGCACGCCCCACTTTTGAGATAGAGTTCCTGAGAGAATAACTGATTATTCCAGCATTTTCCTGGGGCTCAGAGACCAAAAACAATATTCTAGAGTTATCATGTCTTAGAGGTATATAGTTGTTACTTGTCAACAGCCCTGAAACAAGACTTGAATTTCAATTCTATTTCCTCTGTTTCGTAGCTGTGAAAAATGTTGGATAAGTTATTTTGCCATTCTGGACTTTGGTTTCCTCATTCATATGTGCATATATAAATATACACATATATCATACGGTATATATTTACCCACTGTTGACATCTTTACCATATATAGCATACGTAATATATGCATATAAACTTATTTAGGCATATGTTTAATCATTATAAGTATATTTATTATATATCATACATATGTATTTTAGGTTAAATATATACATAT
Source organism: Nannospalax galili (assembly GCF_000622305.1). NCBI lineage: Eukaryota > Metazoa > Chordata > Mammalia > Rodentia > Spalacidae > Nannospalax > Nannospalax galili. The sequence goes on along the minus strand of NW_008355775.1, from coordinate 6,960,115 downwards.
GTATACACTTGTCATCAAGAGAATGACAAGCTATTCCCTTGTAGCTATTAAATTATTACAGTGACTTCAGCTTATTGACCTTGTGTAGCATGTGAAAAGTACTGTGTGAATTTGATTTGTTTTGTTTTGTTTCACTTGTGGTGCTGGTGATCTGACCCAGATCCCCACCCTTTCTAGGAATGTCTTCTACCTGACTGAGCCACAACCCATCCTCTGAGCTCCTGTTTTTCTGCTTTGAATCTATTTCATAGCTTGGTCTTCTTAGTTCTAATTTCTTACACCTATTACTTTAATTACGTTCTATATATGTCAAATATGTAATAGATAAATGCATGTTCCTCAGAATGGTTGCAGAATGACACGTGATCATGTTTGTGGAAGTGGCTGTCATGGTGTGTTGCTCAGGGAATGCTTCTACATTGCGGCATTTTAGGCTTCTGGATAGGCGGTGTGTTCTCTAAGTGTGCTCAGTGTTGTGATTTCAGATCATACAGTGACTATCTGTACATCTGTACATGGAAAAAGTAAAATACATGGAAAAGTAGATGAGTGCATTAATCTATCAGCAACCGAAAAATACACCTTAATCCCTTTATTTCTGAGTTTCAGAAGCAATTTATAACAAATGCTCAGACTTTGGTCAGCAAGAAAGTGGTTTATTAGATAAGAAAGTCTATGTGTCTACTTGGAAATCTTCACCAACTGGATAAAGGGTCGGGCAGCTGTGTGGAAGACCCTCCTTTTGCCTCTTCTTTCCATTGGCAGATGAGGTAGACCTGGACTTCCTCCACAGAACAGCAAGACCAACACTGACGTGCCAGGTCTAGAGAAAGAGACCATAATTTGGAAGCTGAGGCTGAGTGCCTGGCATTGCTCATAAATTATGGAAGGCACAATTAAATCTTTTCCATTCCGAGGGCATACACCCTCTCTCTTCCCAAAGGCAACTTTGTGCTTCATATTTTGTTCTCCCACATGGCTCCAGTGGAGCGAGTTAAATAATTTATATTCCTATTAAAATGTTCCTGGTACTGTCAAAAATTCCATTGTATAAACAGCTTTTAAAATGCAATTATTAAGGTCTCAAAAAGAATTTTAAGGGTTGGGACTACAGTTCCACAGAGAGGGACAGCTTAGTATGCTCAAGGCCCTGGGTTCAGTTCCCAGCGTTGCAAAAAAAGAGAAAAAGATTTTAGTGGCTTGTTGAAATTTTTGTCATCTAAGTATACTATTAAAAGCAGATGTTCGGATGTGTATGCAGACAAACCATCTGTAGCTACTAAATTACTGTGTCGATTCCACACAGTGACTTTCTGTAGCGTGTGAGAGTGCTTTGTGTTCCTTTTTGTGCTGGAGGTGGATTAGCTCTGGCTTGGGATCCAAGTGTAGCTCAGTCTTCATGGTATCTGTTGTTATCTGCTTTCTGTTGCTAAGAACATGATACTAGAGACTAAGTAAATCATAAAGGAAAGGTTTTGTGCTCAAGGTTCTTGTCTCCAGTTCAGGGTTTGTACTTGACAATGCCTTCTTGCTGGTGAGTCCTGAGGCAGAGCAGGGAATCATGTGATCAGACAGGGCATGCAGGAGAGACCTAGCCAAATTGTGTTTAGGGCGACCTTCACTGATGGTCCATTAGCTCATTAATTCATTAGTCACAAGAATGGATCACTCCATCCATGAGGACAGTTCCCTAATCGACTCTTAAGAGTCTCACTTCTTAATATCTCATGATGGAGATTAAGTTCCGACATAAACTTTGGGCAAGACAAACCATATGTAAACAGAATCCATTTCTTATGCATTTTATTTTCATGGAAAAATTGCAACTTGCCCCAGATATCAGATTATTTTTTCCAATTATTAGAAAAAGGAATTTTATAAAAGGATACTATTATAATTTCTAACTAAATTATATCTAAGGAAAGTTATCCTCTAAAACTTTCACTGGTGGTAAATATTTATATAGCACTTCATGTTTATATGTTCAGTTTGGGCCTCTGTTAGAGAGGCAGAGTGCAATGACTTGTTTTAGAAGTTGGGAAACAGGTCATATAATTTGGAGAGGATGTGAAGTGACCTTGTGTTTGTTCATTTCAAATAACTACAGATGTCTTCCTTCCATGGTAAGTATCCTTTCAGGTCCCTGGGGCTTTCCTGAGTTCCAAATTATCACCCCTACGAAACCCTAAACAGGCAGAGATCAGCCAGGTGTGACACATACTCGTAGTCCCAGCACTTAAGAAGCAGAAGGATTGCTTCAAATTTGAGGCCAGCTCAGCAGTTAAGAGAGCTTGCTGTTCTTCCAGAAGACTGGAGTTTGCATCCCAGCACCCATGTTGGGTGGCTCATAACCCTGTAACTCACACTAGGAGAATCCAATGCCCTCTTCTGGCCTCTGTGGACACCTGCACCTGTACTTATATCATACACACACATACACACACACATACACACACACACACACACACACACAAGTATATATCTTAAAAAATAGGTAAAGTCCATGGTTTTCTTTCTCATATAAACTCTGCTGTTGGAACAAATAGTATTCCACAAAAGGTAATCAACGCTGGGCATGGTGGCCAGCACTCGGGAGGCAGAAGCAGGCAGATCTCTGTGAGTTCAAGGCCAGCCTGGTCTACATAGTGAGTTCCAGGACAGCTGCGGCTACAGGGAGACCCTGCCTCAAAAGGACCAAAAAAAAAAAAAGGTAATCAAAATAATAGGAGTGACTTACATTAATCAATTATGTATTAAGTACTGTATTAAGTGCTCTATATATTCAATCTCATTGGATTTTCATAGCATCCCTAAGCAGAGGATCCACTATTATTTCCATTTTATAAATGAGGGAACTGTATATGGGCTGGGTGAAATGCAGTAACTTGCTTGAAGTCACAGGAGCAACTTTGCTGAGTTCAGAAATGGACTCAGATAAACCTGACTCCAGGTTCAGGACTTTTTCTTCTTTTTCTCTTTTCCTCCTTCCCTCCCTCCCTCCCTCCATCCCACCTTCCTTCCCTCCCTCCCTTGTGTCTCTCCTTCCTTCCCTCCTTTCCTCTTTCTGCTTCTTTTTGCCTCCCTCCCTCTCCCTTCTCTCCCTCCCTCTTTCTTTCTTTCTTTCTTTCTTTCTTTCTTTCTTTCTTTCTTTCTTTCTCTTTCTTTCTTTCTTCTTTCTTTCTTTCTTTCTTTCTTTCTTTCTTTCTCTTTCTTTCTTTCTTTCGAGAAAAGATCCCTCCATTCAGCCTAGCGTGCCGGGGCTCAAACTTGTGATCCTCCTGCCTCAGTAGTCACAGTACTGGGATTGCAGCTTCTAGCACTCCTAAGTACAACTTCACACCAAACTAATTCCAGGTCTCTGCTGGTGGCACAAAATAAGGATATTTATAAATCTGTCTACAAGGAATTGTCTTTCAAAAAAAAAAAAAATCAGTGCTGCATTGCTGATACAAAGACAAAATGGTCCTGGTACTTAGAAAAACAACTGGTCAGTTTCTACAAAGGCAAGCCCAGGCTTAGACTTGCTTAGTACATGATGCAGAACCCCCACTCCTGGGTACTCACCCAAGAGAAATAGAAACATATATCCAGGCAAAAACATGAGTGGGAATATTCATAACAGTCATCCATCCCCTGGATCTACTCGGCAGTACAAAGGAAAGACTATACATTCATACCATCCAGATTAGATGAACCTCAAAAGCACTATGCTGAGGAAAGAAGCCAGATGCAAAAGCTGCATTCAATATATTCCATTTAATGGAATACTAGAAAATTTAAAACTACCCAGTACCAACAGAAAACAGACCTGTGACTGGAATGGAGAGGAAGGAATCAGCTAAAAGGCATTCAGAAGAAATTTAGGGTGATAGAAATAGTCTTCATCTTAATTATTGTGGCAGCTATGCAAGAATATGCATTACCCATACTCACACTTTAAAAGGGAGATTTACCAGCAGGGCATGGTGCTTTATGACTGTAATCTCAGCCTTTGGGAGGCTGAAGCATGATTCCCATAAGTTTCAGGGCAGCCTGGGCTACAAGTATGAGACGCTATTTCAAGAAAGCAAAAGTTGGGGCCAGATAGATGGCTCAGTGGTTAAGAGTACTGGCTGCTCTTGCAGAGGACCCAGATTTAATTCCCAGCACCCACATGGCAGCTAACAATCATCCATAACTCCAGTTCCAGGGAAATCTAACACCCTTTTCTGACGTCCATGGGTATCGCACAACATGGGTGTGCTTACATACATGTAGGCAATACACTCATACATATACAATAAAAATAATAAACTATTTTAAAAAGGAAATAAAAAGTAAAAAAGGAGATTTATCACATGTAAATTAAATCTCACCCGACTTATAAACATATCATGTATTAAAAGCAGGTCCTGGAAGACTGGTGGTGGAGCTGTGGTAGAGTGCCTTTTCAGTATGATCAAGGCTCTGTGTTCAATCTCTATCAGAGAAAGAAAAGGGAAGGAAGTGGGAAGGGAGAGGAAGGAAGGAATGAGAAGGGAGGAGAGTGAAGGAGAGAGAGAGGACAGGGGAGGAAGAGAAGAGGGGAGGGAGAGAAGGGAAGGGAGGGTCTCAGGCTTTGCCCCTGCTGCCTCTCAGGAGTATTTCATTAAGGACTGCTGGCGAAACACAGTTATGATTCTCACTGTCCTTTTGTTGACTTGTAAAGCAATAATTATCTTTTAAAACTTTTTATTGAGTTTTTGTGTATTTCATAAAGAATATCTTAATCATCTTTATACCCCCTTTCCCACTGGCACCTGCCCATGGCCCCCCACTGGAGTTCATACATTCTGTCATTTTTGTTAAGGCCTATCACGTCGTTAGTATCCTCAGATGTCCCTCAGTGCAAGTTCATCCACTAAAGTCTAGTCAACCTATCTAGAGTCCTTCTTTTTAAGAAGATCAGCTCTTCCTCACCCAGTAGTAATCAGCTGCCAATAATTCTTCGACTAAGATTGGGGCCTGCTGTCCATTTCCACATAAAGCAGCAATTATTCTTCAACTTCTCTCACCCCTCAAAGGACTACCATAACTGTCTTCATTTCTTCTTTATTCAAATATCCAGCACCACAATACAACTGTTTCAAAACCGGTTCCCAAATAGCAGTGAGACACCAAGAAGTAAAAGCAGTCCAGAGGATTAGAGGCTCTTACTTCATTTGCCACCTCAAAAAAAGAAGGGAAAAAGCTGTAGCTGAGCCAGCACATTCAAGGTCAAGAACATCTGTTACAGAATTCACTCTTGCTGAGGGGAAACTAGCTTTTTATTCTTCTCAGTCTTCCAACTGACTGGGCAAATCCCACCTGCATAATAGAGGGCAATCTATCTTACAAGCCTACCAGTTTAAAGTTACTCTATTTCAAAATACCCTCAGAATAATCTGTGACTAGATATGTGGACACCATGGCCCAGCCAAGCTGGCACGTAGACTTAACCACTACAGTCTTCACTGAGTGATTCCTGTTTCTCTTACAGTTTTTAAATATGAAGGCTGGAGTTTCAGGGAAGAAACTCCTCAAAACAGTTTTCTACGCTTAGGTGATGGCATGGATCTCTTACAGAGGCTCATGGAAGATGCCCCTCTCTTCCTGCACATTCTGACTTAGCAAGTCAGATCTCTATAGGGTCTAGGACTCTGTGGTTTTTATAAACTTCCTAGGGATTTACATAGATCCTCAGGAAGATCTAAGCAAAGGCACAGAAGAACAAGCCTACTTATAACCAAGGAGTGGGTTATCTGGTGGGATTTATATAGCACTTGTGGGGCTGGAGAGATGGCTCAGAGGTTAAGAGTACTGACTGCTCTTGCAGAGGCCATGGGTTTGGTTCCCAACACCCACATGGCAGCTAACAACTGTCCATAACTCCAGTTCTAGAGGATCTGATGCCCTCTTCTGAACTCCGTGGACACTGCATGTCACGGGTGCAGTTACATGCATGGAAGCAATACACTCATACACATAAAATAAAATAAAAATAATAAAAAATGAAATATTTATATGGCACTTGCTCAGTCAGTCTGTGATTTGAAGTTGTTTTAATAATACATAACAAAGTCTATTTAAATTCCTTTTTATTAGCTGGTGTGGTGGTGTAGACCTTTAACCCCAGCACTCAAGAAGAGAGGTAGAGACAGGAGGATCAGGTTTTCTAGAGCCTGCCTGAATTACATAGTGAGACCTTGTCAAAAAAAAAAAAGTGGGCTGACTTCAGTGGCTTGTGTAAGGGCTCTGCTCACTGAAGGTCAAGGATAGGTGGTGATGGGAGGAGGGCAGAGTCACAGCAGATCCCCACAATAGGTTCTGGCCCCCTACTAAGAAGATTCATGCAGTCCTTTGAGCAGGCTGACCTGAACTTTAAGTAGGAAGGAGGCAGCTTAGAAACTAGAGGGAGAAATACGGTTAATGCCTTTAAACAGATATCGATCTTCTTTTCTTTTCTTTTTTTTTTCAAGAAAGCTTCAGCCTAGGGTAGAATGAACATCAGATAAATATCTTGAAATAGCTGAAGAGTGCACGTGTGGAAGAGAAGTTGGACTTTTTCCTCTATGTTCCCAAGGGACAGAAATAGCCTCAGTGGGTGGAAATTATAGAGAGGGGGGATTATGGATGGACAAGAGGGAAAACAAATAGAAAGAACTGGGAGTTGTATCCAGATCAAATATCGCCTACCTGCTGGGCCTGCACTCACTGGTCATGGGTCTTTGGCAAACTATGATGTCCCTCAAGCTTCCTTAGTTGCAAATTGACACTACCAACACTTACAGGGCTATGGTGAGGATTAAACGAGATGTCTGCAAGGATCTTAGCAGAGAGCAGAGCACATAGTGTTCAATAAGCTGGAGGTGGTAAAAATAAAAATCAAGACAGGATAAGGTGAAGAAGCTGGCTAAAGTGAAGGGGTTTCCCATGCCCAAGGGTGTGCAAGTACAGTGCTCACCCTGAGGGGGATGCAAAGGGGACAAGGGACTCTAAGTGCTATGTGGGTGGATGGACGGGATGTTCAAGGTCTTTTGCTTTCTGAGCAATTTTGTTGTACTTACAAGAGGTGGGGAATACATTTTTGTGCTTGTGAAAAGATTGTTCTTTTATTTTTAGTGAAAACATTTTCTTTCTCTAGGCAGCCAACCCTTAGCCTTTGAGTTTTAAAATCTGAGAGTTCATGATCTGGCTTTCTACTGAGAAGTTATTACACGATAGAATGTTCACTCATGTTCCACCTGTAATATCAAAGCTTGGGATATGAATCACAAAACAAAGTTATAGTAAAATGCACCTAAAATGTAAGGAAAATAAACAAACAGGTTTTGACTGACATATCCATTGCATAAAGATGTTATGCAATGCTATATGTTACTTTGAGGACAATTAAGGAAACAGCATTATCAGAGAGCCCAGGGATGCTAGAACTATAATTTTCCCTAGGTATGCCAGAAGGTTCACAAGAATTAGGATCAAGCCAAAGCATATTGTTACCATCTTCTTGTCACTGGAAGTTCACGTCAGGGATCAATCAAGCATGTCCTTTAAATATATGCATTTCTTCTTTCTGACAAACCAGTGGAAATATGTGAATACACACACACACACACACACACACACACACACACACACACAGGAGACACATGTAGAGACAACCCGGAAGAGGAGACAAGGGCTTCTTTGAAGCTAGAAAAAAAGCTTGTGAATGATGGCATAACCAATGGCACACAGTGTTGGGAAGCTAAAATCTATCTGCTCATGTAGGGAGGCACCCGTCAGAAACAAGCAAATTCACACTACAGAATCTTGGAAACTCGCAGGGGTAGATATTTTATAAAATGAAGGTTAATTATATAAATAGAAATGAAAACGGGGGGACTGGTCAAAAGTTAAGAGAAAGAAAAACCCTAACACCATGTCTCTCTCATCTCAAGTCACCTCTCTCTTCAACATTTATAGAAATGAGATATTTATTCTGTGGAAACTTGGAACACAAGCGGCTCCCATTCCAGGATATCAGCACAACCAGATCTTAGAGGAGAGATGGATGGAGATGCTATATTGGAAATGGGAGTCAGTAGAAATCTGTGCACAAATGCAAGAGTCCCTACTCCCCTCCCCTTTCTGGCTTTCAGAACAATGGCAGCTAGGGATGCAGTATTGCAGGCAGAAGACTGGAATCTTTTATGAAAGAAATTTAAAATATCACAAAGAAAAGGTCTATAGATCCTGATATTTTAGGAACTCTGATAAAAAGAACAGTTTGGTTTTGAATGTGATTTGTCCCACAGAAATTTTATGTGCTGGAAGCTTGATTAAGAGATGGGGGTGGGTATCAGACGTAGTAGCACAGGCCTTTGATTCTAGCTCTCCCCTGAGGCAGAGGCAGGCATATCTCTATGAGTTTGAGGCCAGCTTGATCTATATAGTGAGTTCCAGACTAGCCAGGGCTACATCTCAGAGAGAGAGAGAGAGAGAGAGCGAGAGAGAGAGAGAGAGAGAGAGAGAGAGAGAGAGAGGAGAGAGAGAGATCGAGAGATCGAGAGATCTACAAAGAGGCTGCTATAACAGAAATCCTTAACTGGTCAAAATGCAGAGAATAAGTGACTGTACATCTACAACACAATCCCTACACCTAAGACTCCAGAAACATCTCAGAAGAGGGGGCAGAAAGAGTGTAAGAGCCAGAGGACCAGGATGCCTGCTGCTAGACGGTATCTTCTAGACATGACAGGGAAGCTGCACCCATGAAATTTCCATAATGTGGTTACCTAAATAAGACCTTCATAATGACACTAGTTGATAGAGGAAATTTCACAATGTCCCACCGGAGCTATAGGCAATCAATTGCTGCTGAGAGAGAATTGGTCTTCTCTAGGGATGAGTCCCCTGATAGGCTATCCAATCCCAAGTGGTCGGCTCTAAACACATGTATATATTAGCAATAGTAAATGGGCTCAGTAGCTTGTATACATACACATGTATAACAATAATAATTATAGAAGAGATCATAAATTTGAGAGGGAGTAAGGGGACATGAGAGGAGTTAGAGAGGGGAGGGAGAAGTGGAAAGGCATGAAATTCTAAAAAAAGTAAAACTTTTAAAAACTGATATTCCTTAAAAGTAGACCATAGGCAGTGAAGTAGAAACCATCATACACATTACACACTACCAATAAGTAATCTTCCTGAACAAATCAATTCAAAAGCTTTTTTTTTTTTTTGGTCTTTTTTGAGATGGAATCTTCTTGTAGCCTCAGCTATCCTGGAACTCACTATGTAGACCAGGCTGGCCTTGAACTCACAAAGATCCACCTGCCTCTGCCTCCCAAGTGCTGGGATTAAAGGTGTGCACCACCACGCCTGGCCTTCAAAAGCATTTTTTATAATACTGATCCCAGAAATTCTATATGTAGGAATCTATTCCAAGGAAACAAGTATGTGGACAGTAGTATGTGTTTAAGGCCTTTCATGATTTAAAAATAAAAGCATCCACAAGGTCCAGCATTAGAAAAGTGGAGAGTGGCTACAAGAATGTAATCTATCTTAAGATAATTGCAAAGCCATTAAAAATTATATGGTGCCATGGTGTTAGAAGTCAGGACAGCATGACTTTTTGAGGGGGGTTGTTGGGGTAGCCAGGGAGCTTCTGAGGTGCTAGTAATACCAACTTCTTCATCTGAGTGCTAATTATCGAGGCTTATCGAGCTGTATTTGTTTGATATTTGCACTTTTCTGTGCTATTGTATATCAATAAAAATTTAACCAAAAAGAGAGAAAAAAAGAGAGGGATGGTGGGATCATTAAGAGGTGGGGCCTAGAGGGCTGGAGAGATGGCTTAGTGGTTAAGAGCACTGGCTGCTCTAGCAGAGGACTTGGGTTCGATTCCTAGCACCTGCATGGTGGCTAATAAATGTCCATAAGTCCAGTTCCAGGGGAATTCGACCCTGTCTTCTGACCTCTGTGGGCACTGAATGACATGGGTGCACTTACACGCATGTAGGAAATACGGATACACATAACATTAAAATTAAAATAATAAATAAAATATTTTTTAAAAATAAGTAGGGTCTAGTAGGAAGTGATTAAATCATGGGGCACACCCTCAGAAGGGACTGAAACCACAGGAGTACATGGATGAGCTATCTGTCTCTTTTTCTTGCTCATGTGTGTGTGTGTGTGTGTATGTGTGTGTGTGTGTTCATGTATGCAGTCAACCTGGAGTATCTTTCCTCAGTATCATCCTCAGCACCCATCAACTTGTTTTCTCTCACATGTGCTGGGATCCGAGGCTCCCTGATTGAGCTAGACTGGCTGGCCAGTGAGCCCCAGGGATTCACCTGTCTTTGCGTCTCCAGTGCTGAAATTACAAGCAAGTGATACCACACCTGGCTTTTTATGTGGGTGCTGGGGATGGAACTCAGGTCCTCAAGCTTGTGCCCCAACCACTTTACCAACTGGCTTGTCTCCCCAGTCCCCTAGGTGAAGGAATTCTCTTGGGGAATGGGTTAGTTGAGAATGGAATGCTATAAAGTGAGTATGGCTTTCCCGACTTTCTCTCTTGCTTCCTCTTTCTTTTTTCATGTGATCCCTCACCCCCAACACACATACACACACACACACACACACACACACACACACACACACACACACACACACCTTCTGTGACTCTTGCATACACTCTTGCCGTGTAACGCTGTATACCATGTTACCTTCACAGAAGCCAATGACAGGGGCATACTTTTGGACTTCCAAAATGGTTTGAGCTGAGTAAACTTCATTTGTTTATAAAGTTCTGAGTCTAGGTTATAGCAACAGAAGTCAGACTATGATACACAGTGTATCATTTGATCCGTTTGGAGCAGAGCCTAGTATTTCACAAGTCACACCTTCATACTTTTCAATGAGCTCTACAGCATCTCACTCTTAAACTTTGTCAGAAGATTAAAAATTGCCAGATATCTGAAGGAAATCCACACGAGAGACAGAGAACAAATCACACAAGAGAAATTTTAAAAAGAACTTGGAGGAAATAGAGAATAGGGGTAAAGCAACCTCTACTGCCCTCAAAGAAACGAGAAGAGATATTACACTCAACAAATAAGAATATGATATATTATTAAGGCATGATTAAAGAATAGAAAGTTTCCCTTGCCAGGCATGGGGGTGCATGCTTGCAATTCCAGCATTTGGGAGGTGGAGGCAGGAGGATTGGAAGTTCAAGGTCATGCTTGGTTACATAGTGAATTTGGTATGAACTACATAAGAAAGCACCCTTGAAAATTTAAACTATGACAGCCAACATTAAAGATTCATTAGAAAGAAAAGATAATGTATCTCTCAGAGAGTTGATGAAAAAGATAGATAAGCAATAGGAGAGAAGATAAAAAATTTTGACAGTCAATTCAGAAAGTTCTGCGTCTGAATAATAAGCTCAAGAAAGAAAGACTATAAAAAATTATGTGATGAACATTATCAAATGGATAATGATATTCCTCAGTATATAATGGCATTATTTATCAGACTATGTCTAATCTAAAAAATAAAAAGGACCACTATGTCACATTAATTTAAATTACAGTGGCAGTTACACTGGCGAGAGAGAAAACAGATTTTATATTTCCAGAAAGTAAAAGAAAAGGAACAACAAAAAAGCAAGGATTCAAGGAGTGGGAAACAGAAAGGCCTCAGACTGGCCAACTGCAGCTCAGGATCTAGAAGACAGCAGAGCAGTGCTGACAGGACTGTCACAGGGAGCCAGAGTTCTTTATCCAGACAGTCAAGGATGAAGCCACAACAGGGACAGTTTGGGAAACTTAAGACCTTAGGAACTTACATTTTAAGTGTTGTTTCTGAGGAACACTGAGAACATGCACCACCAAAATGAGGGTATAAAACAAAAAAAGGGGCCAGAGCGATGGCTCAGCAGTTAAGAACACTGACAGCTCCTGCGGAGGACCAGGGTTGGGGTCCCAGCACCCACATGGTGGTTAACAACTGTTTGTAACTGCAGTTCCAGGGGATCTGACCCTCTTCTGATCACTGAGGGAATTCCACACACATGGTGTATATAACCGCAAGCAAGCACTCACACATGTACATAAAATAAAAATAAGACAAATCTTAAAAAAAAAAAAAAAGAAGACTTGAGGTTCAGAAACTGAGATACCTGGAAACAACACCCTGCTCAGATTCCCTGAAAAAAAAAAAGAACCTGTTAGGGACTGGCAAGCTGGCTTAGTAGTTAAGAGCACTGTCTGCTCTTGCAGAGGACTTAAGCTCTGTTCCCAGTACCCACATGGTGGCTAACAACTCCAGTTCTGGGGGATCTGACACCCTCTTCTGATCTCAGCAGGCATTGCATGCATGCAAAGTACTAATACACATAAAATAAAAATAAGTTTTTTTGGAATTTTTAAAAAATAAAAAATCTGGGGCCGGGCGTGGTGGCGCACACATTTAATCCCAGCACTTGGAAGGTAGAGACAGGCGCATCTCTGTGAGTTCAAGGCCAGCCTGGTCTACATAGTGAGTTCCAGGACAGTTGGGGCTACAGGAAGACTCTGTCTCAAAAAGACCAAAAAATAAATAAATAAATAAACAAACAAATAATAAAAATAAATAAATAAATAAAAATCTGTTATCCAATTAAAATCACTGTGGTTAACTAACTGCCTCAAACCAGTTGCTTCTTTAGGGTTGGCCTCATATTTCTTGGGTGGCCCTTAGTTAACAACTGAGCCCGGTGTTGATAAAGGGCATATCCATTGCTACCCATCCTGGGGTCCTCAAACGAATAACATTTACCCTGATATTCCCCACTGAGTCACTGGATTCTTTGTCAGGTTCTCAGCACAGAGGAAGAGCTCTCCCCTGTCCAATCCTGCTCTTCCCTTTCCTCTTCATAGCTACTACCCCTTAATAAACCTTGACATTCTGCCTTAATCTTTCTCAAAGAATGCAGCAGGCAAAGGATGAACATAGGGAAGAAGCAAAGGAAAATCCTAGAATGAGAGCTGTTCAGCAGACCTTAAGCCTGATTAGGTTAGAAAGCCAGAAGCCAATCTCCAGGCTAAAGCAAAACAAACAAAAAAACTGAGGAGATAATCTGATAGACTCCACCATATGAAAAACAATTTCAAGACAAATTTTACAGTTCTGTGGGTTAGTCTAGAAAAACACGGGGGGCAAGTACAGACAAGTCTAAGAAAAAGGAAAGGCCAGTATAATAACTGCAGATAAGACAAAAAGTTAAAAAACAATGGAAATATAATTATATTATACTATTTGACTCACCTAATATAACATTGTAAAAAACAAGCATCAATTTAATAGTTTAAGAAAGGTTTTGTTATTGCATGTGAGGAAAGCCCTAAATTCTCATCTGTGGTTAGCTGGAAAATCAAGAGGTAATTTCTAAAATTGGTATGTCTGTAATAGAAGTAAAGGTGCAGTAAATATCAGAACTGTAAGGAGTTCCAGGCTGTTGTTTCTGGGCATGTGATAGAAATGTAAGGTGGAGGAATTCTCTGCCCTTCACAAGTATACGTCAATTTGACTTTAACTTCGGGTGTCTGGATAATTTTTCATTGTTTGGAGACAGTGTCTCATGTAGTCCAAGTTGGCTATGAAGCAATGGATGACCTTAACTTCCGCTCCTATTGCCTCTACCTCCCTGGTGCTCCTGTCACAGGCATGTGCCATCATACCTGGTTTATATCTTTCTGGAAACTCAAACTCAGGACTTCGTGCACATTTTGCAAACATCCTACCAACGGAGCTACATCCCCAACCCCGGACTTTTAAATTTAATCTACAAAAATAAGGAAAACTCGTATGTATGAAGTAAAACCTCATTAATAGACATTGGTTCCTAGTAGGAAGAAAGTCTTAGGACAGAATGGTGAGGGGGTGGGTAGTCAGAGCCTGGGATGGCCCTAGTCCCAGGTGCTAAGGAACTGTAAGTTTCCTCTACCCAGAAGAGAAGGGAATGGAAGAGAAGGGGAGGGGAGGGGAGGGAAGGGGAAGAGAAAAGGAAAAGGGAAGAGGAAACGAAGAGGGGGAGGAGTGGAGGAAGAGGAAGAGGAAGAAGAAAAACAGAGTTACTATCAGCCATCAGGCTAGAGAAAGTCCAAACACAATAATGAAAGAAAGAGAAGGAATACATTAATTTACATTAAGTTACATTCGTGAACTGTTTTTCTCAGAAAATGTTTTAAAATTTCTGCCCAGTGATTGGAGTTGGTGATAACAAGCATCCTGGCAGGTTGGGACACTTAGACCCAAGCAGCACAGCAAAGTTCCAGCAGGTCACAACACGAAGGAGAAACAGTGTTTGCACCTGAGTGGAGGAACAGATTGTGATAGGAAGTTTAGGGCCTTTGCTCCAGATAAGGCATGATGAACCAGCCAGAAAGTTCCGTAAATATAGCAGAATGGGAGGGAGGTCCAAAGACAGGGTGAAAAGGCATGCTAGGTGAAGTCTCAGAAGAAGAAACACCACCTGAGAAGGCAGAGTGAAGGTGACGCACTGTGAGTGCCACTGTAACCCATTTTTAAAAATTTTATATATTTATGTGTGTGTGTGTGTGTGTCTGTGTGTGTGTGTGTGTGTGTGTGTGGTGTGTATGGGTGCCCGTAGAGGCCAGAAGAGGGTGTCAGATCCCCTGGAGTTGGAGTTAGGAGTGGTTTCGAGTCACCCTATGTGGGTACTGGGAATTGAACTCAGGTCCTCCGCAAAAGCAGCAAGTGCACCTAAAAGCTGAGCCATCTTGCAAGTTTCACTGTAATTTATAATCCCAGCACTGGGGATAGTGACAGGAAGTGAAGACAGCAGGAGTCCAAGTCCAGCCTGAGCTACATAGAGATCTGAAGGTCAGTCTGGGTCACCTGAGAGCCTGTCTGAAAACCCAACTCAACCCAACCCAACCCCAAGAAGAACAAGAACAAAAGGTGATTTGGAGAAAACCAGAGAAGCAAGCAGGAAGTTTGTCTTTGCACTGACTCTGTGGAGAAGCATAAAAACAATCACAGCTCTTTCTCTTCTTTTTGTAAATTTTAAATTTCTCCCTCTATTCAGTTTGGCGAATTTCATTATAAGTTCCCAAGAAGTTGTAAAGAGACCACAGAAACATCCTTTACCCCAGCCCTCAGGAGGCAGAGGCAGGCAGATCTCTGTGAGTTCAAGGTCAGCTTGATTTACAGAGCTAGTTTCAGGCCAGCCAGAGCTACATAGTGAGAATCTGTCTCAACAAAATAAAACAAAAAAGAAAGGTCCCTTGCATCCTTCATCCACTTTTCCCCCAATGGCTACATCTCACATAACTGTCCTGTACTATCTGAACATGAAGTTATATTGACATGTGTACACACATGATTTCATTCCATGTGATCATGGGTTTCTAAAAGTGCCACAGACCCAGATCCAGGATATTCTAGCACCAGAAAAATCTCCCAGAAGCTGCCCACTTAGAGTCACAACCCCTGCCCAACTCCTGCCCTCTCTAAAACCCTGGCCACCACTAGTCTATTCTCCATTTCCATAACTTTGTCAGTTTTGAGAAGGTAATATTAACAGACTCATATAGATGTGACTTTTTTTTTTTTGAGAATGAAGTAGTATAATGTCAGCAACCAAAGAAGTAAAGCAAACATTGCCCTCACTAGGGCTCATCAACTGAAAACACAGATATCAATGTTCCAGAGCCTTAGAAAAGGAACTGCCGTAACTGGAACTCTTCCACTATGGTATGGGGTGATTATTACCACTGATAGTCACCCCAAGAAATGCAAACAGCCACATACCCCCTCCTTCAGAGGGCAGATCTACTATATTTGTTGTGCAAATCGGCTACATTGTCACTGGAGACTCTGTTCCAGCCATCTTCCCACACATGGTAGAGGCTGACTGCACCTCCTGAGTAGGCATTTCTCTAGGTGGCTTGTAATGTGGCTAGGGGAGAGGGGGCCGATCCTAGGCTTCCTTTACTTCCAGGTCATGGGAATAGCCTCCAACCACCATCTGTACCACCTTTGAGTCTGAAAAAAACCATGCCGGTTCACTGCTAGTGGCCTCTCCTACACACTGGCCAGAGCTATATCTAATAAGACGCAATCTTTTATAATTGGCTTATCTTCACTCAGCATAATACCTTTGAGGTTCATCCAAGTTTTTATGTGTATCAATAATTAAAATAGATTATTCACTTTGGGGCTATTATAAGTAAAGCTGCTCTGAATCTTGTGTCCAGGTTTTATATGGACAGCAGTTTTCATTTGCATGGGATAAATCCAGGAATGCAACTGCTGTGTTGTTTGTTTCATGAGAGTATGTTTAATTCTGTAAGGAACTGCCACGGTGCTTTCCAGAGTGGCTGTACCATCCTCTACTGGCCCTGGCACTGCAGAGAAGATCCAGCATCTCCACATCCTCACTAGCATTGTTCCATCTCTTTTGTTTTTCTTGTTATTTTGAGACAAGTTCTCATTATGAAGCCCAGGCTGGCCTAGACATCACTATGTAAACCATCCCAGGTTGGCCTGGATCTCACAGTGATCCACCGTGCCCCAGCCTCCTGAATATAACACCATGCCTGGCACATTTATTTTAAGGATTATGCCAGTCACAGAGGTCTACTGGAATCTCTGCACTGGGAGGAGGAGGAAGCATTATTAGGAGCTCAAGGCCAGCCTAAGCTACAGGAGACCCTGTCACAAAACAAACCAACCAACAAGAGCTGACACTTCTTGCTGCTGCCATTCCTTATTTCCACTTGAATAAAAAAGTAATCAATATTGTGTGTGTATAAAATCTACATATGTTCAAATCTCAGTAAAACAGGCACTTGTTAACAGACCACCTTATTTTAAACTCTAGAATATCACAAAACCAACTCTCATCCTCTGCCTTCCCCAACAAGAGGGTAGCCACACCCTGACCTTTTAACAGTTCTCTGAGAAAAAGCTCTGATTTGCAGTCCTTGTGAATTCCCAGCGTGTAAATATTCTCACATGTTGACTACAAGATAAAGACCTAGGTTAAGAGAGCTCAGAACTGGAGGAGATATGCAGTCACCTCTGTAAGCCTGCACAAACTTGTTCTAGCACTGCTTATCCCGAACTCAGTGTTTATCATTGCAGAGGGCAGTTGAGGGGAGGGGGACGTAATAGACTCCCAAGATCACCAAGGCATCACCATCCTAATTCTGAGCACTCGTGAACATTATCTTATATAACATATGAGATTAAATTAAGGATTTGGAATTAAGAAAGCTATTCTGGATTATCCATTTGGGTCCTAAATGCAGCTACAAGTGTCCTAATAAAATGGAGCAGAGTATTTGACTGCAGAAGAGAAGGGAAGGTGGACACAGAGGCAGACATTAGAGTTGGGTGGCCAAGAAGGGGTAAGAAATAGACTTTTCCCTGAGACCTCCAGAGAAAGCACACCACCCTGATTTTTCACCCAGTGAAACTATTTTTAGCTTTCTGGACAATCATCACTTTTTGTTTTAAGTCGCCAGGAAACTAAGATAGTATGCTAAACACATACTGCTAAAGCATCCATCTCTCTAGTTCATTTAGTGGATTTAATCTTTCTAGAATTACTAACTAGATATATAGATAGATTCTGGGACTTGATTTTTTTTCACTCAACATATGCCTAAGATTTATGCATTTTATTTTATGTAACTGTAACTCATTTTCATTGCTGAAAAACACTCTATTGGGTTCTTACCCATTCTCACTAAGATTTTGGTAGCTGTTCTTCATTAAATTAGAGAAGACTGCCTCCCTCCCAACCTGAGGTTATCTCTTCAGGTTTTATGTTCTTTTATGTTCTTTCACTCAAATTAGATGAAATAAAATTGTGGACGATAAGCTGAAATCAACAAATGGGAATCTAAACACTCCACCAAGAGTGAATAGGAGTCACCTCCCCAACAGGGAGAGTGAGAGATGGATAAGGTAAGTTGGAGTGTGATAGCAGGCAGCCTGGAGATGTGGTCCATTACAGGAGAGAGGATGCCGACTATGCTCCTCAACCCTTACCTTCCAGTCCAGAAGGAATGCAAGAGAAGCAGGAAACAGGGTCATTTCACTTGATAAGTCTAGAAGGCTGGCCCAGGACACAGTGACTCACCAATGTATGAATGACCCATCAGATGAAAATCAAGCTTCAGATAACTTTAAAATGCTCTCTGATTGATAGTTGGCCAAAGATAACTGGCCTTTCCTGAATAACCGGGAAGATACAAGGCATGGATGCACAAAATGTACAGTAGATGACTCAGCCTGAGAGGCAGTGGGTATGACTGTCCATGGGCTGTTTCTCTCTCATCCCCTGGAAGGCTTGTCCTGGGCAATCTTGCCTGACTGAAGGTGAGTCAGTTCACAGACCTGTGACTCATCAATCTGGACCTCACTAGTCAGCCACCCATTTCATCACACACATCCTGATCACATATGGGAGCCCCTTTCTTCAGCTGACCTTAAAATGACACCTTTATGCGAATCCTAGAATCTATGGTTACTTTCTCGGGGACATGGAAGGGAGGTGTTATTGTGTTTCCCAAACAAATGAAACCCCATTTTCCCCATGAATTCTTTATCAGATTTTCATATAGCAATTGCTAAGTCAAAGGGCAGTCACATTCCTTTTGTGTTTGTGTATGTATGTATATGTGTACATGCGCGCATGCGCATGTGCGTCCATGAGTGTGTGTGTGTGTGTGTGTGTGTGTGTGTGTGTGTGTACAAATCGGTGGCTGACATTGTTTCTTCCTTGATTGCTCTCCACCTTTTCTTTGGAGACAGGGTCTCTCACAAACCTAGAGCTCACTGAATGAGCAGGCTTGCCAGTCAAAGAGCTCCAGAGATTTGCCTGTCTCTCTCCACTTGCTGCCCCCAATACTAGGGTTACAAACCATCCTGCCTGCTTTTTGCATAAATGCTGGGGATCTGACTTAAGTCTTCATGCTTGCATGGTAGGCACCTTGCTAAGTGAGCCACCTCCCCAGCCCAGTCATATTTCTCAGTTTGTTATATTCCCTTTACCTGGAACCCCACACACTTTAGCCCTCAAGTCTGCCAGTTCTCCCTGTGGAGGGAACACCTGCTTCTTACACCTCCAAGGCAGAGCTGCTGGAGGTAATGGACTTAGAAAGGAGAGACACCTGGCTGAGCAGTTAAACATGAAAGGCTCCTAATGAGTCTTCAGTGAGCACCTTAGATGTCTGGGCAAAGGCTTCCCTGTGGTCCTCTTCATGGCATACCTTTGGAACTGTGTAGCTGTCTGAGCTCACCCCTCTTCGTCATCCTTCTTATATGTTTTTAAACAATCTTCAACTGTAATATCTAGTTGCCTAGCCAAAAGATGACTTACATGGTTTTCCATCATTCTTTTCTACTGTTTGCCCTTTGACTAATTTTCTGGAGACTGAGGGAGTGGGGATGATTTGCAAGAAGAAAGGTAAAAGAGTAAAGTTGTCTCCACTGTCCATATTAACCCTGGTCTTATCATTTAGGGACCATTGCAAAGCATATAGGCATTCTGCAACTTCTTCAAAGGTGTCTCTCTAGAGCCTCTGAAGACATCCTACTCATCCACAGCACATCTGCATATATTCAGGTCTCCTGACTCTCCATGCAAACTTCTTTTCCCATGACACTGTGTCCTAATATTTGGAATTGAAACTGAACATGTGCCTTTAGTGGTTTAGTGGGATGCTACACAGGTCATTCCTGGTGCTCATTGTCACGGGTAGACAGATGTCAGTTTTGAGGGTCTTTGCCAACAACTGTCAGCAGCCTTTATTTTTATAATCACAGATTGAGACAGTAAACCCATGTGCGAGGCCAGGTCTCATGCCTTCAGTAGCTACACTGAATTCTCCCAAATGCTAAATGCTAAATCTTTTTTGAAATCAATGGCTCTCTTTGCAAAGCACAAAGGCAAACACCGGAACCTTTCAAAATCAATAGACAAGAGTGATAGATGGGGAAATAGGCCTGGGTAACACAAAAGAAAAAAGAAATAACAAACCAAAGATTGTGGACTGATGGCTTTCTAATTTCCCTTTTTAAAAAGGAACAGGAATCAAGGAAAAATCGGTGAGTTAGAGTGGAATAAGCATCAGAAACATTTAATATTCTAAGACTAGGCCACACGCTGTCTTGTACAATGTCAGAGGAAGTGAAGCTGGAACTGAGAATATTTTTACAAGTCTGAGCCAGCCAGAAAGCCAGGGGAAAATACTCTTAAATTTGGGGAAATTAAAGGCCTGATATTTGACATTAGTAGGAGAAAAACAGCAAACTTCAGGACTTATTCTGAGAACTTGAACAAGACAAGTATGTTAAACTCCTTGCCTGGCCCAGGAGTTGGTTCTCATAGGATTCAGACGCCTGCAGGAAGGCCCTGCCATAGAGAAACAGAAAGGGGGCTCGTGTTTCTGCTCACCTCATCAGCTAAATGGTCAAGACAAGGCTTAGAGAATCTGACTTTGAGGACCGGATCTGGGAAGAATTCATGAGCAAGGCTGGAGAGCCAGGTCTCTATGATAGGACTGGTCTCTATGATATCCCAGCACCACAGGGATTCAAAAGCAAAAACTGCCTTCAAAAAGAAAAATGATGAGGGTGCAAACATTGTCGTAAAATAAAACACATTATGAAAATCTGATGAGAAAAACTGGGTGGTATAGACACATGGGAAGCCTTAGAGGTCAATGAGACAGATTTGAAGGCCCATAAATACACTCATATATGATCAGAAATTTATATAGATAGAGCCAGTGGGCATTTCAAATCACTAAGGCACATGGCACATTAAAAAAAATGGGACAACTGGATAATCTTTCAAATAAAAATAATTTCTAGATAGTTAAAAGATTGAAAGTAACTATAGAATCACCAATATAGAACATGCAAGTATTGATAAGCCTCAGACCATAAAAGATAAGACTGACAAACTTGACTATATGAAAACAAAAATACTTAGGCATGGCAACCCCTCTGTACAAGTAAAGTCTAAAGAAATATGTCAAATGGGTGTGTAAAATGTGCAGTGCATAAGCTGGGCATGGGGGTGAGATTGAGGCCAACCTGGTCTACATAGTGAGTGCCAGGCTTGCTGGATCTACAGAGGACCCTGTTCCAAAAAGACCAAAAAAAAAAAAAAAAAAAAAAAGTGCATACAAGGGATAATCCTTCGATGTATAAAATAATAGGTTTTTTTTTTTTCCTGTTACTGTGATGAAAATAAAAACAGTTTAAGGGAGAAAGGCTTTATTTGCCTCACAGTTTACAGATTATTTAGAGGAAATCAAACTTGAAGCAGGTAGTGACAATGTCACAGTCAAGAGCAGAGAGTCTTCTTAAGAAGAGACAGAATATTATAGCAGTTTTTTAATTTTTAAAACATTTTACTTATTATTTTATTTTATGTCTATGAGTGTATTGCATGTATGTAAGTGCACTATGTCATGCAATGCCCGCAGAGGTCAGAAGAGGGCACTGGATCCCCCAGAACTGGAGTTAACAATAGTTGTTAGTGGGCATGTGAGTGCTGGAATCGAACCTGGATCCTCTGTAAGAGCAGTCAATGCTCTTAACTATAGCAGTTTTGCTTTTTTTTTTTTAAAGAGAAGAATTTTTTTGGAATCCTCCAGACCTGGATGTGCTCCAGCTCTGTCTCTCACTAACTCATGGTTTTGAATAACCACCTAAACTCTCTGAACCTCTCCTTAAGCAACATAATCCATGTGAACATCTTAGTCTTGCACCTAAGTCATAGCAAGTGCTCAGAAAGCATTGATTTTCTTCCTCCTCTTCCAGCCGTTCACTATTGCTAAGACCAATAATGACATACAAGCACTCTCAGCTATGATAAATACTTTGGTGTGATACTGGCACAAAATCAAGGACACATAATACGAGAGAGTTGGCTAAAGAGAAAGAGATCTCAGAATATGTAAGAGTTTAAGGAATCCCACGGAAGACTCCACAGATTAGTTTAGCAAGGAAGTAAGTGTTCACCAAGATAGAACACTAGGAAACTTGGTTAACCACGTGACTATTAATTTAGTGTCCTACCCCATCCTACATATAAAACAATATTTAAAGATTTGATTGATTTTTTAAACCCTTTATTTTTAAATAATTATAGACTTAAAGGAAGTTACAGAGGCTGCTGTGCTCTTTGTCCAATGTTCCCCCCAATAAGGCATGTCCTATAGTTAAAATATCAAATATCAAAACCAGGAAGTAGAACATTACAATGGACTAAGTGGCACATTTTACTTAGCTTCCACCTCTTTTAAGCATTTGTGTGCAGGGTGTGCAAGCACAGGCATCTTAAAATATACTTTATTTAAAATCTGTGGTTTACAATAGCATCCTCTGGACTTGGACTAACAGATAACAACATGCTCACTACTGCAAGCTCATGCAAAACAGGTTCACTGACCTAAAAATCCTCTGTGCTCCTCCTGCTCACCTTTCTTCCCCTGGGACTCCATATAACCACTATCCCTATTATTGCCTCCATAATTTCCCCTTTCCAGAATGTCACATACAGATTGAGCAATTCAAGTCTGAAAATCTAATCTAAATCTAAATACACACATATAGGTGGAAAATTCCACAGCAGACACACCTGACCTCATGTAACCTATTGTGGTTAAAAACATAGGTGCATTAAGAATATTGTACCTAATTACCTTTAGGCTATGCATATAAGGGATATATAAAACCTAAATGAATTTATTGGGGCTAGAGCGATGGCTCAACGCTTAAGGGCACTGGCTGCTTTTGCAGAGGACCTGGGTTTAGTTCCCAGCACCCACACAGTGGTTAACAGCTATCTATAACTTTAGTTTTAGGGGATCTGATGCCCTCTTCTGACCTCCTTGGGCATTCCATGACAGGGGTACACCTACACACATGCAGACAATACACTGATACACATAAAATTTAAAAATAATAAATAAAGCCGGGCATGGTGGCGCACACCTTTAATCCCAGCACTCAGGAGGCAGAGGCAGGTGGATCTCTGTGAGTTCAAGGCCAACCTGGTCTACATAGTGAGTTCCAGGACAGCTGGGGCTACAGGGAGACCCTGTCTCAAAAAGATGAAAAAAGAAAAAATAAACAAATAAAATGTTTTTTTTATAAACAAGTGAATTTACTACTTAGACTGGAGTTCCAAGGCAAGATACTTCATTCAGAATACACAAATATTCCAAAATTTAAAACAAATTCAAAATCCAAAGCACTTCTGGTCTCAAGCATTTTGGACAATAGCTAAACTGTAGCAGAATCATATGGATACTACCATTTTTACTTGGTAGTATGTGTTTTAAGTTTCCTCTATGTCTTTCATTTCTGAATACCTCATTTCTTATTGCAAGTAAGAAATGTTCACCTGCTGAGAATTACCTTGGTCATTCCCAAGTTTTGGCAATTCTGAATAAAGCTGTTATAAATATCCATATGTAGACATTTATATGGGCATAAGTTTCATTCTGTGCTATTTTATCCCAGCAAAAGATCTATGTGTTCTCCACCACAGACAAGGAGGAGAGCTGCTCCATCACCACTGCAGAACTCCTTCCTGCTGCCTCTTTGCAGCTGCGCTTGCTCCTATCCATCCACCATCCCCCAACACCATATCATTCCTATCCCCTGCCAATTCTCTGTCCCCGATCCATCTCTATCTTATAGTTTTATTTTTCTAAAAATGTCATATAATTGGGATATAACCTGAGATTGTCTTTCTTTTCCCAAGAAATGGTAAACTTGAATAAGGCAGACACTCTAGAATTGCCTTTGAGTAATGTGGATAAACGGGACACGAAGCTCAGATATGTAAGAATGTTAGAGCAGATTTCCTTCCTAAAAATTTAAAAAATTTATTTGTTTTTATTTTGTGTGGACGAGTGTATTGCCTGCATGTATGTAAGTGCACCATGTGTGTGCAATGCCCAAGGAGGTCAGAAGAGGGTGTCAGATCCCCTAGACCTGGAATTCCAGGCAGTTGTTAGCCCCCATGTGGGTTCTGGGCACCCAACCCAGGTCCTCTGCAAGAGCAGCTAGTGCTCTTTACTACTGAGCCCTCTCTCCAGCCCTAGATCAGATTTCTTATGTAGGATGATAGGAGTCATATCCCGTGGGAGGCAGAGGGAATATTCCCTTTAGGAGGGAAACACTGACGTCTTTGAGAAGACGGATGGTAGCTGCTCTTGGCAGAAGAGGCTGCTATGGAAATAGGCTCCAGTATCCACAGGAATGATACAAACACACTTGAAAATTCATTTAGGAACATGTAACAGTTAATGTCTCACAAGACACAAAGAGATAAGGGGGAATTATCTCCTAACACTTGACCCCCTTCCAAAACTAAACAAATAAAAATCAACATTCTTTGTTGCACTCAGTAGAGACTTTCCTGAAGACCTTTTATGGAGTGAAGATCTGGCTTTGTGGGTGGTACACCATCTCTGTGTTAGAGTTTATCTGCTGTAGGAGTGAGCTCAGGACTAGCTGGAACCAGAATGAGAGCAGTATTTACATTGCTTCTTGTATCCAACAGTCTTTTCATGTTACACTAGTTCCTCTGACAAAAGAGGCAGACCACCTCCCTGCTCCTCAAATCTGGCCTCATCATGGGATTCTGCTCTTTGGCTAATGAGATGTTATCCTAGCACCAGAACAGAATCAAACTGTGCTTGCACAATTCCACTCACTCCCTTGGATTTTTCTACCCTGTCAAGAAACATGCCCAGGCAAGACACGAGGTACTTAGCCCAGTCATTCAACCTATAACCAGCTGACTCAGATGTATGAGGCTCCCTAGCAGAGCTGCTTAGAGGACCACTTCAGACCCACAAGGAAGCAAGGCTTACTTCTATGTTTCTGAGGTTTTGTGGCTATTTATTATGTGGAATTAGTTTGAAGAGAGAAGTGATACTGTGAGGCAGGTCTGTAAGGATGAAAGTGACTTATCAGAAAGAAGGCAAGATTACCTTAAGGAGTCAACTGTTATCTTTGTTTCAACAATTTCTAGTTGCATAAAAAGGAATCATACTGTGGTATTAGCTGCTTTGGCATTACTGTCACCAAATTCTTGAGAAAAGCACCTTAAAGGAGGAAGGGTTTATTTCGGCTCACAGTTTCTTAGTCTGTGCTCTTAGGTAAAACATCAAGACAGCAAGAGTATGTGATGAGGAGATTCTCACTTTATGGCAGACAGGAAACAGAAGATAGGAACTGGGGTCCAAATTAAACCTTCAAAAGCTCACCTTCAGTCTCTTAAAGTTTCCTCAGACTTCCAAAATAGTGTCACCAGCTAGAGACCAAGCATTCAAATACATGAGTCCATGAGGGACATTGAAACGATGGCAAGCACTTCACATAAAGTCTTCTAATACTTTAGTAACCCTAGAAGATGACTCCAGTACTCTCCTATATTAGTGCACAGTGTTAACTGCTTGCCAGGAAGGGACGCAGTGGAATTGCCACCTAGCTGAAGATTCTGCAGGCTAGACATTTCACAGGATGTCTGTCCACATGATGATGCTTGTTTGTGGTGGGAGAGATCAGTGAGAAGGGGTGGAAAGCCAACTATCACTGTTGTCTGATAGATGCAGAAGTGTCACATCTCTAGTTGCCTTCACAGTTCACATCAGCACCATGAAGTTCTGAAACCATCCTCAAATCAGGTCCATGGTCCCAGCAGCTGTCTTCTCTAGAAGAGGGGAGAGGAAGGGCCATGTGGATTTATGAATTGGGAGTTGGAAATCAAGAGATGTCTACCCAAGGACATCTTTTTGCTTCTCTCTCTCTCTCTCTCTCTCTCTCTCTCTCTCTCTCTCTCTCTGCCAGAGTTCAACCTCAGGTATCCTTCCCAGGAATGCAGTTTACCTCTTTTGAGATAGAGTCTCTCATTGGCCTGGAGCTCACCAATTAGATTAGGCTAGGCTGGCCAGTGAGTCCAGGGATATTCCTCTCTGCTTCTCCAGAGCTGGGATTACAAGCACATTTCACCATGTGGGGCATTTTCATGTGGGTTCTGGGGACTGAATTCAGGTCTTCATGTTTACAAAGCAAGCACTTTGGCAACTGAGCTATCTTCCCAGCTCCTCAAGGAATAAACTCTTCTAACAGACTGGCAAGAATTGTTCTTGTGGATTAGGCTGGGGAAGGGGTTTGCTGCTTTATGTAGCTCCCTACTTGGCCTCCTGCATCTACCAGCTCCCTGTTCCCCATCTTCCTGCCTACTACTAATGAGAGAAAGGGATTGGAGTCTCTGTTCAGTAGATATTTACTAAAGCTCTATGATACTTGCTGTCCTGGTGAGGGAGGAGAAAACCTGCCTCAAAGGAAGATGCAGCATAGTGTCTGCACTTGGACTCTGCCTCCACACATTTATATAAGTGTGGGCATAGCATTGAACTTGGAAGCTGATGATTCACATCCAGGTCCCAGGTCTGCCACTCACTAGTCATGGCCTGCATGAAGTCTTGTCCCCGACCTGTGCCTCAGTTCCCTCCTTTGTAAAATTAGGGTGATAATGACTGCCTCACACTTGTGGGCAGAATGAAAGGGAAAGAAGACCTTGTAGGGGGTCAGCCAGGACTCCCGAGGTGGGTGTGGGGGTCACAAAAGGCAAGCATTTTCATAGCCAGAGTACGTACCTGGCTCTGCAGTAGAGGAGAGAGAGCATGAGTGCCCCTCAGGGTGTGGAATGCCAGAGCTGGTGGGAGCCTCACATAAGCCTCTGCTAGGGGGGAAGGGGAGAGCCAGGCCTGGGAGGAATCTAGATGCCCTTGTTGGAATTACAGTGTAACACTCTCATTGATTTGATTTTTGGTACTGCCTGATCCCTGCCTTCGGGGCTGCTTCATGGGAAGCTTCCTCAAGTC
Source organism: Nannospalax galili (assembly GCF_000622305.1). NCBI lineage: Eukaryota > Metazoa > Chordata > Mammalia > Rodentia > Spalacidae > Nannospalax > Nannospalax galili. Next base: position 6,933,188 of record NW_008355775.1, on the reverse strand, counting down.
CTTAGCCTTTCCCCTCCTTACCCACCAACTCCAGCCTTCACAGACACAGCCCAGTATAGAACCCCACATAGACACAAGTACTCACTTTCCCTCGGGCTGCGCCAACCTGGAATATCACTGCAGGAGCTTGAGGCCTCCTGGGATTTGAGTGACCTAGAGCTCAGAGTTACCTATGCAGCCCGATGTCTGTAGAAGCAGCACCAACCCATATGCTCCAAACCAGACATAGGGTTCATGGCTCTCAATTTGTGTGCTGCTAGGCATAAAAAAAATCTTACCACCTGAAGAATGGCTGTAGGGATAGTGGATGGCTGCATTGACAGCTGATGGCTGATGTGGAACCCCATAATTACAGAGAACTAGGAAGCAAGAGCCCAGCTTCCTTTGGGGGCATTCTGGGGAGGGAGAACCTAGACTGGGGTAGACATTTGAAGTGGGAAAGCTAGGCCTCTCCAAGAGTCGGTGAAATTCCACAGGGGGCTGGTTCTGAGCTGGTGGAAACAGGTGGTTTTCTTTTTCCTCGTGGTGGAAATAGACTGTCTTTCCTTTGACGTGCTCCTTCTGGTTATGTAACCAGAGCCTTATCTGGTTCTTCCTGACCTAGAAACTCCTCACCCTGGAGCCAAGTCTCAGGGCAGGGCACATTCAAGGTTTGTCTTGGTGCCTGCAGAGCTCTCTCCTGAGATTCTGCCTCATGGACCCTGCAGCTTCAACCAGCTGGGGAAGTAGATTCCTTGGTTGAAGACAGTCTGCTGGAAGCTGGGCAGCACAGATTCCAAGGCTGGCTTTACAGAAGGAGTGTGTGACAAGGGCTGGGGCTGGAAAGCCAGGGGTGAACTCTCTGAGGCCCTGCAGACCTATATAGAGCTGCACAGACTTGTGACTGGTGTCATACTGTGGCACAATCACACCATGACCTCTCCAGATCCTGGATATGGAAGAGATTTGAGACAGCCACATTTCCTATAAATACCATTTGTATGGACAGGAGCTAAAGACAAGACTGTCCAGCTATCACCATGATATGTACTTAGTCCTAGGACTTCAAATAAAAATCCACTCAGTCTGGGGCCTAGAAGATGTTTTTTTCTAACTCTAGCACATGGAGGACACTATTGGGTTCACAGCAGCCCGCTGGGCTTGTAACTTTGGTGCAGGCCATTGGCAGGGCTACATCTGTCTCTGGGCATGGTGGCATGCCTTCTTGCAGATTCTATCAGAGCCAAGGCAGGTAAGCAGACACTTGCTCTTAAATCCCCACCCCAATTTCTCTTGGTTCCACTCAGATCCCTTTGGCAAAGCTGGAGAGCTGGCTGTACAGCTCCCCACCCCAGCATCAAGCTCTGAGGATACACAGGAAATCTCCAAGCTCCCAGGTGCACCTTCAAGCAATAAAGGCTCTTAACAAGCTCTGCAGTAAAAGACACTGAACCAGAAAAGTAAACTGACACACAGGGGGGCTGCACTAATGTGGTTGTCTGTCATTAGGGCTGACCCTCTAACTTGAATGATTTGCACAGATGACCTGCCCAGGAAAAAAGCAAACCAGACCTCTAAAGAGCTGCACAAGTCATTACTGAGGAGGGAAAGGAAGTGACAAGAATTATGTTAATACTCTAGAAAGAGTTGGAGGAAACTACAATTAAGAAGCTCCAGGGGATCTAACAATCTGACTCCCTCTTCGAGAGAGAGAGAGAGAGAGAGAGAGAGAGAGAGAGAGAGAGAACAAAATAACAAAAGCAGGCATTCATCTTCACCAGGGAGTGCTAGCCTCCTCCAGGAAGGGCAAAAGAGTTACTGTTAGTAGGGGATTTCCCAGTCCCAACTGACACCCAATATACAGCTGCAGGAGAAGTACACAGGGCTCTGGACAGAGCAGAAGATGACACAGTGTGATAAGGAAGCCACTTACTCCTAAATCAAGTTTAGATGAGTATCTCATTGCTTTATTAGCCTGGAAAAAGTGGGCACATTTTTCTGCCTTTCTCCCACATGAAGAAATCAGGAGCCAGGAAGGAGTTCAGTATTAAATGACTTGCTTAGCACGCATGAGGCCCTGGCTTAGATCCCCAGGAGTGGGGAAGAAAGACAGAAACACACACACACACATACACA
>NW_008355775.1:6928237-6931062 GCF_000622305.1 Nannospalax galili | reverse complement strand
ATTTTTTTTTCATCTGTTTTTGAAAAAAAACACACACACACACACACACACACACACACACACACACACACACCTGCAATACCCAATAAAAATAGTCACATCTCAGGGTAGAGGAGGGAGTATGGGTGGGATAACTAAAACTAAAGATCTTTAGAAAAATCCATATGGAAACCTACCACTTTAGAAGCTTCTTAAAGTATGTACTTATACAACATAAAATGAGATTAAAAGGAGTTACCCTATAAAAGGGACATTACCCCTACTAAACACCATATTCTAGCAAAGAAAAAGCCCAAATGCTAGGAATGAACTCTTTCTTTTGAAGTTGTTGACCAGGGATTCCATATCCCTCAAATAATACTGGCCCTGCTCTTGGTTACCTACCAGAACATGTTGGTAAGACTATTGCTAAAGACACTACATTGCTGAAGACCTTGTTGTAGAACAAACAAGGAGACATCAAGCTGGCATTGACTTCAAAGCTTGATCTCTACTGGCTAGTGTTCATGGTGTTGGAAGGTGCTATGCATGCTATTGGAAGAGAAAATTAATAATCAATTTTGCCTAGCTGTGAATTCTGCAAGTTATAGCAACAACTGGGCTGACAAGATATGCCCAGTGGCATGAATGTTATGTGAGTAACCAACCACTTTCTGATTGGATTTAAGGCATACTTCACAAGATAGAGCCCATGCCTGGCACTGATATCAATCCTAGGAACCTGTGGCTATATAGGTCACAGGCCATAGAGGAGAGCCTAACACTATTATTCTGCTAAAATATAGAAGTATTAAACTGACTCCTAATGATTTATTGTTATATGCATAGATTAATGCATCTCTCAACTCTCAGCAGAGAAGTATTCTTATACAGCAGATGAAGATTAACACAGAAACTCACAACTGGCTGACATGCAAAGAACAAGAGACTTCAGAGTGCTTATTCCTGAATAGAATGTCTATATCAAACTTCTTCCTCCCAAGGCTCAGGGTTCATTGGAGAAGATGGGCAGGAAAATTGTAAGACCCAAAGGAGGTAGATGACCACAAGTAATTTTCCAGTCAGCTGGGCAGTTATTCATATAAACTCATAACAATGGTGACAGCATGCACAAGACCCATGTAAACTCAAGCTAGACAAAATCCCAGCATAGAAGTGAAGAAGTGGGAAAGAAACCCCAACCCTAGCTGAGGAACTACTGGCAACCGTTAGCTGTTGAGAGGGAGAGAGTCAGTCTTCTTTAAGGGTGTTATGCTGGATAAGTTAACCAGGCACCAATGGTTAGACCCACATTAAAAGGCATTTAGGAACACAAATTTGATACATCTGGCCTTTAAACATATACATATGTAATTTTATATATACAATAGAGTACATGAAATCAGGCAGGGGGTTGCAGTTAGGGGAGGAAGTCTAGATATGATCAAAATATATTGTATGATACTGGCCAATGCCCCTGGCTCTTGGTTACCCACCAGAATTGGATGATAAAACCTTACTGTTGAAGACACTACATATATGAGTTGTAGAACAAATAAGGAGAAATCAAGCTGGTGCTGACTTTAAAGTCTCATCTCTACTAGCTAGTGTTCATGTGTTCATGGTGCTAGAAGGTTCTATGCATGTAACAAGAAGGAAAAAAAATAATCATCAACCTGACCCAGCCGTGAATCCTGTGAGCTCCAATAACAACTGGCCTGGTAAGATATGTCCACAGGTACAATAGTGGCACAAATATGGGAGTAACCAACTACTCTTTAATTGGATTTAAGGTCAGTTTCTTAGGATCGAACTTATACATGATGATATTGATATTAGGTTTAGGAACCTGAGGCTGGACAGGTCCCAGGACATAGGCAAGAAACTAATACTAGTTTTCTACTAAGTAATTATCATATTAAAGTGACTCTTAATGGCTTATTGTTATGCCCACAATTGGCCAAGGTACAGAGAACAAGAGGCTGCAGAATGTTTATCTCTGAATAAGACATCCATATCAAACTTCTACCCCTCAGGGCTCAGGGATCATTTCAGAAGAGGGAGCAGAAAGATTGTAAGAACCAGAGGTGGTGAGTGATCACAAGGAAACAAGAGTTTTCCAGACAGCTGGTAAGTTACTCATATGAACTCCCAGCTACAGTGACAGCATACACAAGTCCCATGCAAGCTCAAACCAGAAAAAAATCCCAGCACAGACATAAGGAAGTGGGTAAGAAGCTCCAACCCCACCTAAGGAAATCGTGTCAACATATGGCTGCTGGGAGGGGCAGAGATGGCCTTTTTCAAGCATGGATTCTTGGTAGGTTAACCAGGCTCCAGTGGATAGACCCACACTGAGAGACATTTGGAGACACAAATTAGACTCTATAGGCCTTATTATATATATACAATAGAGTGCATTAAATTGGGCAGGGGCCAATAAGGGAAGGTGTGGATGGGGACAAGATAAAATACCATCAAATTATACTGTATGAAAATTTCAAAAAACAAAAAAGAAAGAAAAAGAGACTCAGACCAACCAAACTGCCTAGAAAAGTCTAAGATCAACTAAGCTGCCTGGAAAATACACTCTATAACCTGTTAAGACACCTGCAAGTTGTATAGTGGACTCCAGGTTTCATGAGCCGTGATCCATGCCTGAGCGGGTTTTTGGTGATACAGCTGTGATTTCTGCTCCTATAAGTTACCCCAGTAAAACACATTGGTATACCAAAAATAAATAGATATTTTAAAGTAAAAGAAGTAGAAGTTGAATTTTTTAAGTTATGTGTATGCTGTAATTTAAGAATTTAAGCCCATCTGATAAATAAAATAGTAAATTAATG
>NW_008355775.1:6919667-6927929 GCF_000622305.1 Nannospalax galili | reverse complement strand
TCTGTCCCATTTGAAAATTAACCACACATTTAAAAAATCTAAAACGTGGAGTTTCATTATCTCTAATATCAGATTTAACAATAAATTAGAACTCTCAGGAGGAAAATATTCACTTCTTTAGGACACACAATAATAAAAGCTGCAGAGACTACAGAACTTTTATTTTGTTTTGCATGATGATGGAACCAAAGGTCTTACGCATGCTAAGCAAATCCTTCACAGGGAACTTATCCTCAGCCTTAACGGGGGTTACTCTTATTTTTTGCAAACATTTTGAAGGTATCTACGTATACATGTTTTTGAGAAAGGATCTCATCACATAGCCAAGCCAGCCTGGAACTTATGGTCCTCCTGCCTCAACCTCTGAAGTACTGAGATAGTGGGCAAGGGCCACATAGTTTCAGAAGGAATTCATTCTTCTGTGGCATTTACAGTATGCCAAGCAAAATCTCAATGGTTTGTATATATGAACGCTCTTAATTCCAACACAAATTGTATAATGTAGCTATTATTCCTATTTCCTCTTTGCAGATGTGGAAAATCAAAGCACAGAGATGAATTTCAAGGTCACATGATGAGTAAGTGGTAAGGTTGGGATTTGAACTCGGGGAGTCTGTGCAGAGCCTGAGTTTTTTTTAAAGATTTTTCAAAATATTTATTTTTTATTATGTATATGAGTGCTTTGCTTGCATATGTACCACATGCTGCCCGGTGGACATAGAGGCCAGAAAAGGGCATTGGATCCCCAGGAACTGGAGTTACCGATGGCTGCTGACTACCTTGTGCATGCTGGGAACTGAACCCAGGTCCTCTATAAAAGTAGCAAATGCACTTAAAACCACTGAGCCATCTGTCCAACCTGAGTCAGAGCTTTGAACACTTAATTATGCTGCTAACAAAAACACTCCAAACTACACAGAAGAGGTTGTATCTTGCAGCAAATAAGTGGGTATCTTTTTAAATTTTTATTTTTTTCATTTTATGTGTATGAGTGTATTGCCTGTATGTGTATAGGTACACCCTTGTTGTGAAATGCCCATGGAGGTCAGAAATGGGCATCAGATCCCCTGGAACTGGAGTTATGGACAGTTGTTAGCTGCCATGTGTGTGCTGGGAATTGAACCTGGGTCCTCTGCAAGAGCAGTCAGTCCTCTTAACTGCTGACCCTTCTCTCCAGCTCCATAAATGGGTATCTTTACACATCATTTATTTCATAAGAACTTGTGAAGGAGTTTCCTTTATAGAAGACTAAATCAGAGTGTGGAGTAGAAAAGATCTGAATCTTAAATCACAAGCTCTCCCCTCCCCACTTTGGTTTTGAATATTCAAAGAACACTTCCTAGATCAAAGGCAGCTAGCTATGTTATGAGTCACATGTGCTCCTGACTCTGTCCTATGAACTCTTCGATGTCTCCATGTCCTAGGCAATGCTCTTCCATTCTAGGGCCCAACTAGAAGGATGTGTCTCCAGTAAGTCGATCTTAAAATCAATGTAAACATTGTCAATGAGATTGGACGAAGTATGTTGGTATGATTGCTACTATATTAGAAAGAAACAGATCTCATGACCGCTCTGCCAATAGAATTGCAGGAACCAGAATTTATAGTTTTAAAGACATCAAGATGCTTACTGGGAGATAACCATTGGTCACAAAATGTAATTCACACTTATTATTTCCCTAAATCCTATAACTATAACCCAAGTTGTCTAGCTGGTAATTTTGCATGTGTGGGTGTCTTTGATTAGCTCTCAAGATCTCTCGAACATCTGAAAAGCAATTTGAGTCGAATGTTATTATGTGTTAAGAGGCAGTGTTTAAATTCTCCAGAAACTCTTCTAGTTGCTCAGGGCCTCTAGGAAAGGCCTTCTGCAGTCCCTCCAAGGAAATGGATTTCCTGTTGAATTCTCTCATTTTTTCCCAAACACTTCAGATTCTAATGAAGATTTTCTAGTTACTTGTTTTTTAAAAAAGGGTAGTCATTTTAAAGTGACTTTATGGGCCAGTACCAGGTGCTTTCTTTTTTTTGGGGGGGGGGTACTAATTATAAAAAAAAAATTCAGAGTGCAGTTTTACAATACATGTTTGCCAATCACATTTTCTGATGTTGTTTATTAGGTCAATAATAAACAAATGGCCTTTGTTATGCAGTGTAAAAAAACCCTGATAATTTTATCATTGTTGGAATCATTTTCTAAATGATTTTTTAAATAAAATTTCATTATGGTTCAATAGTGCTAAAGGATCACTAAGGGAAAGCGGTTGCCTCCTAAACAAAAGAATAGAATCTACCTCTGGGTGGAGACATGCCACTGACTCCTCCCTTAAGAGTTAATCCAGTTGTGCCAATCACCTGGTCCAAGGACCTCCAGGAAGTTGGTTCACCATAAGTCATGCTAACGAGATAGGAGGAATAATTAGCTCTTTAGTGAGATAATGTACTTTTCCTTCCCAGAATTCCCACCCCCTAACGCATTTCCTATGAGCCACCATAACGTCCTATGAGGTTCTACCCACCTTTCGGAGTGGCAGAACTTTTCCTTTTTCTTCTCTTCTGTCTTTTTCTTTTGGGTGCTGGCCAAAGTCTAAGTATGCTTTCTCTGCTCTCTGGGCTTTTTCACTCTTTTCTCCTAAGTTCCCCTCCCGCTTTGTGGCTGTTTCTCCATCATGAGGCTGACTTCCTTTCCTATACACACCTGTGTGCACGTTGTGTGGCTTTGACTTTGTCAAGGAGTTCAGGACCACTACCAGTTCGGGAAAGACTACCCAGACTCAAAAAGTTCCGAATCAGCTGAATTAAGCTTTTACAATTTCACCTGAATTTTAAAGAAAAACCCTCAGGGCAAATGAGCTAATAATCTTGGCAGTTGCCTCGAGGAGGAGAATGGAGGTGACAAGGCGTGGGGGTCAGACACGTGGCTGGCTGGCAGCCACATGGCTGGGAGAAGGAAACTTTAGAGAAAGTAAAGAAATACAAGATGCTAGGAGCAGCCCAAAGCCTTGTAGAAAGCATGCTTAGAAAAGGGATATGGAGAAGGAAAGGAAAGATTATGCTTCTCTGAATTCAGAAGCAGGCAAACTCACAGACTACATGGCTGTAGCTGGTCAGGAAGTTCTGTGCTAGTAGGTGGGATTCCAGGCAGGAAAAACTCACTATCTCATTAATGCACTAGCTATTCCCCCCATCTATTTAGCATAACCCGCCTTCCTGGGGGTGGTCCTATGACCAGTTAAACTTACACAAAATGGAGGGGCTCGGGGTATTGCAACTTCTGCTTTTTTAGAAGTATGGGTCTATTCTTTCCTCTGCTGATTGGGCTTAGGATCTGCCAAGGTGGTCATCTCATTCTAACTTTTCCCTTTGGTATTCTGGTTTGAATCTGAAATGTCCCTCGTGGCTTCATGTGTTGATTGATCTACTACTGGTGTTTCAACTGGCCTGGCAGAAATGAATATATTCTAAAGAGACACTTGTGTCCCTCATTCCATCTTACCTCTGGAACAATGGACCCCAAGATACCGGCCATCCCCCTCGGAATCTCATGTTGGGAGAAGGAAAAGGCCTGGTGCCAGCCAGAGGGAAATTTGTCTTCCAGAAAAGAAATTTCACACACTTCTAACAACTTGTCAGACCCCCTTGCAGGATGATACTGAAGCCCAGACAATGATATGTCAATGGTGGACAGGACCACCTCTTGACTGGGATTGCTTAGATGTGCATAACCCTTGCCCTCTATTTAAACTTCCATCTCACTTCAGGACCCTGAAGATGGGCTGGAGGGGGTCCCTGGATCTCCTTGTCTCTCTTCCCAATATGGTCATAATGAATACATTTTCTTTTCCTGCTTTTTATTATTAATTTGGCTGTTTAATTGGCTTCTCAGGGATGAGTAACCGACTTTGGCTTCTTGGGGTACAGACTGTGACCTCAAATTCGGTAGCAGTGGTGCTATTTTGGGAGGTGGTGGTGGTGGAAACTTTAGGAGGTGAGGTTTAGCTGTGGGAAGTAGGTTATTGGGGGCCTGCCCTTGAAGGTTGTCCTAGGCAGTGGGTCCCTTCTAGTTTCTCCCTTTTTCCTATCACAGGTGAATGATCTCTCTCACGTGCTGCCACCACAGGGATGTTCTGCCCAGGCTCTAAGCAAATAAGAATGGAACCTCTGAAACCGTGCGTTGAAAGAAACCTTTCCTCCTTTAAGCTGTTCTCTCAATTTTTTGGTCCTAGTGGCACAAAATAATGATCACACTGCATGAGTTCATGTTCTTTCTTCACAGGATGCTCCATCCCTTGTGGAGACTTCTGATGAGCATGTCCCAAGAGTTATAGGAAAGCCCAGGTGTTTCTGAACTTGAATTTAGGGTCAGCCTGCACCATCCCCCTATGTCCCCTGTGCTAGGTAGCTTTCATTGTCAACTTGACACACCTGGGTAGAGGGAGTCTCAACTGAGGAATTTCCTCCATTGGATTGGCTTTTGGCATTGTCTGTGGGGCATTTTCTTGATTGTTGAGTGATGTGGGAGGGCCCAGCCCACCGTGGGTGGTGCCATCCCCGGGGAGGTTGTCCTATGTTATATAAGAAAGCAGGCTGAAGCCGGGTATGGTGGCACATGCCTTTAGTCTTAGCACTTGGGATGCAGAGGAAGGCAGGTCTCTGTGAGTTCAAGGCCAGCCTGGTCTACATAGCGAGTTCCAGGCTAGCTGGGACTACAGGGAAACCCTGTCTCAAAAAGACCATGGGCCAGGGGAGCAACCCAGTTAGCAGCATTCCTCATGGCCTGTGCTTCAGCTCCTGCCTCCAGGTTCCTGCCCTGAGTTCCTGCCTTGGGCTTCCTGATAAACTGTGACGTGGGAGATATAAGACAAATAAACCCTTTCTTCCCCAAATTGATATTGGTCAGAGTGTTTTGTCACAGCAATTGAAAGCAAATTAATACATCCCCACATTCATGAGAAGAAATATAGCAGAAATATAGAAGTGGTCTTCTAATGTCAGGGAGGTTCCATTTGACATCATGGTCCCGGGATAAAGGACAAAAGCTGGACTTGGGGAAGTAGGACAACCTTCCTTGAGACGCTGTCACATCTATGGTGTCACGTCTCTGGTGTCACATCTCTGATCTCTCTTGTCAGGATGATTGCAAGAGGGCGCACCAAAAACAGGGAGAGTTGATGACAATTCTCAAATATGACAAATATACTATGTTATATTTCTCTCCAAGGTTGTCTGTGGTATGTTTTAAGGATGTTATGAACCTTCTAACCTTTCTATAGCAGCGTTTTGATCACTGTTGTACCCCATGGCTCAGAGCAGTGCTGGGCACACAGTAGGTACTAAGTGAACATGTGTTGGAATGAATGAACCTAGCTGCTGTGGTGTCTGCAGACCATGGGCCAGCAGGCACACTGAGATGGGTTAGGCTTTGGTGGGAAATGATGAGCACTGCTGCTTCTTAACTCACAGAATTACCCTTTTTCTATTGTTCTTGTACAGCCCTCCATCTTGGCTTTCTTGGGTGGTAGATGAAATTTAAATGGCCTGGAAGATAGCCAGTCTGGGCTTTCTTTGGTCTTTTTGAGACAGGGTCTTCCTGTTCCCTGTAGCCCCAGCTGGCCTGGAACTCACTGTGTAGACCAGGCTGGCCTCGATCTCATAGAGATCTGCTTCCCTTTGCCTCTGCCTCCTGAGTGCTGGGACTAAAGGTGTGTGCCACTTCGCCCAGCTTAGCTTGGGCTTTCCTATCCACCAAACAAGCTCAAATTCATAATATTTTATTTGATAGACAGGATCGTGTGGATGGCGTCACTGAACTTTTTAGACAATGGAATGAGAGCACTGGCCTCCTGCAGGCTTTTTTTCGGTGTTTCGTGAAGACCATAACTGAGGAGTAGTGGTCTGGAGTGGGGGAGATAAGCATAAAAGGAGGAAAAAGACACAACTACTTCAAACTAGAAAATATTCTTTTTAGGCATCAAGTGCCACATGCCACCAGAAAAGTACAATATAGATCTAAAGTCAAGTATCCTGTATTTCTGTGGCATGAGAACATGTTTCAGGGGAGTACTGGGGATTGGACTTAGGGCCTTGAGCATACTAGGTAAAGTACCTTGTCTCTGAGCTGTATCACCAGCCCTATTTGCATTTTATTTTTAAAACTTTGAGACAGGGTTCACTAAATTGCCCAGTCAATTAGTGCCCAGGAGAATCTTGAACTGGTGATTCTCCTACCTCAGCCTCCTGAGTCACTGGGATTACACGTGATAGGAAGGAATGTTGGAGAGAGAGAGAGCAGGTGGTGGAGAGCAGGAGCAGATGGATGAGCCTCCTGAGTCACTGGGATTACAGGTGATAGGAAGGAATGTTGGAGAGAGAGAGAGCAGGTGGTGGAGAGCAGGAGCAGATGGATGAGCCTCCTGAGTCACTGGGATTACAGGTGATAGGAAGGAATGTTGGAGAGAGAGAGAGCAGGTGGTGGAGAGCAGGAGCAGATGGATGAGCCTCCTGAGTCACTGGGATTACAGGTGATAGGAAGGAATGTTGGAGAGAGAGAGAGCAGGTGGTGGAGAGCAGGAGCAGATGGATGAGCCTCCTGAGTCACTGGGATTACAGGTGATAGGAAGGAATGTTGGAGAGAGAGAGAGCAGGTGGTGGAGAGCAGGAGCAGATGGATGAGCCTCCTGAGTCACTGGGATTACAGGTGATAGGAAGGAATGTTGGAGAGAGAGAGAGCAGGTGGTGGAGAGCAGGAGCAGATGGATGAGCCTCCTGAGTCACTGGGATTACAGGTGATAGGAAGGAATGTTGGAGAGAGAGAGAGCGGAATGTTTGGGGGAGAAATCAGGGAGGGGGAAGCAGGAAAAGCCTGGCTCCGTTCAGTCTGCCAGGTGGGATTAGGGTTTGGAAGTGTTTACTTTTTCTCTCTTAAGATAAGAGAAAAGCTTGTTGTGATAAACAGCTTCTAAAATCTCTGGTTAACAGGTAGAATCTGCTTATCTTATCTTTGGAGATCAGAGGAGAGGCACGCTGCTTCTCAGCAGAGTTTGTTTCCCTTGACTCCAAAGGTCAAGGTGAGGTCCCTGTTAGGGAGGGGGGAAACTGCTGCTATTTGGAACCCTAACAACAGGTCTGTACCTGTTGGAACCCAAACAACAGGTCCAAGTAGGAAAGACTTTTTTAAAAACTTCCCTACTAAAAGTCACTTTGGTAGTTCATAATATTAGTAACTTTACCCTGCTTTAATAAGTACAGCTAGTAGCCTTATAAGCAGAAAGATCTTACATATAGATTTTATTAGCTAAGGAAGATTAAATTCATATCACAGATGTGATTAAAAATCTAATACCATACTGTTACTGTATTGGTTTACTTTTCTGTTGCTGTGATAAACACCATGACAAAAAGCAAATTGGAGAAGAAAAGGTTTATTTCATCTTTTAGGTTACAGTCCATCATTAAGAGAAGCCAAGGCAAGAGCTTGAAGAAGGAGCCACAGAGGAACATTGTGTATGGAAGAGGATGTGGAAGAGGATGTGGCGAAGACCACTGACCAGACAACTCCATGGGGAGGGGGGCAGCAGTTTGAGAGCAAACAGACCACTGGGCTGCCTCTTGGGGAAGCAGGGGAACAGCAGCAGAGAAACAGCAGTGAGCAGTGAGAGTCAGACATCTTTTCTAGGTAGTCAGGTGGTTGGGTAACTTTCTATGACATAGACTGGGCAGTTTAGTTCAGGATTGGTTGGTCTCCCAATAAGTGGAGGGACTTGCCTGGGGCTAAGTTCTAACCAGCCATTTTAGAATGCTGGGAGCTGCACTGCCATTTTAGGAGCCTGCCAGAAACCTAACACGTTGCTTGCTGGCTTGCTTCCTGTAGTTTGCTCAGCTACTTTTCTTATACAGCCCTGGCCGACCTGGCAAGGGATGGCATCATCCACAGTGCCCTGGGCCCTCCTATATCAATTAGCAATTAAGGAAATGCCTCACAGTCATGGCAACAGTTCAGTCTGATCTAGGCAATTTTTCAGTCGAGGTTTCTTTTTCCCAAGTGACTGGGTTGTGCCATGTTGGCAGCCAAAGCTAATTATGACACATACCCAGAAGCTGGAGAATCCAGAGGAACTTTATCCAGGCCATGTGTGCTCTTCAGGCATTTTAAGTTATCGCTTAAAAGTCATTGACTCCCTTTTAAAAGTATATATATATATATATATATATATATATAGAGAGAGAGAGAGAGAGAGAGAGAGAGAGAGAGAGAGAGCGCCACAT
>NW_008355775.1:6908242-6919627 GCF_000622305.1 Nannospalax galili | reverse complement strand
GAGAGAGAGAGAGAGCCACATCATGCATCTGGAAGTCAGAGGATGGCCTGTAGGCATTGGTTCTCTCCTCCACCATGTGGCCATCAGGGCTTGAACTCAGGTGGCAGGCACCTCTGCCGGCTGAGCCATCTCACAGGCTCCATTGTTAATTTTGATTGTCAACTCGACAGGACCTGGAATCAGCTAATAGACACACTTCTGGGCTGGTCTGTGAAGAATTAACTGAGGGGAAATCCCTCCCCCAGAGTGGGTGGCATCTTCCATGGCAGCCCAGATATAAAGAGGCCTGAAAAAATGGCGGTGCTGCTGGCTTGCCTGCCTTCATTTCTTTTGGTGATCGTGCCTGTCTGTTGTTGCTGTTGTTACTGATGCTGTTGCTTACTGTTGCTATATTCTGCTGACATCAGATTCTAACTTCTTGGCCTTTAAATGTGGACAAAAGTCCAAAGACTCTCCAAGATTCTGCAGGACACTGGGCCTGTACGGCTGGAGGGACATTTGCTACAGCAAAGCCATGGAAACCAGCCTCCCTGGGGAAGAGATGAAGGAGAATAGCCAGGGAAGTCAGAGATGGGAGAAGAGCCCCTGCAAAATTATCCTTCACCCACAGGCCAATTCCAGAGATTCCACCAGCAGAGAGAATTCCTTCTGGCAAAGCCCTTTCCCACTGTTTAAAAATAAGAATATTCCTGAGCAGGCCAACACTCATATTACTGGTCTTTACCATGCTGTGAACAAACTTGAGAGCTGCTGTAAGCTGTTCACTAAAGGAGGTCTTTCTTGGCACAGTAGAAAATGTGAAAGAATAAGAGAGACATTTTGGGTCTTTGATGAGAGAAACTTTGGTAAGTCTAGGTCGGGATCAGTCACGGGTGTGTTAAATCTGACAGTGGGGAGTGGGATTCAGAGTAACAGGGAACTGAGGAGGGGGAAGCTGGGAAGGACATTTTTCTTATGTTTCACAATTTTGCTGGACTCTGTAGACAAAGGCAGGCAGCTCAGCCCCATATCCTGTGGATTCAAGAACAAATGACCACAACGTGACTTCAAACAATAGAAAGTTGTACTTATAGGCTGTAAAGTTGTACTGTAGGCCGACTGTCTGAAATACATAGTGTTATGGTTGGTCCCTTCAGGAGACTCCAAAGAAAGAAAACATTTCATGCCTTCTGCCCATCTGGTGGTGGTTTTCTGGTAATTTTTATTGTTTGGTGGCTTATAGACATGTTGCTCCAATCTCTGCTGCTCTGTGCATCTCTGCATTTGGAATCTTCTTCTCCTTATAAGGACCCAGGCCATTGGATTGATGGCTTGCTCCAAGTGTGGGATGATCCCAGCTCTAGCAGCCTACCTTAGTGGCAACTGTGATACTTATTCTGGATTGTCAAATTGACTAGATGAAAACATGCCTAGGAGTTAAATCCAATTGTTGGATGTATCTGGGAGGGTGTTTCCAAAGAGGACTGACATGTGCAGCAGTAACTGAGGGAGAAAGCTCTGCCCTGAATGTGGGTGGCACCATCTAATAGGCTGAGGGCAGTGAAAGGGAAAGCCCATGGATGCTGGAGAGTCAGTAAGTTCTTAGTTTGCAAGTATGAGGACCATTTCTAGAACCCAAACCACATTAAAAAAAAATCAACTGATAGAGGTAGCATGCTTATAATCCCAATACTGGGGTGGCAGAGCCAGATAGATCCCTGGGGCTCACTGGGCAGCCAGCCTCACATACTTGGTGAATTGGCCAGTGAGAGACTCTGTCTTGAAAAAAATTTAAAGAGGTACACAGTGCTTGAGGAATGACACCCCAGGTCCTAGGTTGTCCTCTGATCTCCACAAGCATGTGCACACATATGTGTGGGCACCCATACACATGTGCACTTGCATGTACACACACACACACACACACACACACACACACACACACACACACATGCCCAGAGTGGGCACAGTCTCATTCTTCCTGAGCAAGTGAGGTGAACCGATTGCTGCTGCCATGGCCATGGCCATAGACTCCAGCGTCTTCAGCCCTTCAGTGTGGACTCACATCAGCTACTCTCTCCAGGGAGCCTCTAGGCTTTCAGCTTTGGACTGGAGCTGCATCATTGGTCTTCTGAGTTCCAAGGCTTCCAGCTTCTAAGACTGAGCAGGTTCTCTGTTTCTCCAGCCTGCAGTCAGCTGTTGTTGAACTATACAATCTCTATGGTACAACTTAATCCAATAAAGCTTCATATATATAATTGATTCTGTTCCTCTGGAGAACCCTGACTAACATAGCAAATGCAAAGCCCTTATTTCCAAACAAAGCCACATTCACAGGTATTGGGGTTGGAATTTGGTAATTCCATCCATTCCAAGGTCTTCACATTTCCAATTTTCATTTGACTTTTATGCTTACTTTCCTTGAATTTTTGAACTGCAGGTTCTCCTTCCTTGACAGAAATCCTGTAATCCTAAAACCAATTATTATTAAAGCACCATAACAAAACCTCTGCAAATCCAAAGCATTCTACAAGCATGTGCCACAAGAGATGCCTCAAGATCTTGAAGTATCCCTAGAGAATGGGAAGGGAACAAAAGCAAATGCCTTTGATCCCTTAAGCAGCTGCATTCCAAAGAGAACTAAGTGCTCTCAGTAGCCTTGCTTCCCAGTCACAACACAGAAATGCATTTACAGGGAAACGAAAATGGAATCCAAACAAAAATGTGGCTCTGGAGCTCTGCATCTGATTCAATGGGTTTTGGGAAAAATTTGGAGAAATCTAGCATAATATTAGTGAATAAAGCCTGTAATGAATGAGCCCATTCACCACTCTTTTGCCATTTCTTATAGGGAAACATGGTAAATTTTATAGAAATAACACCATAGATCAAATAGTCAAATACTATATATGATTTTTAATTACTAAAGAAGTTACCCTGAAATATTTGGCATTAATTTTTTTTTTTTTTTAGTGCTGGAGACAGAACCAGGCCTAAGCAAGTGCTGTACCACTGAGCTACATCCCAAGCCCAAATATCAATTATTCAAATAGGCAAGTAATCATATCAAAAGTTAGGGTTTTTTTTTCCCTCATTACTTAGGTCGTTCCTCTTCAAGTACCACTATGGTCTGGATCAAGGCCACCTAGTAGTCTGCAGATAGAGGTTGAAATTGTTCTTCCTGATCACAGGCTTCTTCTGAGGATGCTAGGCTACCTCCCAATTCCTTTTATGTTCAGAAAAGTCCAAGTCACCCCAGTGAGGCTCACCTATCCTTATCATGTCTCATGACTAATATCACCACCATGAAATTAACCAATGAAACTGTTTTCATGGAAAAAGAAGCCAGAACAAATAGCCAACAAAATTAGGAAAATAAAGGAAGTTGCCCTACCAGGTGACATGTCATATGGCTACAGTTCTGTGCCACTGTCACACAGAGACCCCCATAAATGGATAGGATGCAGGCAGTACAAACATTGACCTTGGAAATTGCACCTGACAAACTGAACTTCTCAAATCACCTGAAAAGCCATGGGGAAGAGGACATTTGAATCCCTACTTCACAGTTTACTGAAAAAGTAATACTGACTACATCAAAGGTAAATATGTGAAAAAAATCAAAGCAAACCAAACGCACATAAACACAAATGCAGTGCAAGGAAACACAGGGAAATGAATTCAGCTGCACAAAAATGGTTTTTTTACACAAAGAAATTATCTTTAGTAAATTCAAAAGACAAATAATAAACTAGAAAAAATGTATAACTTATATTACAGGCAAAAGATTAGTTTTGCCTCGTTCCATCTCTGTCTCTGTCTTATCTGTCTCTACCTTTGTTTCTCTTGTTATCTCTGTTTCTCTCTGTTTCTCTCTCTCTCTCTCTCTCACACACACACACACATACACATACCCCTTATAGAAAAAGAGCTATAAACCAATAGAAAAATAGGCAAAGCTAAGGAGATAGCTGTTCTAGTTTGCTTTCTGTTGCTGTGCTAAAACACTGACTAAAAACAACTTGGGGGAGGAAGGGGTTCATTTAGTTTACAGATTACAGTCCACCACTCAGAGAAGCCAAGACAGGAATTTGAGATGGGAACCTGGAGGCAAAAACTGAAGCAGAGACCTCAGAGAATGCTGCTTATGGCTTGTTTCCCCTGGCTTGCTCAGCTACCTTTCTTTTGTAGCCCAGGTCTACCTGCCCTGGGATGGTACTGCCCACAGTGGGCTGGGGACTCCTACATCGATTAGCAATCAAGAATAAGCTTCACAGACATGGCCACAGACCAATCCGGTGAAAGCAATTTCTCAATTAAGGTTCCTTTTTCCCAGGTATCTCTAGTTTGTGTCAAGTTGACAAAAACTAACCAGTATAACAGCTAACCGAAGAGGAGGCAGACACTTAAAAGATGGTTGCCTCATGCATAGAGAAATGTCATTCTAAAAGCACAATTCAGGGGCTGGAGAGATGGCTCAGTGGTTAAGAACACTGGTTGTTCTTGCAGAAGGCTGGGGTTCTAATCCCAGCACCCACATGGTAGCTAACAATTGTCTGTAACTCCAGTCCCAGGGGATCCGATAGCCTCTTCTGACCTCCACGGGCATTGCATAACGTGTGCACTCACCTACATGTAGGCAATACACATACACACATAAAATTAAAAAAATAAATAATAAAAAAAGTAAAGGAAAAAAAAAGCACAATTCAACTATCCTTCAAGAAGAAGTTCATTAAAAAAAAAAAAAACTAGGCATATCGACATGTTTTACTCATGGAATTGGAGAGGTAAACAAACGAGCATGTACATGTCACTGTGATTTTTGTACAGTGGGACTGACTACCGATGAGAGCTCCTTTCTGGACACCCTTCCTTTGTATCTGGGAGTACTCATAACCATCTCTTAATGGACAGAGTATGAAAGGGATGCTGTGGTCCAGAACAAGGAGAAGTCATGGGCTGGCATTCATGCTCAGGATCACACAAGTGCAGGGCAGTGAGAAATGGTCAAGTTGTGCCTTTTGTTCTGGTGTGCTGCCCCAGGGAGGAAAGACCTGGAGGTCAAACAAAGGAACAATTCAAAATATTGGCATTGGCCTTGAGAAAGTAAGTAACTTTTAAGATTAGGAAATGAACGCTTTTCGAGTCTAATTAATGCTTGCAGAAAGCAATTCCCAAGCTTTGCTTTCCAAAGTGAGAAAAAGACTTAACTGGGTTTTCAACTGATAATGTTAAAAAATTTTTTGATAATGTTACTGGGCTTAGGGTCACAAGCCAAGTCCAGTTACTTGTCCTCAATCAGCCAATTAAAAGAGCAAAATTAATAGTAAAAAAGCAGGAAAAGGCGATTTATTCAATATGACAAAGAAATCCAGAAACAGAGACAAAGAAATCCAGTGACACCCCACCCCCACTCCAGTCCATCACCAGGGCCATAACTTGAAAAGAGGGTTTAAACAGAAGACACTAGATACACATACAGTAGATACACATCACTAAGCCAAGGTGTGGTTCCATCCATCAGGGTGTAAGCACCAAGTCTCTCCTACAAGGTCAACTGAGAAATTGTAAATTTTCTCCCACTGACAAGTTCGTCCCTGGCAGACAAGTTCCTCCTCTGGATAGCCTCAGGGCTTTGGACTTTTCTTCCAGTAGGAGATTCCTGTGGAAACTTTTCTTAGGGTTCACTGTTTCAATAATCTGATAGCCCAAGAGAGTATAGGAGTCTCTTTAGAATATATTCATTCTTTTCAGGATCTATTACCATAATAGATCCATGGGGCCATTTTAAAAATATGCAACAGAATTTCAGATAAACTTTAAGAAAATCCTTGTACCACCTGCTAATGATTCAAGCACCATTCATGAGTATTGCCACTGTTTAAAACAAGAGAGGAAGAAAAATTGATATGATGTTATACTCATTCATACCTAAATGAACTGGCTTCAAACAAAGCAGCCTGTTCATTGTTCTAAGTGACACATTCTTAAAAAAATTTCACTTTTAAGTTTAATAATTACAGTTGGTCAAAACAATTCCACTGGTAGGGGATAGAGAGATGGCTTAGCAGTTAAGAGTACTGAGGACCCAGGTTCAGTTTCCGGCACCCACATGGTGGCTCATAACCATCTTTAACTCCAGTTCCAGGGGATCCAACAACTTCTTATGGCCTCTGTGGCCACTGTATTATGCATGTAGTGCACATATATATGCAGGCAAAACATACACATAAAATGAAATCTATAAAAAAGTCCAACAATTATGATAGCAACTCTGTTCAACCTGTTTTTTTTTTTAAACTCTAGAGCTTTTTGGTCATAAGAAGTATTTTATATTTCAATTTGTTCACATCCTTTTGCTATATGTAAGACTGATGAAGTGATTTTTCTTCCTTTTCTTCCCTTTTTTTTTGCTTTTTTAGTCCTTTTGAGACAGGGTCTCCCTGTAGCCCCAGCTGGCCTGGAAATCGATATATAAACCAAGCTGGCCTTGATCTTTCAGAGATCTATCTACCTCTGCTGGGGTTAAAAGTGTGTGCCACCTTACCCAGCAGATGAGTAATTTTTTAAAAAAAGGCTTTAAAGAATTTGGATATACTATATCAGAGATAAAATTCTTTTAGGGGGAAGTAGAAGAAAATGAGTTCCAAGTGAAAAAGTGTAAAATTTCCATGTGTCAAGGAATAATTTATTGATATAGTTTAAAAGTAACAATGTTAGATATAAAATGGCTGTTTGGATACATGTTAAAGAATGATTTAAGAAGGGTTGGAGAGATAGCTCAACTGTTAAGAGGACTAACTACTCCTGCAGAGGACCCAAGTTTGATTCCCAGTACCCACACGCCGGCTAACAACCATCTGTAACTCCAGTTCCAGGGGATCCACATTCTCTTCTGACCTTCACAGGCATTGCACAACATGGATGCACTTGCATACATGCAGGCAAAACATTCGTACACATACAATAGAAGAAGAAATTTTTAAAAAATTTAAAGAATAAGAAGTTTTAAAACTGTCCACTTACTATATTTTGGAAATTCTATATTTTGTTGAAGAGACTTTTAAAATAACTTGCAAAGGCAAAAAGGAAGTAGCCTTTCAAATTCTTTGAAAAAATACACAGTCAAATAATTTGAGCTATTGCCCTGGGGAATATCTGGCTGTAGCAATCTTTGCAAAGCAAAACTTGTCCACCAAAGCATAAGTATTTTCTCAATGAAGTAATGAAAGGAAGTAGACCTGTGTTGCCTTCTGGTCTACAGAGACTGGTCCATTCTAGGCAGGCTACCTGGAGGGAGGGAGTCCTTATGGGCCTTGTGAGAGGCAGGGGCTCGTAAAGAACAATGGGAGTCAGATTCCAAGTCCCAGCCTCTCAGGGATGCAGGAAAAACCCAAGCGGTGAAATGCTCTCTTTGCCACGTCTTCATGGGGTTGTGCAACCTTCTGATGCCTGTTAAGACCACCTTTCACCTTCCTCCTGTCTTCTCAACCTCGAATTCCTGCAAATCTCCTACTTTCAAGTGCTGATCAGGCCTCTCTTCAGAACTGGCCTTGTTGTCACCACCTGAGAAGCCAGCAGAGGCTGGCCAGAGCTGGAGCAGGATCACACTGCTGTAGTAGAGTCCAGCTGGTGCCTGCTTTGCCCTCACAGCTGTTTCTGAGCCTTTTTCTTACTCCACACCTGCTTTCTGGCTTTGCCCAAACTCATTCAGTTCCTCGTTGCCATAGTTTTTTTTTTTTTCTTTTTCCTAAATTAGCATATATTTGAATGCTAAAGTGGTGCTATTAATGACTACACCAGGAAATCTACAGAAACCGGGACTGCCCTGGCACTTATAGTGGTCATCTAAGCTGTGAAAAAAAAAAAAAAAAAACAAAAAAAAAAAAAAAAAAAAAAAAACCAGCTCAAAATGTTGGATTGGGGGCCAGGGTATGTCAGAGCAGCAGCAAAACCTGGGAGATCTGGGCTGGGGATGTGGCTCAGTTGGTAGGGTGCTTGTCTTGCATCCATGAAGCCCTGGGTTCAGTCCCCAGCATGCATGAAGCAAAGGTGGTGGTGATGCCCACTTGGAACTCTAGGACTTGAAGGGTGATAGCAGGAGGATCAGAAGTTCAAAGATGCCCTCAGCTACATAGTGAGTCTACATAGTGAGTTCAAGACCATCCTGGGCTACATGATACCATATCTCAAAATAATAACCACCACCCTGGGAGAGCTGGTCTAGAAATGGCTCTTGTCACCATAGGACCCAACTGAAAGGGGCAAGTACTGACAATGGATGTCTGTTGTGTTGTTTTTGTCCAGTACTCTGGAGATAGCCAGTAGCATTCTGGGTAGAACCAGCAGCTATTGATTTAACATGATTTGGGAATACAGAAAAATTCAGATAAAAAAACAGACTTGGTGGGGATACCATAAGTCCATCCTTTACCTTGTTGAGAAGCAACATCAGAATGTGGTTCACAGACAGATAAGTTTTGAAGTAGGGCCCAGAAATGACAAAGGAAAAGGTTCTGAACAGAACGCACTCATGGTGGTTTGAATGAGAAATGTTCCCCATAAACTGATGCATTTAAACACTTGGTCCTGTTGGTGTTGTTTAGAGAGGTTATGGGAACTTTAGGGGATGGAGACTTCCAGGATGAAGTATGTCTCTGGGGCACGCTCTGAGAGTTCATAGCCTCGCCTACTTCCAGTTCCCTCTCTGCTTCCTGAATGTGGAAATGGGATCTCTCAGTTTCCTCCCCACCCCAATTATGGACTCTAACTGTCTGGAAATCTTTCTTCCATAAGTTGCTTTTGGTCATGATGCTTTATCACAGCAACAGAAAATAACTAATACAGCACTGAACCCAGTTTTCTGGGAGGAGACCTTGTATGGGTCATGGCTACTGGGCAGGCCTTCTGTATGGCACATCCCCACCTGCAACTCCATTTCACCTTTCTGACAGCCCCACGAGTGGGCATGATTTCCCCTGCTTTACTCAGTATGTAATGCCCTTATGGCTGGCTGGATGCCTCTCTGAAATGTCTTTTAAAAGATCATTACAGGGCTAAGGGTGCAACCCAGTGATACAACATGTGCTTAGCATGAGAGAGGCCCTGAGTTCAATCCCTGGTGCAGGAAGGAAGGGAGAGAGAGGGAGGGAAGACCAGTCATTACAGGAGACAGGCAGAGTCAGAAATAAAAAGGATGGTCCCTGCCCTCGTGATGTTGTCAATGCTGCACATAGTCTTCGAATGCATCATTTCCTCCATCCTGATCAAAGTCTGACAAATGGACCAGCATAAATACAGTAAGGCCCATGCTCTGGGCATTCTGATTGGACTACAGTTCTGCATAGTTTATGCGAGATAAATCTGATCATTTCCTTGGTCCTATAGGGAGGGATTAGTGGACCACTCCAGTCACACATTCTAAGAAAATATTCCTTTACAAGATTTATTTAAAACCTTTGTCAAGGTCACCAAGACTCTAAAAACCCAATTCCCCATCCACCTTACCAGCCTCTTCTCCCATTCCTTCCTGTTCCTCTAGACACTAGCATGGCCTCCCCTATGTTTTTTTCACTGTACTGAGCCCTTTCCCACCACTGATTCCATGAACTGGACTTCCCTTTCCCTCAGGTCTCTGCATGGCTGGCTTACTCTTGTCCCTCACACTAAGGCTGATATCCCTGGGCTCTCCCTCACTCTTTTATATAAAGTGGCCTCCCTTGTTTCTCCATTTATAAAATTTATTTTTAAAATTTTTATTTATGTGTATGTGTGTGTATCTATGTGTGTCTGTGCACATGTATGTGTGAGTGACCACAGGGGCCAGAAGAAGATATCAGATCCCTTGGAGCTGGAGTTACAGGTGGTTATGAGCTATCCTATGTGGGTGCTGGGACTGGAACTCCAGCCCTCTGGAAGAGCAGCAAGCACTCTTAACCACTGAGCCATCTCTCTAGACCCTCCCTTGTTTCTCTATATCACATCATCCTGCTTATTTACTTGATAACATAGCACAACCTATAATCATCTTGTTCATTATATACTTTTCATATACTTATATATAATTTTATATACTTATTGTACACTTTTTTACTCCATAATCATGTCTTCTTCATTATGATGTAATCCTATGAACCAGGTCTGCCCTTTCACTGCTCCTATCCTAGTGCATGGTGCATAGGAGGTGCTCAATACATATTTTTGTTTAATGAATAAAATGAACAAAAAATTATTACTAGGAATGCTTGATCTGTGTCTGTGGCCACCTAGCTAGGGAAGACTAAAAATGGTTTTGCCATTGAAAAAACTCAATCTCCAAATTTCTTTTCTATTCTGTATTTGTAAGACGATCATGCTGTAATTACAACAACAATTTATTCTAGAAGCTGCAGTCACCCAATGACTTGCTTGTCCAATTGGAGGTACCCAGCACGAGGGAAAGGAACCATAATCTTCTACGAAGTGTCTTCTCACCTATAAAACTTGGGGAATAGGAAAGCAAGGTTGGAGTGGGCGAACGTTCCAAGCCCAAGTTCCTCCAGTTTGCATGGGAAGTGCGGTGCTTGATTTTGTAAAGAGAAAACCCTACATACGCAATCCAATTTTAATGGTATAGTTGTGAAGTTTAAGTTGTGATTAAGGTTGCTTAGTCATAAAATATATCAAGCAAAAGGCACTCTTGAATCCGCTCCAGCAAGATGCTAAGCTTACCAATTATCCAATCTCAGGAGATTTCAGAGGCTCCAGCACAAGTGAATCTCAGGGATAATCTGACAGGACTCTGGTCATCACAGACCTTAGAAACCACTGCCTATTTTACATATCTTTTAAGTATTCATTTTTATTTCTAATGAGCACAATGCTGGCTCCTTTAAAGTGGGAATTCCCAGGAGTTCTGATACAAGATAATGGCCAGAAGGAAATGGGCTAAAAGCCCCATTGGAAGTTAGAGGAGAAATCTTAGAAGCACAGAAGAGAAAAGAAAAATACAGAGAGAGTTTTTCAAGGGCAAAACGATTCCTTCAAAGAAATAGAAGTCAATCGTAAAATTATATAACTCAAAGTAATATACTTTTGTCCTATAAGAATACATCCAAACTAAGGAAAGAAAGGAAGAGAAATAGGGGAAGAAAGAAACAAAGAAAATGAATTATTGATAAAGACCACAAAGGTGAACTCTCCCAAATCCATTCCCTATATCACAAGAAAAAAATGGAAAATTCTCAAACTTTGATTATAATTTTGAGTTTTTGTCCTACACTCTAACATAGAAACAACAATTTGAATACTTTTGCATTGGTATAAATATTTAATAAATCACCTTGGAACTGAGGTAAATATTTTAACATCAGTGATATAATGATATAATTAAATTGATCACCCTCTCCTCCTCTCCTCTCCCCT
>NW_008355775.1:6892188-6908177 GCF_000622305.1 Nannospalax galili | reverse complement strand
TCCTCCTCCTCCTCCTCCTCCTCCTCCTCCTCATTTTCAGAGACAGGGCCTCATTCTATAGCCTAAGTTGGCCTGGAGCTTATGGAAAGCCTCCTGCCTTAGCCTCCCAAATGCTAGTGTTACAGATGCGAGCCACCATACCCAGCTTCCCTCTCAGCAAGGTCTCACTCAGTAGTCTATGATGGTCTGGTGCCCTGGAACTTACTAAGTAGCTCAGACCAGTAACTCACTATGACTATCCTGCCTCAACGTCCTGAGTGCTGGGACTACAGGTATAAGCCACCCTGCCCAGCTTCTCTCTTTTTGAAACTAAGATTTTAATAATGATAGGTTAGCCAATCTAAACCAGTTCCCTCACTGAAGAAAATAATGGTAACGGGACAAAATATAAAAATACTTGCTTAGGTGTCTGAGATGTATCAAGATAGTAAAGTACGTTGGCTGGTAGGCAGAGACACAGGGAGGTGGTTCAACAGGAGCAAATATCTACCACCCACAGAAACACACAAGGGACTCTTGCCAACTTTGAAGGTGGGGCTGGAACTATGGAAATAAACATGAATGTTTAGAAGGCAGTTTGATAACATGATCAATTTAGTAAAATAACATCAATAGGTTCTCCCCTAGGGCCTCTGACTTCCCAAGCCATGAATTTTGACCTTGTTTACAGTACCAGGCATGAATTCCTATTTATGGAGCAGAACTCAGATTCAATCAAGAGAGCAATTTGTTACCCCTATAAACAATTTTGCTCCAATTTGTACAAATTGGCACGTCTTGCTGGCAGGTTGGTATTGTAGCATGCAGGGTTCAAGTCTAGATAAGACCACTGAGGATTTTTCTCCCCCAGCAGCCTACATAGCACCATCTAACACTATGAAAGCTAGACAGAAGGGACAGTTTCCTGGTCAGTTCAAGATTGATTTCTCTGTGTCTTGCAAACAAAGTGTGTAGTGTCTTCAACAATAAGATCTTACCATCTTGTTATGGTGGGCAGCCAAGAGCAATGGCAACAGCCTATATTGTTTTGAGTGTCTCTGGGGCCTCTCTGGCCAGTAACTCATAGGAAGGTAATCCCTGCCTGGCACTGAGATTTTCAACAACCTATATCTTCTGGGAGCAGTATTGTTCACTAATGTGTGGTACCGTCTGTTTAAATTGCTTTTTTAAAAATATTGTTTTATTTTTTAATATTTTATTTATTATCTTTAGTTTTTATGTATGAGAATATTGCCTGCATGTATGTAAGTGCACCCATGTCATGTGATGCCTGTGGAGGTCAGAAGAGGGTGTTGGATCCTCTGAAACTGGAGTTATAGGTGGTTGTTAGCTGCCATGTGGGTGCTGGGAATAGAACCCGAGTCCTTTGCAAGAGCAGCCATTGCTCTTAACCACTGAGCCATGTCTCCAGGCCCCAAAGACTATATTTTAAATTAGCCTACAAACTAGAGGGGTTTCATAAGGCTTCTTCGCACATCTGTTGTTTTGGTTAGCCAATCATCCAGTCCTGGTTTCCTTCAGTCCCCACTCCCACCCCATAATCCCACTTAAACCTTTAGCTCCCAGGACTCTTTACCCATTCTTCCTTATCACTCATGTTCTGCTACCCCCGCCCCCCCTCCCGCTTATTATATTTCTTTACTTGGCTTGCAAGGTCATAGGTTCTCAAGTAGTTTCTTCAAGTACACTTCATTTTGGTTGACCCTTCCCCTGGCCCCTCATTTCCCCATCTCCATCCCTCCACTGCCTACTTGAACCCTTCTGCCCCCAGTAGTCCCTCTTTTAGTGAAATAAAAATTATCTTTTAATTTCTCCTTTCTTCAACACCTACCAAAAAGAAAGTGAGAACACAGGGGCTCCTGGAATACAGAGACACTTCTCATGAATGCTTCTCAGAACATGGGAACTTACAGATGTGGTTACACTGTCCTTCCTGCTGGTGCAGGAGACACCCCCTTTATTTCTTAAGTGCTGGGGTGGTAAGAAAAGAAAATGGAGAAGGGAGAAGAAAGGGGGGAGGGAGGAGAGTAAAGGAGTCTCTTTCTCTTTCTCTCTCTCTGTTTTTTCAAACTGTTTATGTATGAGGATGGCCTTGAATTCATTTTTTTGTTTTGTTTTTTTGAGACAGGGTCTTTCTGTAGCCCCAGATGGCCTGGAAGTTGCTATGTAGATCAGGGTGGCCTTGCTCTCACAGAGCTCTGCTGGTATTAAAGGCCTATATCATCAGAGGAGCATCTCTTAAAGCTAAGAGTTAGTGAAGAGGCAGAAGACAACTGTCTTCATTAAAAACTATGAAGCAAATGGACAGGATTTTGCTGTTCTTTGGGTTCCCAACTGAAACAAAAACTGTGTTGTACCACAGAAGCAGTGTGAATCTATAACTATGGTTTCATTTTTCTCCTGTTGAAACATGGATTTCTATGCAAGAACGGGAAACTCAAGCACTGTTCATTCATTCATTCAGCCGATGTTTATGGAAGCCCCTTGAACCCTCAGTGCTGGTCTAAGGCTCAAACAACTCTCCAGATGAACTTCTAGTCTTACATGGCACAGAAATATGAAAAAGGGAAGCACAGCAATGATGTAAAGCTACACAGGGTGTAGTTGGATGGCAGAGGGTACCAGGAGAGATATTCCTCAGAGCTGGGCAGATGGATAGGAGGCTTCCAGAGAAACTGACATCTAAATGATACCAAAATGATACCTAAAACATGAGGATTTATGGTGTTGAAACGATGGGAAAATGTTAAGTCCCTTACTTGAATCTAGTTAATCAGACCTAATCAACATGTAGAGAAAGGTTGCTTATGTGCTAGATGTTTTTCCCCATAGAATGGAGCAATAGAAGTCAACATTATCATTGCTTTTAGAACTTATGAACAGCTTTGTTTATTTTTTGAGACAGATTCCCTTGTACCTCAGGTTGAACTTGAATATTCTGTGTAGCTGAGGATGACCTTGAACTTCTGATCCTTTTGCCTGTACCTCAACCAACTGAGCTATATCTCCAGCCCCTCCCAAAGCTTCTTCTTCCTCCCCTACTACCTTAAACATAAAAATCTTTCCTGTTGCTTTATTTTCCACATTGCCCCCTAAAAGATTCCAGTCCAGTCACCTACACTGAGTCATCCTCTCTGGACCTTTGTGTAGCATACTCTCAATATTTTGCTTGGGTTCCAGGAATAGACAACCTCTTTTGAGTTGTTGGCCAGGGACCCATAGACCCGCAAACAATACTGGCCATTGTCCCTGCTCTTGGTTACCCACCAGAAATGGACGGTAAGCTCCTTTGCTGAAGACAGTACATCCGTAAGCTGTAGAACAAACAAGGAGAAACAAAGCTGGTGCTGACTTCAGAGCCTCATCTCTACTGTCTAGCTTTCCTAGTGATAGAAGGTGCTATGCAAGCTACGTGAAGAGAAATTTTAGCATGAACCTTACTTACCCAGCTGTGAATCCTGTGAGCTACAACAAGTGGTCTGGCAAGATGTGCCCACCGGTACTATAGTGGCAAGAATATTACAGGAGTGACCAACTGCTTTCTAAGTGAATTTAAGGTCCGCTTCATAGGAGGGAGCCCATACCTGACATTGATATCAGGTTTAGGAACCTGAGGATAGATAACCCACAAGGCCATGGGAGAGAGCCTAATACAACTATTCTGCTAAATAGATATAGTATTAAACTGATTTCTAATGACTGATTGTTATACCCATAGCTTATTGCATCTCTTAACCCTCACAGGAGAAGCAACCTTATACAGCAGATGGTGATTGACAAAGAAATCCACAGCTGGCTAACATGCAAAGAATAAGAGGCTGCAGACTGCTTATCTCTTAATAGCACACCTATATCAAACTTCCGTTTCCCAAGGCTCAGGGATTATAGGGGAAGAGGAGGGTGGAAAGATTGTAAGATCCAGAGGAAGTGGATGACCACAAGGAAATAAGAGTTTTCCAGACAGCTGGTCAGTTACTCATATGAACTCACAGCAAAGGTGACAGCGTAAGCTCAAGCCAAAGTCCCAGCACAGATGTGGGGAAGTGGGTAAGAAACACCAACTTTACCTGAGGAGCTATAAGCTGCTGGGAAAGAGAGAGTCTTGTTTAAGGGTGAGACTCTTAGTAGACTGAACAGGCTTCAGTGGATGAACATACACTGAAGGGCATTTGGGGGGCACAAACCTGACTCTACGCCTGACGGTACAGGAAATTTGGTGGGAGGGTGTAGATATGGGAAAGGATCTAAACATGATCAAAATACATTGTAGGAAATTCATAAAAATTCAATTAAAATAATTAAAATTTTTTGGTTTGGAAATTCAAGGTGAATTCGTGGTCAGGAAGGCTGGGAACTGCTTTTTAGAACTTGTTTAGAAGATGTCTTCAAAAGGTAGCTAGCCAAGTCCAGCTCTTGATCAAACCTTCATGATTACAATGACACAAACCATTTTCCATTCCTGATCTGTTTCCCAGGATCTTGTCTGTAATTAATCACAGGATGGAGGAGTGTGAGGCTCCAGGCCAAAGTCAGAATG
Source organism: Nannospalax galili (assembly GCF_000622305.1). NCBI lineage: Eukaryota > Metazoa > Chordata > Mammalia > Rodentia > Spalacidae > Nannospalax > Nannospalax galili. Next base: position 6,903,640 of record NW_008355775.1, on the reverse strand, counting down.
CTCCAGGGCTTTCCAGTGTCTCAACAGTCTGTGGGGACATTACCAAGCACTCACTAGCTCAGATTCTCTCTGGCTTGCCTCCACAGCCTGTTATCCTTGTTCCTCCCGTTTCCATGGATACCACAGCAGGGTTTTAACTTTCCAATGCAGGCCTCTTCTATTTGGTACTTCCCCTTGAATCCTATGGCAAGGTCTGGCTGGCTCTTATTTTGCAGATCACGAGGGTGTTTGCTTGATTGCCTTACCCCAAATGTTGGATGAATTCCCTCCAGCACTGGGAGGGTGGCTTTGGGGTGGGCCAGACAGTCTCACTACCTCTAGGAGCCAGAATTCTTGGACTTGAGATCTGACCCTTGTCAGAGACAAGGCAATTAATTGAGTTCCCTGCAAGTTGGCTGGACAAGTGAAATGAGGTAGAAAATTAGGAGAAAAATATCTAGGGCAGTTAGAGTAGAAAGAAGTAAGCTAAAGCAAGCTTCATCTTTCTAATCTTTCAGCAAGAGAATTTTAGTTTAAATGATCTGGGAAATGGCCTCAACTTTACCCTGTATGTGTGGGCCCAACATTAGCATTCCTCCCCTCCTAAGTGGATATCTCTTCCTGGGTACACTTTTGAAAGCAGTACTTCTTGGATCTCCTTATTTTTCTTCAGATACCATATAGGGGTATGATTATTCCCACTTCTTTTGCTTTTCCAAAAAATGCTTGCATTTAGCCACAACTGGAGCATGATCATCAAGAGGGAAGAAATCCTGTTCCACTCAGAGTTAATAGGTAAACCTGCCGATTAATTACTCATGGAGATGCACAGAGGTCGTTAAGAAGCCACTTAAAGCTTATGGATGAGTCAAGTGCAGGTGGGCTATCCTTGGCCTTGGCTGTGACTGAATTCCTTGAACACATCTGGGCAGTCCACAGGGTGGGGTAAGGGGCAGGAAAGGGACAGTGGGGAATTGTTTCCTTGGCAGCACATCTGCTGAGGTTATGAACAAGCCACACTCCGACTGTTCTGACATATCCGCCTGTGGGTGGTCTCTTGGTCTCACTCCACCAGCTACACAGCCCAGGCGGCCCCTTGCTCATGGCCTCTGCCAGACTATTTATTAGGAGCCCTGCCTTCTTGGAGACTAGACTTTATAATTAAAGACTTCATTTGTTTCTTATTGCCAATTTCTGTGGCTAATGGGACTCAGGACTGTGTTATTTACACATTGGATAGCTTGCCATCCATCAATCTCAGCTGTCCTTTTATATCAGGTGCCAACCACAAGCTCCCTCCCACCAGTATGTCAGCAGGATAGGAGGGATCAATGCCAGGGTCTGCACAAATAGTGTAGCCAGAACTATGCTGTATCTGTATCTCCATGTGTTTGGTGTTGAACTCATTGTGTAGGCAAAAGATCCCCTTGAACTTTTGCCTCCACCTCCTAAGTACTAGGATTGGAAGCATAACTACCATGACTGGTTTATATGGTGCTAGGCGGGGTGAATCCAGAGCTTTGTGCATGCTAGGCAGGCACTCTACCAACTGATCTCCATCCCTAGCCCATCTCTCATCTTTGAATTATCTTCTACTCTTAGCTCATCCCATGAGTAAAGGGAGAATTTCAGATGAAGCTGGTCTTTCCCCAGGCTTATCTTTCAAGACTGTCACTCTAGGGAATATTATAGAAGTTCTTAGGGGCAGAGGAGTAGAGGCTTCTAGGGAAATGAGGCTGGGAAATGTGCTCAGAGATGCCAACCGAAGCTGGCAGGCTGTGATCATGAGATCAGTACCTTTTTCCTAGAAAAGGTCATTGTGTGGCCTCATTTGAGAAAAAACTTTCTGTTCTAATTCCTATTGCATGAGACAATAATACTGAAACTGCTAATATTGAGTATTGCTTTGTTTCAGGGAATAGTCTAAAAACTTTAAATGTATTATCTCATTAACTCCATATACAGTGACTTTATATCAAACTTTTTTTTCCCCCCAAGAGGTGTAGGTTGAATGTGGCTGTTCAGGTTGGGACTACATTTCCCAGCCTCCCTTGAAGCTAGGAGAGGCCATGTGACTTGGTCTTCACCAACGGAAGGTGAATAATCTTGTATTCTTCTCATAACAGAGTCCTTGGATCTGTCTCCTCTGCTTTCTTCTCCATTCTTTGTAGGCTGGGTTGGTTAAAACTGGAGACCTTAGCTGCCCACCATCCAAGAGCACCTGTCCTATGTGGTTTCATGATAAATAATTCAACCCATTTCAGGAATTAGCAAGTATATGTTAATCTAGCATATTTTTTTTCAACAACTCTCTGAAATTTTGAAAAGGTCCCTTTTTTAAGGCTAACACTGCAGCTGAGAAGAATTATATAATTTGCATTAAATCATTTACTAGCTAGCAATACTGGGATTCAAATCTAGGCTCTTGACCAATCTATGATGATAGAGGTCAGAGCTAGGTAGAGTAGATTGACTGGTAGAATGGAGATTGAAGACAATTTTTCCTTTCTTAAGAGAAAGATACTTGAGATTAGAAATTATCTTTAACATTTAGACCTAATTTTATTATATAAAAAACTTTCACACAATAAATTCATTTAAACCTCACAAATACCCTGGAAACTATATTATTATTATTATTATTAATTATTATTATTTTGTACAAATCAAGAGACTGATGTGTGGACAAGTCAGCTACATCAAATACAGAAGACTCTAGGTCTTGAAGACAGATTTCTTTCACTGGAATCCTGTCCCCATTCCATTATACACATGCTAAAAGAACTCTCTCAGGTACAAATTCCAAAAACTAATCCATACTAGCTTAAGCAAAAGGAAAAAGCAAACAAAACCTACATGAACACACATACGTCCTTCCTATGTGTTCAGATGTATCTCTGAGGAGAACTGGTCCAAGTAGCACGCCATGGATCAGATTCCTTGCTCTCTCACTTTGCCAGTGGTCTTCCTCTGCATGGCTGGAAGAAAACAGAGCCAAAGACAGTTCTAATTTATGGCTTCCAAGTTTAACAGCCTATAGGAAAGATTGAGCTCTTGCCTACAGCTTTATCTTTTATTGCCTTCTCCATGGATCACTGTTGAAGCCAAGGAGATGGAGTAAGATAGCATAACTGGCAGTTCCATGAGAACTTCATGGCTAGTGAGACAGGAAGGTCTGTCCATAGGAAGCAACAGATGAAGGATGCTGATGTCAGAGTCAGGAAGGGATGTTGGATACATGAAAGGAGATCTCGTCCTCATACACTGTGTTGTGGAGAGGAGCCAGGACAGAACTGGCAGCAATACGCCTTAGTTTTGAAAACATCATCTATGTATTTATTAGATATATAATCATCTCTCAGTCTTGCTATAGACATCTTCTTGTGCAGTGCTGTCCAAAAAGCTACACTCCACAATCTGCTTGTTCATTCAAAATTCTTTTTAGAATGTCTTGGCAGTTCCCTGGTAATTATAGCCTCTGGGGCTGAAATCTGACCAGTGCTACATGCACAGCCCTGTCTCAGGGACAGATAAGTCCCTGATTTAAGAGATGAAGGAATGAAGTCATTGCATAAAGATATGAGGATCTGGGTTGCATATATTCTTACTTTTCTGTCTTTGAGACTTCTCTCTGGGGACCTAAATTCATTTTCATGACAGTCCCATAGCAAGAAGGGAAGACTAACAAAACAACCAGGCCGCATTTGTCTGCCTCTCAGGTGTCAGAGGTTTGGGCTATGCTCTCTGCCAAGTCAGTGCACTGAATTACCCCACGGGCACATCTGCTGCACGCCATGCATGAGGTTTATAGTCTACAAAGCCAAGAAGGAAAACGGTCAGTGCTGTCCAGCCTGCCTAGTCTATCACCTGTTCCAAATGACCTCACCTGCAACCTGTGACCCACTGCTAAGACCCAAGACATTTTTGTTCCATGATTTGCATTAAATAGAAGCTTTTAACTTTTAAATAAAAAGCAAAACCATAAGTAAAACACACATTTTACATTGACCTGGTACACAATAGAGCTGAAAGTTTATCTTGGAAAAAACCTTCTTATCCTTACCCCATATGCTGCACTCTGACATAGTCTGCTCAATTTTTTTTCATTTTAAAAAAATGAGTGGGTGTTGGATTCCCTGGAACTGGAGTTACCAGTTGTTGTTAACTGCCATGCAGGCATTTCATGACACAGGTGCACTTATCGACACACAGGCAATATACGCATATACATAAAATAAAAATAATAAAATATTTTTTTAAAAAATGGGTATACTCACTAAACATTTCACAACAGAATGTGAGCAACAGTTTGGGGAGTACACAGCACAGATATTCTATGAACTGCCCACAAAGGACTATCAGCTTCAAGTGTGAGCATCTTGTTATCAAATGTGTTGAAACCCTTCTATCCAGGATCCCAAATTTGACCCAGGAATGTGTGAACGGTGCTAGGTGTGGGAAGGTCCACGGACCTCAGACTCTACCTCCTTAACTCCTTCATGTGGAGTCACAGAGTCAAAAGGGACGCCTTAGCTCTGGCCAGCACAAGTGGCCAGTGGCCCTGCTCCACACCTCCAGCAGCCAAGGGGTCCTCACCTACTGCTTTAGCTGAGTTATTAAAACTGACCTTGCTGTTGCTTGCATCTCCCATCCCGCCCTGCCCTTTGAAGGCAGGCGAATTAGATCTCTTTCACATGCTATACTTTTAAAACTCTTGAAAGCAACACCCATACCTGTCCTGAATTCCCCTTTGCCAGATTCTTCTATTTCTAAGGGTCAAGTCCCAAGTTCTTTCACATCTTGTCTGCTGTTTATGGACATATTCTTGTTTGCCAACATCCTCCCAAAGCATGGCTCTCAGAAAAAGCAACTGAATACTTGGTGAGCGTGTGTATGCATTTTGATTTTTTAAAAATATTTTATTATTTTTATGCGTATGCATGTATTGTCTGCCTGTATGTAAGTGTACCTGTGTGGTGCAATGCCCACAGAGGTCAGAAGAGGGTGTCAGATCCCCTGGAACTGGAGTTACAGACAGTCATCAGCCACCACGTGGGTGTTGGGAATCAGTCCTTTGCAAGAGCAGCCAGTGCTCTTAACTGCTGAGCCACCTCTCCAGCCCTATGTGTATATTTTAAAATAATTATTCCTCTTTCCCGAAATCCTCCTCCTCTTCCTCTTCTTCCTTCTCCTCCTTCTTCTTCATTCTCTTTTTCTTCCTCTTCATCTTCCTTTACTGTGCTGGGAATTGAACCCAAGGCATTACATACTAGGCAAGTCCTTAGTCACTGAGCCACTTCCCCAGCACTTAACTCATATTCTGAGCAACCAGATTATATGAAGGATAGAACCTTTCATTCCAAGACCATGGCCCTAGTCCTAGGTCCCTGACATTGGGTCATCTTCTTTTCCATTGTTAAAAACAAAGAAAGATGTATAGTCTAATGGGATATGGAGCTCGACTAGGATGTTTGTACAATATTGTGAATGTACTGAAAGCCAGTGTGAGGGAGGCGGTAGGTTGAGCCTGACGCACAGAATTCTCACTGCCCTGGAATCATACACTCTGGTAAAGTCTGCATTGAAACTGGAAGATGACCCTGCTTAGAACCTCTGGACTCAGGATAGTTCCTGCAGGGCATGTGGAACAAGTGTGGACTTCCTCAGCCAGCCTGGCCTAGGGGTTATTGAAAGACCAACTCTGGAGAGGACTCAGAAGCTCAACCTCAAGGACTTCCTTTCTTAGTCCCTGGTGCCTCTGGTTTCTAAAGATCTCTCCTTTCCTTCCTTCCTTCCTTCCTTCCTTCCTTCCTTCCTTCCTTCCTTCCTTCCTTCCTCCCTCCTTCCCCTCCCTCCTTTCCTTCCTTTCCTCTTCTTTCTTTCCTTTCTTTCTTTCTTTCTTTCTTTCATTCTTTTCCTCTTTTATAACTTCAATTTTTTGAATTTTTAAATTACATAATTGCACATACTTTTAGCTACAATGTGATAATTTGATGCATATATTATGTTAATCAGTATTTCATTGCTGTGTCAAAATACCTGAGAAAAACAACTTAAGGAAGAAAGATAGGGTCATAGTGTTATGGTGCCAAGACCCCTGGAAAGAGCCACTCAGACTCCAGACATTCTGAATTAGCTGAATTTTTTTAGCTTGTCAGCAACTGCACTCTCTGAGCTAATTTAGAGAATGTAGCCCTTGCTCAGAGGAAAGTAAAGCTTTTACAGGTAAAATCCATATTCTGATAGGTTGGTTCAAGATTTGCTCAGAACCAAGTAATTTACTCAAAAACAAGCAGTCACATGTTTGTTCCTGTAGGTGGGCAAGCAAATAGTTTCAGAAGCCAGATAAGCAGTCATAAAAGCCAGATAAGTCTCAACTGGAGCCTCCCAGGATTATATGGGTATGTTCCTCTAGGGTCAGCTCTTCCTGGAACTGCTGGCCCTGGGCCAGGGTAGGGTCTGGGATGCTCACCAAGATGGTGGTCTTACACAAAATGGAGGAGCTAAGAATATCGCTATAGTTTTAAACTACAGTTGGCTGGGTCATTACTTTTTGATCTATGGCATGGCTGAAACACAATAGAAAGACACAACAGAAGAAAACTGCTCATCTGATGGCATCCAAAAAAGAGAAAGGAAAATGTGTTCTGGACAAGATATACCCTCCAAGGGTACTCTCCCAGTGATCTGCTTCCTCCAACCAGGCCCGACTTCCTACTAGTCCATTCAGCTATGAACTCATAGTGGGTGATCCATCTATGAAGTTAGTGCCCTCATGATCCAGTCAGCTCTCAACAGCACCATCTGCTGGGGGAACCAAATCTTTAACACACAGGAGCCTACCTAAACCATAAACTAAACCTAAACACGTCACCATAAACTAAACCTAAACACGTCATAGTTAAATCATAACACACACAATGTTTAATGATCAAATCAAGATATGACCATTTTTATCTCCTTAATCATTTATCATGCCTTTGTTTTAGAACTCTGAACCCCTTTAAAAAGTTTTTTCTTCCTGTTCTTTATTCCAGGGCAGAGAGATGAGGTTGAGTTTAATTCCTTTTTCTTTAGACTTGAGAGCAGCCTCTTTGTTTCCTTTTGAAAGGTAAAGGAAAAGGGAAATAAATAATAGAAGCCTCCAACAAACTGAATTTGGAGACAGATGGCATCCACTGCTGCAAAGAAGTGTAATATAAACCAGGTGACCTGTGGGGGCCCAACCCTGACCTGGGATTTCCAGTCCTTCTTGAGGAACAATGCCCAGGCTGATTGCTGACTCCCCGGGGGCTCTGCCAACCCCACTTGAGGTATTTGGAAGTGAAATAACTGAGGTGAGAGTATTTTACTTATAATATTTTTCCTTTTCAGAAACTATAGGGGAGCCTAAAACTGTGCCAAGGGGCTGATTCGAGCCAGCTGCTGGTACTGTGGACCTTCAACCTATCCCTGGAAACAACTCCATGGGGACAAGAACTGAGAAACATGCACTGAGGATATCTTGTACCTCTTTTGTGAAGCAGTGGCAGTTAAGAAGATTCCAGAAGCACACAACGTGGCAGACAAAAACCCAAAGGAGGGTACAGAGACTGAGGACAAGGATCTCCTCAGTTCAAAGGTAGCAGATCAGAATGGTTCTGTGGTGCAGGTGCAGAGGCACACACAACTTAGTAAACCACAAGAGCCTATTGTGAGCAGGGTTTATCGATACAGACCAGATTCCAGTGTGATGGGTTGCCAATCAATGACAAAGACATACCTGCCTAGTGTAAATGGTGGTTGAAGACACAGCTGATGTGCTCCAGTGTCAGATAAGAGGTGCCTACTGAAACACCAGCTCTCCATGTCATTCCAAAACTCTCTTCCCACAGATAAGAATACAGTCTTAATTAGAAAACTACTGTTTAAATCCATCACATCCTGTTACAGAGCAATTCTTCTATTTTTCTATCTTCTCTTCCCCATTCCTTTATGGTGCACAAACTAATGGGTGTATACACATATATATCGCTTTAGAAAAGACTAAATAGCCCATGGTGGGTTTGGATCAGAAGGAAATGGGATAAAGAAAACCACTGATTCTGTGAAAACCCTCCTCTTCTACAATGGAGCATGTTTATTTGGTTCTTTATAGTCCAGTAAGTTATATTTCTCTTACTGTTAAAAGATCTATAGAGATGGCTCAATGGTTAAGAACACTGGCTGCTCTGCAGAGGACCCAGGTTCAGTTTCCAGTACCTACATAGTGGCTAACAACCATTTGTAACTCCAGTTCCTGGGAATCTGACGCCTTCTTCTGACTTCTATGGGTATTATTGCATGCATGTAATTTATATACATACAGGCAAAACACTCATACATATAATGTTTAAAAAAAAACTTTGTAGACTTTAACTGAAGAGTTTTAATGTTTTACATTCATCATTGTAAAAGCAAGGACAATTTTTATAACTTTTATGTATGTAAGTGTTACATGAAGGACAATCTGTCTTTAAGTGGGGACAAATTACTCAAAAAAATAGTAATTTTTCCTTTATGTTAAATGCTACTTAAATAAACTTGTTTAAAACAAGAAAAAACAAGTGACATGAAAATAGACTAAAACTCTCAGGTGGCAGTCTGGGTAACCATTAACAATCAAGAACAATTAAAGGGCCATACCCACATAAGAGCCCTTAAAAAGGGGAGGGAAGAGCCATCCAACAACCCTCCCTACAAGCTCCACTTTCTCCTAAACAGTAAGAGCCACAGGCCAGATGACAGCATCCACAACTGGGTCATGGCCTAGGATCCTAAAGTTGGTCAGACTTCATATCATTACCTAGAATTCCTTCCCCCATTTAATCTTGGTGGACAGGCTGGGAAACAATACTATCTAGCTTTTTTTTTTCCAAGGTGAAATTCACATTCAGGGAAGTTCAATTCCCTGCACTCACAGGGCAGTTAGCAACTGTTTGTAACTCCAGTTCCAGGGGATCTGATGCTCTCTGACTTCCACAGGCATTGCACAACATGGTACACTTACATGCAGGCAATATACCCATACACATAAAATAAAAATAATAGATAAAATAATAAATTATGAAGTACTCACTATGAATAATTCCTCTTGTTTTGATTTTTGAGACAGGGTCTCCCTGCAGCTGCAGCTGGCCTGGAACTCACTATATAGACCAGGCTGGCCTTGAACTCTCAGAGATCTGCCTGCTTCTGCCTCCAGAGTGCTGGGATTAAAGGTGTGTGCCACCACACCCAGCCAATACACCTGTCTTAAACACACCAAGGATACAACCGTCTTGAATTCTGAGCTGAAGAGCCCAGCCTCTGTTGCCATAGAGACAGCTTTGCTGTTGGCTGGGCTCTCTCAGAGAACAGATGATGGTTGGTGGGTGACCTGGGAGCACAAGGCAGGCCAGTGGCTGATCATCCTTTGAGGCAGTACAGCTCCTCCGAAAGGTCCAGACTGAGTCAATAGCAGAAGTAGCCACTGCTACACAGGTCCAAGCCTCTCTTGGAGGCTATGTTTTTTTCACTGTAGTCTTTTATTCCAGCTTCCCTAACAAATGGTTACTCATCTGTTTTCAGATAACCTTGATATGCTGGCGTTCCCAGCTTATAAATTCTTTCTGATAATGGTCCCAAATCCTTCCAGTAATAGCCCAAGTTCTTCCTTCCAGAGGCGCTCAAGTATCTGTAAAGACGGGAATTCTTGTTTCTCACGTGCGCCGCACTTTCACTTCATTTTTCCAGACTGTTCCACCCTTCCTCATTTCCTGCCTCCGACTGTTCATTAATGCTTCATACCTAAGTTCTTAATGAAGTTTCCTGTGGGCAAGGCCCAGAAAAGCCTTCCTAGATCAGCCTGAAGGTGTGCTGACAGTCAGGTGGAAAAAATATTACACAGTGTATTAGTTACTTTTCGATTACTATGATAAAATACCATAACCAAGGCAACTTACATAAGGAGGAGTTTATTTGGCTTACAGTTCCAGAGGGATAGAGTCCATCATGGTGGAGGAGGCATGGAGGAGGGGGGAGGGGGGGAGGCAGCCGGAGCAGAAACCTGAGTGTTCACATATTAAGCAGGCATGGGAAGCAGAGGGAAAAACTGGAAATGGGACAAGGCTTAAAAACTGGACTCTCCAAGTCCATCCCTAGTGACCGGCTTCCTCCAGCAAGGCTGCCTCTCCTAACCCTCCCCCAAACTGAGCCACCAACTGGAAACAAGTATTCAAGTACTTGGAAGTTATGAGGGACATTTTCATTTAAACCACCATACACAGGTTAGATATAAAAGTAATAGATCTTGGAATCCAAGAAACTCCTGAATTTTAGTCTTTCAAACAAACAGTTTGGACCACGAACCATGAGAAAGTGTCTGCACCAATCAGTCTATATTCTGTGTAAGAAATAGCTGTAGAATACAGCATCTGACTGAAAAGCCTTAATTACATAGCTATAAATAATACAGTGTTCTACTAATTCTTCGTTGTCAGGGTGAGGCTGTGTGAGCAACCATGGCTGTACACTTCAAATTACTAGCACTGCAAATTTAGAAGACAGAAATCCTTGTTGCCCATGATCTTTCTCTGAAATACCAAGCTAGGTTTAACATCTGTCTGGGGGTCCAGGGCCATGGAGGCCATATTTCAATCTGGAACACACCCAGGCCTTTGTATGAGGTTTCCTCCATACTTGAACTGAATAAAAGACAGTTCCATCCAGGTCTTTTCCAGGCACTTTCTTCTCCATTGATCCACAGGAAACCCAAGTTGAAATGTCTCTAAGTAAACTTTGATAGCATAAATGCCTGCATTTGGGGCAGGCTAAGACTCTGCCAGCTCAGCTGGTTTACATTTTTTCAGGTTGTGTTTATAGAAAGGAAAATGTCTGATCTGATTTTTACCAAGGCTGCTTCTCTCTGCTTCCTGTGAGACTAAGAGTTAGGAGTCAAATAATCAGTCTGACAAGCTCACTGGGTTTTTACCCTGTAAGCTTTGCTTTTCTTCCAAATTTTAGAGGTGGAAAAACCCAAATGTATGTTCATGTGTAGTTTTCATGAGGGGAAAGAGCTGTTGACACCATCCAGATGAGGACCTTGAAGCACTGGATCCACTCTAGAGCTGGGTAGGGCTCTCAGGCAGAGTATTGGAGGCTTCTGATGGAGTCATAGTGACTCGTATCCACCAGGAGCTTAGGAAATGCAAAATATGCTTGTGCTGGTTTTTACTGAAGGAGAGGTAAAGGCACCTTTCTAGTACACTATAACATTAGGGAGGGCTTTAGTACTTTTTGAGTAAGTCACCCAAAGATTGATGGGTTAGAAGCCTGGTCTATAGCACTGCTGAAGGGGCAGAGCCTTTAAAAGTGGAGCCTAGGCCAGGCGTGGTGGTGCACACCTTTAATCCCAGCACTTGGGAGGCAGAGGCAGGCAGATCTCTGTGAGTTCAAGGCCAGCCTGGTCTACATA
>NW_008355775.1:6877948-6892176 GCF_000622305.1 Nannospalax galili | reverse complement strand
CTACATAGTGAGTTCCAGGACAGCTGGGGCTACAAGGAGACCCTGTCTCAAAAAAGACAAAAAAAAAAAAAAAAAAAAAGAAAAAAAAAGTGGCACCTAATCAAGGAGATTAAGCCATTGGGAGTATCACCCTTAGAAGGAACTAATTCTTGTGGGTTGCTGGTTAGTTCTGGTGAGAGCAAGTTGATGTAAAAAGAGCAAGCCTGGCCCTTAATACATCAGGCCCCCTATCTTACATGCAATCTCTCTCTTGGGCAAATGGACTCAGTATACCTTTTACCATGTTGTGATGACCCATGGAGCGTTTTTACCCGAGGCCAAACAGATGCTGCTGCCCGATTTTCCTCTTTTTTTTTTTTTAATTTTTTTTCACATTTATGTATGGATGTATGCATGCATGCATGCGTGCACAGGTCAGAGGACAATCTGAGGGAATCAGTTCTTTCCTTCCAACTAGTGGGTTCCAAACTCAAATTGTCAGCCTTGGCAGCAAGTGCCTTTACCCACTGAGCCATCTTACTAGTGCTAATGTATGTTCAGCCTCCAAAATTGTGAGCTAAGCAATCCTTTTTCTTTACAAAGTACCTAGCCTTGGAAAATGGACTAAGATGGACTTCTTTGGGGAGATGCCATCTGAAGAGAAAAGAACAAATTAGAATTGCATCATTATTGGAGAAATGTGCTTTGTTTACTCCCTTCGGCATGTCTGCTGTATGTGACTGAGGTCAACACAAGAGTCACAGACAGTTAGTTACATGTACTGGGTGTTCTCTAGGGAGGCAGTCCTAGTCTGGTGGAGATGCTGAGAGGTGGTTCCTGAAGCAGCCAAGAGAATGAAGGCAGGAGATGGTGGACCTGCCATGCCTGGGTGTACCAGTATCATGGGTCAAGACTGGGGAAGCCCAGTTCTGTGTCCAGTACACACAGCATGAAGCCTAAAACAAGCAAACGGAATCTGCTAAGTTGAATGCTCATCATGAGTTCAAGGCCAGCTTAAGCTATATCATAAGACCCTTTCTCAAAATGGGAAAAAAATGAAGTTTATCACTTTCTGGCCATAATCTCTATAGACTTTCATGCAGGGCTCTGTAGAAATGAAGCTCTTCTAGCTGAGATGATCTGCAGGCACCTGCATACAGCCACACACAGACACTCCTATGTATATACCCCCACACATACATATAATTAAACATTAAAAATAAATCTTTTTAAAAAGAGGTGAATGTTCTTGAGCCCACGCTGAATGTGAAGTTGCTGAAGCAGATGGAGCAGTTACAGAGAACAGGCCCATGCACTGGGTGTCCTGACTGGGCTACAGACTTCAGTGAGTTCATAAGAGATCAATCTGATCATTTTCCTTGGTCCTATAGGGAGGATTATTGGACTACTTCTGTCACACATCTTAAGAAAATATTCATTTAAAAGATATATTTAGAACCTTTACCAAAGTCACTGTACCTCTAAAAACCCAATTCCCCATCCGCCTTACCAGCTTCTCCCATTTCTTTCTGTTGCCCTGGACACTAGCATGGCCTCCCCTATGTTTTGCACTATACCAAGATCTTTCCCATTGCTGATTCCTCCTGTCTGGACATCCTTTCCCTCAGATCTTTGTCTCTCAGACTAAGGTTGATCTCTCTCTCTCTCTCTCTCTCTCTCTCTCTCTCTCTCTCTCTCCCTCTCTCTCTCTCTCTCTCCCCTATATAAAGTGGCTCCCCCTCTTTTAAAATCATTTTTTAAAGATTTATTTTAAAATTTTTATTGTGTATTTGTGTGCATGCACACAAGTGTATGTGCATCTTTCTCTCTCTCTCTCTCTGTCTGTATGTGTGTGTGTGTGTGTGTGTGTGTGTGTGTGTGAGAGAGAGAGAGAGAGAGAGGAGTATTGGAATTTGCAGAGTTAAGAACATATCAGGTCTCCAGGAGCTGGAGTTAAAAGTGGTTTTGAGCTGCTCATGGGTGCTGGGAACTGGACATGTTATTCAAGAACAGTATATGCTTTTTTGTTTGTTTTGTTTTTTGTTTTTTAAAAGCTGACTATTTATTTTATTTTTAAAAATAATTTATTGAGAATTTCATATATGCATATAAGGTGTTTTGATCAAATCCATGCCCACCCCCTCCCTCCAACTCCTCCCATATCTCCCCATCACTTTTTTCTGATAACTTCATGCACTGTTTCTTCTTCTTTTTTTTTTAATGGAGCTTTTTGCTACTGTAACATTTCCCCCTCTGAAGGGGTAGTCCTAGAATCTTTTAAGGATTAGATAAGAGCTCCCAAATACTTTTGACATTTTTGGCCTTAGTAACAGAGTATGTTGCTAAGAGGCCTAAGGACATTTTGACTTTTAGCCAAGAACTGGCTACATTCTTTGGGGTCTTTTTACCCTAACTGCCTAGCCAATTCCTACCTCGTATTCTTATTACACCATCCTCTGAAGAGGTTACCCAACTTGCAGATAAGGAATCAGGATACAGACCACTCTGGCTTCTTCCATGCTGAACAGGGATGCAAGGTGAGGCAATCTGGGTACCCCTTCAGTGGGTCTATCTAAAAGGCTCCCAAATTGCATGACTCTTATCTGTAGGGAGAAAAGAAACTCCTTGACTGGTGACTAGGGGATGTGAAGGAGAAGTAAAGGCAAGAGTAGTTAGCATTACAAGTTCTAGACAGGGAACTAGAGAAAAGTCAGAACAGGGCAGCTTTCAAATGTTAATATCAGAATCCATTGGGATTTCTTGACAAGAGCTTCCAAAAGCATCCCTCTATTGGGTTCCTCCTCATTTTTATTTTGTCTGCCAAAGCTGGAGTGACGGAGTCAGGATTTGCTTTCAGGCAGTTTGATGTTGGAGTGGTTAGAATCAGTGTCAGTTCCCTCTCAAAGGCTTCTAGATAGGCTGAGAAAACAAATTTATCCATCATTTTAGAACTATAGCAGGTTGTCTCCCTTAGCTACAGGTGGGCAATATAGTATTGCAAACCAAGATTTGAAGTCTTACATCTGAGTAGCACTTTCTGATTAGGAACAAAATCATCAATGAGAAATATTTGTCTAAATTACTTTTTATATGAACTTAAGCCTAATGTCTGGGAAGTGTAATCCCTTAAATTCTTAAAGAGATACACTGATCACTTTACTCTTTGGTTATACTTTCCTTTTGGGTGTTTAAGACCATACAGTTGGCCCAAATAAATCAGCTTATTTTTACACTTAAGATCATTTGAGAATCTGTTCCTCAGGGGTCACATGGGCTTGGGAGGAGCCCCTGGCTCCTTTCTTTTATCAGTTCCATCTATGTAAAGATAAGTCAAAGGTCCTTCTTGACCATGGCTGGCTTCACTTGGAAGCATGGAGGAAATGTTTCCTCTGAGTTGACCTTTGTAGACTGGACACTGGTTCAAGTCCAACACAACAAAACCTCTGGGACACTTTAAAAGCAGTCCTAAGAGGGAAGTTTATAGCTCTAAGTGTCTACGTTAAAAAATTAGAAAGAGCCCAAATAAATGACCTAACACTGCAACTCAAGATGCTGGAAAGGCAAGAACAAATGAAACCCAAACCCAGGAGAAGAGAAGAAATAACAAAAATCAAAGCAGAGATTAATGAAATAGAAATAAAGAAAACAAAGAATCAATCAATCTAAGAGCTGGTTCTTTGAAAAGCTAAACATGATAGACAGACCCTTAGACCAGCTAACCAAAAGAAAGAGCAAATCCAAATCAAGAAAATCAGAGATGAAAGGCGAAACACCACAACAGACAACCCAAAAGATCCAGAATATTATAAAGGAATATTTTTATACTCTATACTCTACTAAATTTGAAAATCTAAAAGAAATTGATGGATAGCTAAAATCATGGGAACCACCAAAGTTAAACCAAGAAGAGATCAATAGTTCAAACAGGCCCATAATATATATGGAAATTGAAACAGTAATACAAAGCCTCCCAGCTAAAAAATGCCCAGGCCCAAATGGATTTCCAGTAGAATTCTACCAGACATTTAAAGAAGACCTCCAACCAATACTACTTAAGTTATTCAAAACAAATAGAAACAGAGGAAGAACTCCCAAATTCCTTCTATGAAGCCAGCATCACTCTAATACCCAAACCAGGTAAAGTTACAATCAAAAAAGAAAACTATAGACTCATATCCTTAACGAACATAGATGCAAAAATTCTCAACAAAATAACTTGCAAACCACATATAGATGTACATCAAAGAGATCATTCACCATGATCGAGTAGGCTTTATTCCAGAGATGTAGGGATGGTTCAATATATGCAAGTCAATAAAGGTAAATCATATAAATGGACTCAAAGACAAAAACCACATCATTATATCTCAACAGATGCAGAAAAGGCTTTGGACAAAATTCAGCATGCATTCATGATGAAAGTTCTGAAGGGAATTGGACTGGAGGGAACATACCTTAACATAATTAAAGCTATATACAACAAACCCACAGCCAACATCACTTTAAATGGAGAAAAACTGGAAGCATTCCTGTTAAAATCAGGAACCAGACAAGAATGTCCACTATCTCCACTCCTTTTTAACACAGAACAGTATATGCTTTTAACCACAGAAACCCATAACATTTAACCAACACTGTGTTGATTCATATAGCCAAAAAAAAATCCATCTTCTTCCTGATTGACAAGTTCAAAGACATGAATCACAAAGTTGAATACTAGATCCACACTCAAAATAAATATATTTGATCATCTCAACTAGAAGAGTTTCATTTTTACAGAGCTCTGCATGAAAGTCTGTAGAAATTATGGCTTTAGAATGATAAACCCCATTTCTTTTCCATTTTGAGATAGGGTCTCACAATGTAGCTTAAACTGGCCTTGAATTCATGAGCCCTTGCCTCAACCTCTTGAGTTTACAGATTGTAGGGTTATGCTACCTTACCCAGAAATAGTAAATCTTTTTAGTAAACACATTAGAATGTCACACAAATAAATGCTGGTCTGAAGAGCATGTTTTAATTCAAATGATATCATTATTAAGGCATTTTAAAAATCCTGTCAGAGTAGCCTTTAAGATGACTTGAGTAAGAGTAGAAAAGTGACACCTGACTTGATAGTCACTGTTTGCTTCCTTGATCAAGTGACATTTTCTGTCTTTCACCATCCTTTCACAACATTAATCCTGTCCTTTTTTTAACATCACAAACTGATACCCAAAGATTCTTTGAGGTGTGCTATAATGATGTCACTTTTTCTTCTGGAAGGTCCAGGAAAACAAACCAACAGACATGACCACATGCTTCTGGGAATCTGAGGGAAGGATGGTACATGGCTCCCACCACAATGCCTCTAGGAACTGAGTGACTATCAGAAAAGTAAGTGGGCAAGTGTCTTCAACACAATTCATCACAAGTTGAATCCTCATTAAGTCTGGGTTTGTCCTTGACAATGAGCAAGAGGTTGTACCATGTACCTGATATAGATCTTTATTTCATCACATCCTTTTTGGCAACAAACCTGGGAAAGACCAATGACTGAACATTGGCCAGCTAAACTGGAGCTGGTTGTTGCTGGACAGAAGAAACGTTTGAATCCCTGAGCCAAAATGGAAAAGAATTAACCATTGCTTAGATTTCCACATGGCAGCTACTTTACTCCAGTCTCTTCTTTCTATAACAAAATGTCAGAGCTCAAGTAGTTTATAAGGAATAAAAGTTTCATATATTTTTGGAGGGTGGTAGTCCAAGATTAAGGTAGGGCAGTCACCAGTGTCTGGTGAAGGCCTATATGTGCTTCTGAAGGTGATGCTTTGCTTCTGTATCCTTCGGAGAGGATAAATGTCTTCACATTGCAGAAGAGACAAAAGAGCAAAACCTCTAGCTAGCTCCCTCCAACTCTTATAAGACAATAATTCCATCCATGGGGGCAAGCCTTGGAAACCCATCACCTAATACAGTCCCGGCTCTTAATACACTGGGTAATATTAGTTCAACCTAAATTTTGGCAGGACACAAACATTTTAGCCTATAAAGCTGTATGAAGACTTGGGATTTCAGTTGGGCTAGTATTTGGGGAATGATTAGTTTGAGGCAATTCTAGATGAATGGACATGTAGAAGGAAAAAAACACCAAGTCAAGGTAGTCAAGAGTAACAGAGAACCTGGGGTACACCCAGATGTAGAATTAGAAGACCTGGTTGACTTATTTTTAGGGTTGAATGAGAGCTACACACAAATACTTTGAGAACATAAGAGGCTTCTGCCCTTGACCACTCTCATCTCTGACCAGGAAGGCCTGAAACATCTATGTTTGTGGTCCTCCACTCATCGCTTGTCTTCATCCACACAAATCTTTGCTCTGCATGCTGGACTTATGAGGACATGCAATGGGCAGTCACCCAATCTGTTGGAAGGAAGCTTCAGATTTACCTGACACCAGCCAGATAGTCTCCATTAGGCAACTCAGCAACTGGCCAGGGTTTCACAGCAAAATCCTGGGTTAAAACCCTCACGCATATATTCTAAGGGCTTTCTTTAACAGCCTATGTTCTTTGTGAACTTTTATCTACCTCTGCATCCTAGAACTTGATCTAAGCATTGAGGTCTTCAGTCCCAGCATTCTCAAATGCACCCCAATATGACTGTATGGTATCCATAGCCTCTTGCTTCTCCTTATGCACTTGTCCTGAGAGATCTAATTCATTCTCGGGGCTCCAAATATTGCCTGCAGATGATGGCACCAAATATAATCTCCAGTACATGGACAAGGCTCTTGCCCTCCTGGCCCTATCTAATGTGAGACCAACACAAATAAAAGACAATTCATCAGTACCCCCTGTAATGGTTTGATTATGAAGTCCATACCTCACTCCAGGCTCACGTGTTAAATATCACCTGGCTGGTGGTGCTATTATGAGTCTTTCTGGAAACGTTAAAACCTGGGTCCTAAGTGGAGGAAGTAAGTCACTGGGGGTGAAGGGTGGTCCTTGGAGGTATCTTGTCCCCAGCCTTTTCTGGTCTTGCTCTTGGCTTCCTGGCTGCAAAGAGGTGATTTTCCTCTTACTTATGTTATGGTTGCCATGTTGTTCTGTCCAAACAAATGGGTCCAAGCAATCATGGATGGAACTCTTTGAAACCATGAGCAGAATAAATTATTTACACTCCTCAATCTCCTCTTCCTTCTCCCACTGCCCCATTCTCTTGGTGATGGTCTTTACCTTATTTCAGACCCCCCTTACACTTTCCCCCCTTGGCCTCGTCAGCTCTTGCTTCCTTTAAAAATGTACTCAAGGGGCTGGAGAGATGGCTCAGCGGTGAAGAGCACTGACTGCTCTTGTAGAGGACCCGTGTTCGATTCCCAGTGCCCACATGGCGGCTACAAACCATCTTTAACTCCAGTTCCAGGGGAATCCGACGCCCTCTTCTGATATCCATGGCATTGCACGACACGGGTGCACTCACATACATGCAGGCAATACACTCATACATATAAAATAAAAACAATAAATACATTTTTAAAAATGTACTTAAGATATCACCTTCTTGGAGGCCTTCACTGGCTCCAATGCTGGGTTGGTGGCATTCCTCTATGGTCCCACTATGCCCTGGGCTTCCTAATATGGTGCTGTTTTATACATACTCCCTCCCTTTCCAATTTCCTCACTACAGTGTGTGATGTTCAAGAGCAAAAGCTCTGTCTTGGGAATGACAGCCCAAAGGTAAGTGGGAAAACGCTCCCATTGCAAAGTGGAATATTGTCCTTCAAATAAAGTCTCCAGTTTATTGAACAAGATGAACTTGGTAGACTTCCTTTTACCTTTATTCTCCACCATTATATTCAAATGGGCTCTGATTTTCCTTTGTTATTTTTAGTGATTTCTCCCCATCAACTCAAAGACCTTGATCTTTTTCAGATATCAGGACATCTGTTTGAGAATTTTAAAAAGTCAAGCATAAACTCCCCACTTGAATCTCACATCCAATTTCAAGTTTCTTTTCTCTCTTCAGCTGCCTGCCATTTTGTTAACGTTTATAGGGGGACACTGATTTGGACTTCCAGTAAGCTGTAACAGACCAAACCAAAGTGGAGTTATGCATGCTAAAGTTCCATGCCACTAAATGTTCAAATGTTGCTGTTTATTAAAGAGAACAAATTCTCAAATAAGCAGCTTTAACTGGCCTGATTAAGAAAATTCCCTTTGCTTTAGCTTAATGTCATCTGCTGTGAACCAATTTCATTCCCTATATTTGCACATTTCAGCCCCATTCTCCATATCAGCAGCAAGGGGCTGAATTCAAGGGATATGCCTAGTTTTAGAATCACTAGAAAAGTCAGTTTGATCTTTAAACCCAATTTGTTGTAATTTTGTTCTTTGGTGCTTTCAAATGGCAGAAACACATCTGCTACCCCATTTCCCAGACTCCCCTTATCCTACCATCAGGCTCCATCTCACCTCCTGTTTTCACCCCCAAGATCCAGGGGCCAGTCTTCATGTCCCCAAAGACAGGACATTCACTCTTAACACTACTACACAGGCCGAAATGTTTTACCATTGGTTTGTCTTCTGCCTACAAAGTGTGATGCCAGTTAATCACCACCTCTCATAAGAATTTCCAAGTTTGAGGCTCTTTTGGACCTCCTTGTTTGATCGCTTTGGGTAAGAGGATCCCCTTTTCCAGGAAGAAGGAGGGGTAAGTGAAAGGGTCACAGACCTCTCTCATGTAACCCTCCTTAGGCCTCTCATTAGGCAGCCCATGAACGTACTTTGGCACTTCTTAGACCTTGGGCGTGTTCGCCACCTATTCATTTCAGCTTTGAAGATTCAGCAGATACCAGAGATGAGAGGATGAGTTCCTGTTTGCTGTTGCCACCACCTAAAATGTTCCTTCTTCCTTGGACCTGCCGGCACATTCCTCTCCACCCTGCCACGCCCATCTAAAATGTCAGTGAATAGTGAGGAAGTGTCTCCTCTTCAAACAAAGGATAAGCATCATAAAACTAATTTTATCTGCTTTATGAAGTGGATGTGGGATACATGATGGTGTATTCATTCTTAGCCTAAAAAAAGAATTAATTTCTTTTTGGCCTTAGCTGTTGAGCCTATTATCTGATACACAGTGTGTTTTCCTTCATCTTACATTCAGAGACAGGAAGATAAAGAGAAATGTTTTTACAAAACATTTAAGAGTTTCATCAGCTTCCAGGGCCTTTCTTCTACCTTTGATATTCAAATAACCTTCCTTTGAAGAGCCCTGTGTGTCCTGTCCTTGTCAATTTTCTCCCCTTTGCTGTTGACTGTTCCAATTTCTGCCAGATTCTTCTTTGTGAATGGATTCATTCAGAGAAAACAGTGTGCCAGCTTCATTGCCTGCCTCATCCAAGTGCCTATAGTTTGGATTATATTTCTGTACATGTACAGTATTGGAAAAATCAGCAGGAGCACAGGGCTGATGAGGTGGCTGTCCTAGGAAAGGACTGGTTTAATTAGAGTGTTTGTGTAGGGACATCTCGTATAAAGAGGGTAGGTTAAATTCATCAGTCAACATGATGTTGTAACAACTTTTGTTTTCCCATGCCTGCTGATGGGGTGGTGGTGGTAGTGGGATGCTACTTAAGGCAATGCTTGAATAAAGACAGGCTGGCTCTTATCATCCATTTCAACCAAGAGTGGGACCCTGAAAACTTTATTCCTTCATATTTCTCCCGTAACTATGCTTGTGAACAAAGGCCTTGCTCTCTCCTTATTCAGGCAGATCTCTGTGAGTTCAAGGCCAGCCTGGTTTCCATTAGCGAATCCAGGCCAGCTGTGGCTACAAGGAGACCTTGTCTCAAAAAGAACAACAACAAAAAAATGTATATCCAGGCTAGGTGTGGTGTGGTGATGCACACCTAAAGTCCCAGCACTTGGGAGGCAGAGACAGGCAGATCTTTGTGAGTTCAAAGCCAGCCTGGGCTACATAATGAGTTCCAGGACAGCTGGGGCTACAGGGAGACCCTGTCTCAAAACGACCAAAAAACAACATCAACATGAACAACAACAACAACAAAACACAACACAAAACAAAAAAACAAAACAAAAACAAAAACAAAA
The DNA here is from genome assembly GCF_000622305.1 of Nannospalax galili. Taxonomy (NCBI): domain Eukaryota; kingdom Metazoa; phylum Chordata; class Mammalia; order Rodentia; family Spalacidae; genus Nannospalax; species Nannospalax galili. Next base: position 6,882,106 of record NW_008355775.1, on the reverse strand, counting down.
ACAATCCCCAAAATCTGTATATCCGGCATCATGTAGGAAAGAAAAGCAGAATTCGTCTCATCAGGGAACTTGGCCTTTCTGACCTCTACTGACCTAGGGCAGTACACACAACCATGAACAGATGTTATCAATCTAATGCCACTGTTGTTTGCAACACAAATGGGATAATCTTCTGCTTTCAGCAGCTTTGATTTTTTTTACTACATACATTATTCTGGGTCAAGGGCAAGGAAGGGTCATAAGGGATTAAAGCTATATGTTTAGGTTACAAGAGGAGCCCAAGGCTCTAAGCTTCTTTATATTACAAATGTGAACAAAAGTTCCCAGAAAAACTGCATCTTGAAACTGAACCATCTACGAGACTGATCAACTGATGAGAACTTCAATGATTGTGAAGAGTTTGCAGTGTTGCATGTCCAAATCCTAATTGCAATTTATCTTGGGCCATCTTTAGTCCCTAACTAGCCACTCCTTGCTCACCTCTGTTTCTGATTTAATATCCTGAGACTAAAGGCAGATAAAAATGTTCTGGAATGTGCTAACTTAACAAAACCCTAGTCCCCACCAATCAAAAGGCTGAGAGTCATCAGATAGCATCTGTGGTCAGCTAACTCCACTGTTTCTGGGCCTGTGGTGAGCGAGATACACAGCAGCAGAGTGTGGTGAGGCAGAATTACTCACTTCACAGGGAGTCCCAAACAGGAAGAGAGAGAGAGAGAGAGAGAGACTGGGGTCAAGATAGACATGCAAGGTCATATCCCCAGTAAAATACATCCTCAAAATAGCTCCTACTTTTGAAAGTTTCCATACCCATACCCCCCACCAATGCCAAAAAATCATGAATCTATCAATAGGTTAATTCATTGATCAAGTCAGAGCCTTTATGATCCATCACCTTTCAATGATTGGATCTACCAACTAGGCACCAAGCCCTCTAACACCTAAGCTTTTGGGGGCAGGGGCACTTCATATTGAAACTATGGCAGAATGTCATTTTCTAAGAGGTTAAGTTCTAAGTGATTGCAGCTACTATCATGGGTACTCTTGTCCCTTGGATCCTATCTGTCCCCACCAAGCCACACCTCCAGCCAAATGACTGGCTTATGAGAAATAAGCCATACCTCAATTCTTGGCCCTTAGAAACTAGGGAGACAAGATGTATTTTTTTGCTTCTACATGTGATTATAGAAGTTTATTACACAGCAGTATATAATCTATATGGTGAAGTATTATATAGGGCTATTTGCTTGACTTTTAGGAAAAACTGAGAGGAAAAATATCAGAACCACTAAATATCTGATGACCATAAAAGACATATAAGCTCTTTAGCATTTAGAACTTTATTTTGTAGTATGTTAATATTTAAAAAGATTAGTTTCTATTTGCTAGTGTCACACTACCAGCAGTGCCACATCAGGGGACATATGGACCATCAAAATGGTCCTGCCTCTTCTAAACATGCCTCTACCTGTGTGTGACACTCACCATTGTGCTACCATTGTCCTCAAAGACTGTGAGTCCCTTGAAAGTAAGGATCACGCTTTATCTTTGGTACCCACTGCGTCAGACACTGACATGCACAATGGACACTCAAGAATATGTACATATGTGTAAATCAAGCATATTAGCATCTTACATTTAATTTTTTCCCCAAATTTCACTTCCCTTAAGGATATCACTAGTTTATCTCCATTGTATGTAATCTCCCAAACCATCCCCTATCCCACCACTCTGTGGAAGGAAAAATGTCTCTGCAGATAAGGGTTGACAACTAAAAGATATTAGGAATCATGCCACCTGCCCTTTGTAACTTATCCTTGACTTGGGAGACTTGCCTCAGCACTGGGTATAAACTCTGAAGTCAGTTCGCTGCCCAGAATATCACACATGGAAAAGCATTTGAAATACAGCATGAACCAGTGACGGGGGAAAATCTGAGGGAAAGATTGGAAGCTGAAGGGGGAAAATCTGAGTGTGTCCAAATCTGGAGACCATAAAAAGTGTTTGAAGTCATGGGCTGACATCTTGGAGGGGATCCCAGGGTAAACAAACTGGTCTGAGAGGTCTGGAGAGTGTAAAGGTTTTCCCTGCTCTGGTGAAGCAGAGGTCCTTCCTTAGCGGAGACAAATAAGGCCTTTGCTGATAGCACTGGTTCAGTCTAGATACGGAAGTCCCTGGAGCAGGAAGCAGCATGGAGCTACTACCGTGGGTGAGTAAACATGGTCCACAGGTAGCCAGGGTATAAAGCACGGACCACATTTGGCAATCTAGCACTAAAAGGTCACCTCCAAATCAGAAAGTAGCAAGGTCCCAGAGATCAAACAAACTGAACACTTTCCACAAGTATTATTTGAGGTCATCACTGGGCTATGACAGATAGATAGCCCATTAAACAAACCAGACATAAACCATTTAGACACGAAGAACACACCATGATGATGTCTACTCTAGAGATGGGCAAGTCAGCCACGCTGATTCTGGTTCAGCAGGGTTAGGCAATCCTGCTGGGGTTAGGCTAGGGGAGTTTAAGGCTTAGACCTGAACAATGAATCAAGCACAGAGTAAAGAAGAAATTGCACACAGGACTAGTGAGTTTTGGAAGTTCCAGAAGTTGGAAGTTGCTGGAAGGTCAGAAGGGCTGAAAGTTGCCAGGGGCCAGGTGGAAGGGAAGGGGATTATTCATCTTGGGAAGGGAAAGCCAAAAGGATTTTGTAAACTGTTTATATCGCAGGCAATTCCTTCCTCTTCTGAGGCTGGCTCTGTTTCTTACCTATTGTGACTAGTGCAGCTATAAAGATAGATATGCAAGAGGCTGGAGAGATGGCTCAGCAGTTAAGAGCACTGACCGCTCTTGCAGAGGACCCGGGTTCTATTCCCAGCACTCAAATGGCAGCTAACAACCATCCCTAACTCTAGTTCCAGGGGATCCAACGCCCTCTTCTGACCTCCAAGGGTCTTGCACGAAATGGGTGCACCTACCTACATGTGGGTAATACACACAGGAAACAGGCCTTAATAAGGGAGATACAGATAAAAAAATGTGTTAGTTTAAGGGAGAGTGGAGGGTAGGGTATACAAGGAACCTAGGGGATAAAGGGAAAGAAGGAGCTCAAGAGAGGTAGGACCATAGGGGAAGGGTATTAGTAAGGGAGAAAGGGGGGAAATGGGGGCACCTTAAGTGGGAAAACCATGATGAAGAGGTGAGACAATGCGAAAGATAAACAATGCCTAGCTAGTTTTGAAAATAAGAGGGAACCATATTACTCCTACAACCTACTGACAAATTATATATAGCAGATCAAGAAATATGTCTAGGTAAGGTTTATCTGAGAACAACTGGTCTTTGCCCAAGATTTATCTACATGACACACAGTAATTAAAAGTACTAGACTGGTGGAACTAACCTTCTTGGGTGTTTAATAGACGTACTCTGAGGTCTATAATAATTTGGTTAGAGGGACATTATAAAGGACAATTTTTGCTCCTTTCCCTCCTAGGTCGACTAGTTCTAGGGGACTATGAGCATCTCTCAAAATGTCCTATAATGGTGGTGGGTCACCTGTCCTCTTGATCGAGGAGGCTGAGGAGACCCCACCAGATGGACTTGTACCAGTGTCCAGTATACAAAGAGGAGGGTCAACACAGAGGAATCACTTCCTCCATGCTTCCAAGAGAAGCCAACCATGGTCGAGCACGACCTTTGACTTATCTTCACATAGGCAGAAACTGGTAAAAGAAAGGAGCCAGGGGCTCCTCCCAAGCCCATGTGACCCCTGAGGAACAGATCCTCAAAAGACCTTAAGAGTAAAAATAAATTGGTTTATCTGGATCAACTGTATGGCCTTAAACTCCCAAAAGGAAAGTATAATCAAAGATTAAAGGGGCTAATATAATTTCTTAAGAGTCCATATGCATAGCTAAAGGCTACATAACAAGCAACAATGCCAGACAGGCAATACCTTCTTTTGAGTTGTTGGCTAGGGTGGCAAAAGGGACTCCCAGATGGTAACCCAGCATAGATCTGGGAAAATGAACATCAGACCCCAGTCTTATCTAAAGGAATATTGACAACTGATTGTTGCTAGATGAGGAACAGCTGACCTTCCTAAAACAAAGACCTCTAGATAGGCTGACTAGATTCACCAGAAGGGCAAGTAG
>NW_008355775.1:6871379-6877286 GCF_000622305.1 Nannospalax galili | reverse complement strand
GGGCTTATACTGAGTTCAATATTGTATAACTGTATTAATTCAACTGTGAACCTAGAAACTTACAGCCATTTGTGAAAGAGATATACTCTTGCTCTGGAGTGTGTTACTGAATATGTTAAAGCCGCTGTAGTGAAAAGCTTCTAATCATGTAGTTATTAAAAATTTTTAAAAGTAAAAAATAAATAAAATAAATAAAACACATAAATAAAAATCATAAAATAGTTTTTAAAAGATGGACATGAAAGTACTGCTGTGGTGCTTTGATTTAGAGTCCTTAAAATATTTACACAGGGGTGGTATCGCTGAGTTATATGGTAGTTCTGTTTTTAGCTTTTGGAGGAACCTCTACAGGACTTCCATAGCGAGTACACTAATTTATATTCCCTTCAGCAGTACATAAGCATTCCTCTTTCCCACATCTTTGCCCGTACTTGCCATTAATTTTCTTGATGATAGACATTTGGACTGAGGTAAGATGGGATCTCAGTTTTAATTTGCATTTCCCTGGTAACTGAGGATGTGGAACACTCTTTCAAATATTCATCAACTCATCAGTCATTTGTGTTCTTTTTTTTGGTCTTTTTGACACAGGGTCTCCCTGTAGCCCCAGCTGACCTGGACCTTGCTATGTAGACCAGGCTGGCCTTGAACTCACAGAGATCTGCCTACTTCTGCCTCCCAAGTGTTGGAATTAAAGGCATCAACAACACCCAGGTTTGTGTTCTTTTTTTCTTTAAGAGTAGATGTGCATGTATGCGTATGCGTATGCACATGTATGTATGTGGGTGCATGTATGTGCAGAAGTCAGAGGAAGATGTCGGGTATCTTGCCCTATCACTCTCCACCTTATTCACTTGAAGCTCAAGACAGGATCTCTCACTGAACCTGGAGCTAGGCTGGCAGCCAGCAAGTAATATTCCTGTCTCTACTCCCCACAGAGCTAAGAATACAGGAGGGTGTAGTCATGCCCAGCTTTTAACATGGGCGCTGAGGATTTGAACTCAGGTCCTCATGCTTACATAGCAAGTGAAGTGTTATTATCCACTGAGTCATCCCTCAGCCCCTGAGTTTTTTTTTTTTTCTTTAGAGAACTCTCTGTTCTGTTCATTGGCCTGTTTGTTGATTTGATGGTCTATTTTTTGGTGCTCCTTTGTAGTTCTTTATATAGATATTAATCTCATGTCTGATAGTTGGCTAAAGATTATTTTTCCCCATTCTGTAGGTAGTCTCTTAACCCTGGTGATTGTTTTGTAGACTCCAGGCAGGGCTGCCAAGTCACAGACTTGGCATTAGTGACACCAAGTCACTGGGTGAAGGTTATTTACTCTTCAGTCCTCTTTTCTACCAGGCAGGAAATAATTCTGAGATAAAGCTTAAGAGCAATTTGTATTCACTGTATTTCTATGACTACCAATGATGCTGGCCTTCCTTTACCATGATGATTTTAAAGAGCATTCCTTGAAAGGATTTGCTGAGTAAGGAGTGTGGATTTAAGGAAAGTTCCGTGTTTACTTCAGCAGTTAGAGATGTTTGAATGGCAGAGGTGGGACCAGAAATGTCTGAAGATCAATGATTGCTTCCTCCAGTGAATTACTTTGCGAATGAAACACCATTGTGTGACATACTTTATTCTAGACAAGGGCATCTCCCTTGGTCCCAAGGACGTGTTTTACAGAATCACACAAAAAAAGGCTTTTTGCCAGAACTAGTTACATAACTGTCACACCTAATGCTTACTCATGGTTTTCCAGAATCTGCTATCAGCCATCTTAACTAAGCCATTACAGAAGTCCATACTGGTACTTGGTACTGTGCTGGCTAAATCTTTATCTGTCCCTAAAACCTTTATTTCCTTCAAAGACATGTCCTGGCCCCTAAGAGACTGGCAGTGTACCTCTGTGCTACAGTGTTTTCTCCAGCTTGACTGGCTGTTTGTTTGCTTTTAAAATTTATTTATTCATTTATTTTTATTTTATGTGTATGAGTGTTTTGCTTGCATGTATGCAAGTGTACCTCTGTATGCAATGCCCACAGAAGGTGGAAGAGGGAGTTGGATCCCCTGGAACTGGAGTTACAGATGGTTGATAGCTACCATATGGGTGCTGGGAACCAAACCTGGGTCTTCTGCAAGAGCAGCCAGTGCTCTTAACCACTGAGCCATCTCTCCAGTCCCAGCTTGACTATTTTTAACGATATTTCAGCTAATGAATTGGCTAAATGTATTGAATAGTTACTATCGTTCATAGTGATCATGTGAATCTATTTTCTCTATAAGTAGTGACTAACCACTACTTGTACACTGAGTCATTTGAAATACCCAGACTGCTCACCTTAGTCACAGTCACTGAGGGAGGATGGAATCAAATCATAAGGCATGTCACATTTACTAGTGGCTCTGCACATCTTCAGTCTCCTGGCCCCTGAACTTGGCTCCCTCAGCTTTCACATATGTATCATTTTCTTGGTCTCTGTATCTCCTGGTATGTGTCTAGCCCCTCACACAGGAGGGTAAATCCTTCAGGGAAACCTAGGTAGCAGCATTTCAACTTAGAAAACCTAATCTAAATTGATGCTTTTATTTATTATTTGCCAACAGTTTTTTTTTTAAGTTTCTTTGAAAAGCAAATTTTGGGGGGCAGCAAGATGGCTTAGTGGGTAAAGGTACTGGCTAACAAACCAGACCACCTGAGTTTGATCCCTGGAATCCACACTGTGGAAGGAGAAAACTGACTTCTGAAAATTGTCCTCTGACCATTACATGCATATGGTGGAATGCACCCCCCCCACACCCACACACCCACCCACCCACACACGCACTATAAAATAAATAAAAATTTAAAAAAATTTTTGGTTTTTGATTATGTGTATTTATGTATGGGTTTGTTTGTATATGCTGAGTGCAGTGCTCTCAGAAGCCAGAAGAGGGTGTCAGATCCCAGGGATAGAGTTATAGGCAGTTGTGAGCTGCCTGATGTGCTGGGAACCAAACTCAACTTCTCTGCAAGAGCAATATGCACTCTTAATGGATGAACTATCTTTCCAATCCCATAAATAAATAATAAGAGTTTTCCCAAGACATTGTTTACACGTGTCTGTGTTTGCAGTCCAATCTCATTTATAAAAAAGATAAATATGTGGCTCATGTACTGCTCTAAGGGCAGGTGTTTTTGTTTAAAATAACTGTAATTAGGTATGATATAAATCATAAAGTGTGTAATAGTAGTATCTCTTGGTGAACTTTTACACGTGCATGTAGACACTACCTGAGCATAATCTGAACCCCAAAATATTTGTCATGCTCTGCCTCAGCCAATCTCTTCTCCCCCAAATGGAACTGCTATGTTGACTTCCATCACAATCAGGTAATGTCTTAGAAATCGAATCTGCATTAAAACAGGCTCCAGGGTCCAGGCCCACCTGTCCCTTTCTCCTGCTGATCTCTGCTTCTCTCCCCACTGTCTAATTCTGAATTCTGGTGCATTCCCCTCACCCATTTATTTGTATTGTAGTAAGACATACACACAACACAAAACTTGCCTATAAATGCCAGTCACTTTTTCTGCCACTTGGACAAATACCTGAGAAAGACAATGTGAAGAGCAAGATTACTTGTTTTGAGCTGTAGTTCTCGGCTCTGTTGATTCTGGGTCTGTGGTGAGGTAGAACATCATGTGCTGGGAGAATGTGACAGAGGCTGCTCACCTCATTAGGACAGGAAACACAGAATGAGAATGCCTGGAATTGCAAATGCAGTGGTTCCCCTGTATTCCACCCAGGCCTGCAACTGATGGGATGGATCCACCAGTATGCATGGCAAGTCTTCCTTCTTTGGTAAATGCTTTCTGGAGCTGCCTTCACTCAGAAGTACACTGCACTTCACTAATCTCCTGAGTGTCTCTCAATCCCATCAAGCTCACAATTAGGATCAGCCTTCACAGTAACCAATTTAATACTATTGATTATATTCTCACTGTTACATAACCACAATTACCATCTAGTTCTAAAACTTTTAGAAAGAAACTGTATCTATTGAACAAAAACTGCTCTTTTTCCACTTCCCGGAGACCCTGGTTACATCAATTATACATTATATTGATGAATTTCGCTGTTTAAATTTTTAGCATTTATTTGTATTTTTGTGCATATATGAATATATGTATATATAGTGATGCCACATGTGTGCTGTGGCACAGGGAGGTCAGAGGACAACTTGTAGGAGTCAGTTTTTTTCCCTCCACTATGTGGGGCCCAGGGATCAAACTTGGGTCATCAGGCTTGGCAGCAAGCACCTTTAACTACTGAGCCACTTCACTGGCCCTGAGTGCTTAATTATTCATATAAGTGGAATTACATAATATTCATCCTTTGTGTCTAACCATAGTAAGTCTTTTTTTTTTTTTTTTTTTCAGACTAGTTCTCACTACGTAGCACTAGCTGGCCTGGAACTCACTATGTAGACCAGGCTAGCCTTCAAATCAGAGTTCTGCCTGCCTTTGCCTCTGGAGTGCTGTGATCAAAAGCGTGCACCACCACGCCCAGCTTCTTTACCACCACGCCCGGCTTCTGTGCCACCACGCCCGGCTTCTTTACCACCATGCCCGGCTTCTGTGCCACCACGCCCGGCTTCTGTACCACCACACCCAGCTTCTGTGCCACCACGCCCGGCTTCTTTCACTTACCATAGTGTTTTTAAAGTTAATCCAAATTATAGAATGTATGAAAATTCAATTTCCTTTTATGACTGAAAAATACTCTTATGTATACACCATATTTTGTTTACTTTATGTAGATGAATACTTATTTCTCCAGCATACCTTGTAAAAGTACATAAAATAATTCTTCCCTTTTATTTTTTTAATTTAAAAAATTTTATATTTCGACAAATGTTGACTGTTAGGATTATCTAATTTTACCAGGGGGAAAAACTGAGGCACAGAGATGGTTAAATGATTTGTTTGTGGTCACTCTACCACTATAACAAAGCTGGATCCTTTTTCTACTTTCTTTTCTTTTTAATTTTATTATTTTTATTTTATGTGTATGTGTGTATTGCCTGGATGTAGGTAAGTACACCCATGTCATGCAATGCCCGCAGAGGTCAGAAGAGGTTGTTGGATCCCCTGGGACTGGCGTTACAGATAGTTGTTAGCTGCCATGTGGGTGCTGGGATTCGAACCCGGGTCTTCTGCAAGAACAACCAGTGTTCTTAACTGCTGAGCCATCTCTCCAGCCCCTCTACTATGTGTTTTCAAATGCGGCATATGATAAATGTGATATCCCCAAGAGCTGAACTGTGCTCACTGAAGTGAAATATATCCATAAATCTAAGGGTTTTTTTTGTTTGTCTGTTTTGTTTGTTTGTTTGTTTGTTTTTTGGTCTTTTTGAGACAGGGTCTTACTATGTAGTCATGGCCTGGAATTCACTTTTCACAGAGATCTGCCTGCCTCTGCCTCCTAAGTGCTGGGATTAGTGATATCCCCAAGAGCTGAACTGTGCTCACTGAAGTGAAATATATCCATAAATCTAAGGGTTTTTTTTGTTTGTCTGTTTTGTTTGTTTGTTTGTTTGTTTTTTGGTCTTTTTGAGACAGGGTCTTACTATGTAGTCATGGCCTGGAATTCACTTTTCACAGAGATCTGCCTGCCTCTGCCTCCTAAGTGCTGGGATTAAAGCATGGATATAAAGTCATCAGGTAGATTTCAATGATAATGTTTTTCACATCTACTAATTATTAAGGAGAAAATTTTTATGCTTTGAAGAATTATTTTTTTAATCATTTAAAAAATTTTAATAACTACATCATTAGAAGAAGCATTTCACTACAGCTTTAACATATGCAGTAACACACTCCAGAGCAAGAGTACATCTCTTTCACAAGTGGGTGCAAGTTTCTAGGTTCACAGTTG
>NW_008355775.1:6820002-6870746 GCF_000622305.1 Nannospalax galili | reverse complement strand
CTTTAATCTTTGGTTATACTTTCCTTTTGGGTGTTTAAGGCCATACAGTTGGCCCAGATAAACCAATTTATTTTTACTCTTAAGGTCGTTTGAGGATCTGTTCCTCAGGGATCACATGGGCTTGGGAGGAGCCCCTGGCTCCTTTCTTTAACCAGTTCCGCCTATGTGGAGATAAGTCAAAGGTCCTACTCGACCATGGCTGGCTTCGCTTAGAAGCATGGAGGAAATGATTCCTCTGTGTTGACCCTCCTCTTTGTAGACTGGACACTGGTTCAATTCCATCTGGTGGGGTCTCCTCGGCCTCCCTGATTGCCTCACTCACCCTCCCATCTCCCCCGCTGGTCTCTCCTCCTAGCCTGGGTTCTGTTCCATTCCTTGTCTTGGTGCCCCAAACACCTGGGGAACCACCACTGCTTCCTGATCCTTTGCACCCAGAGCAACTCAGTTCCTTCTAACAGTCTTTTTAAAAGTAGAATCCTCCTTCTCTTGATTATGGCCTAATGCATTTAAAAAAAATTATTTAGTATTTTTATTTTATGTGTCTGTATTGCCTCATGTATGTAGGTGTACTCAAGTCGTGTAATGGACAAGGGGGTTAAAAGAGGGCATTATGGATTGTTGTTGGCCACCATGTGGGTATGAGGAATTGAACCCAGGTCCTCTGCAAGAGCAGCCAGTGCTCTTAACTGCTGAGCCATCTCTCCAGCTCCTGTATGGGCTTAATTTAGTGATATTAATGATAAATGGAAAAAAGGTAGAAGAGACAGTGTACAGTTTTGGAGACTGGATCATAAAAGGCACTGTGGTTCCCTGCTTGCTCCCTCTCAGACTACTTGCTCTGGTTGAAGTTACCTGACCTCTGTGAGGACATTCATATAGCCTCTGGTGCTGCCCTGTGGCAAGGAACTGACACTGTAGGCCTCACGCCTATGCATGAGCCATCTCAGAAGTGGATCCTTGAAGTCTCCAGATGACCTCAGCCCTGGTTAACTGCTTGACCACAGACTCCTGAAAGCCCATGAAGCAGAGCCACCCAGCTAAACCATTCTGAGTCCTTACCTTCATGTGATGTATTAAATAATAAATGTTGAACTGCTAAATATTGGGAACATTTGTTACACAGAAATAGAAAACTTGAGGTAATAACTTTTACAATACTGACTTTTACAATACTGACAAATGACTTTTGCCTACCCTTGCAACCAGAAAGTTATCTTAGCTTGTTTATGATGTAGAAAAGCTCCCTGAGCCATGTGCTCCTCTTGTGATTTGGGCATATGGCCTTAATCCCTCATGACCCTTCCTTGCCCTGGACTCAGAACAATATATGAATGTATGAGTATTTACATATCAAGTGCTTCAAACAAGTGCTTATTTCATTAAAAGCAATGAAATTGATAACATCTGTTTATGGCTGTGTGTGTGCTATTCTAAGTCAGGAGGGGTCAGAATGGACATAATCCTGTGATTAAATGCTCATTTTTACTTCCCCATTTCATGCTGGATATACTGTTTCAATAAAAGAAAGAGTTCTTATTCAAGAGCCCAGTTCTGAGAGAATTCTGAAGGAATAGGCTGTCGGTGGTTTGGGTCCACTCTTTGTTTAAAATAGATGCTGAGAGTCAGGCTGTCTTTATTTGAGCACTATAGTAATGTGGCATTGCATAGTAAATGTCACAAAAATGAGTATACTCTATTATTATCAGTGTTTTCATTCCCACATTTCACTGATGTCTCTAATATTTTATAGTATACAGTCTTTTTTTATGTGTGTGGTACTAAGAACTGAACCCAGGGCATTACATATGTGAAGCAGGCACTCTTGTCACTGAGCTATAGCCCCAGCCTTACTAGGACAATAGCTCACATATTTTTAAAAAATTATTTAGTATTACTGTGTGTGTGTATGATGTGTGTGGAGGGGTTGTGGGCATGACATGACATGCACGTGGAGGTCAGAGGACAACTCTATAGAGTCAGTTTTCTCTTTCCAACTTTATGTGGGTTCTTTGGCTCCAAATCAAGTTGTCAGGCTTGAATGGCAAGAACTTTATCTACTGAGCCATCTCATAGACCCTGTCATTGTTTTAAAAAATCTGATATTTTTGCTGTATTTGTTTAACAAATATGTTGAGATCTAATTCACATACTATAAAATTGGCAAATTTAAAAAATTTGCCAGTACATAAAACTTGCCTTTTCACCACCTTAAAGTGTACAATTCAGAGCACTGGGCACCTTCACAGTGTTCGACTACCATCACCGCGAAGCTCCTGAACTTTTTCATCATTCCAAGAAGCTCCATGTCTACGGCTGATCTGTTTTTTAAAAGACTGATTTTATTTTGCTCCTCAAACTGGAACAATCATGTGATAACAAAGTAATGAGTTGACAATTTAATAAACAAAACATTCTTTAAATGTGAACAAATTTGGAAAGAAGTGACATTAATACTTCTAACGACAAGCTAGGAATCTTTTTTTTTTTTTTGTACAAAACATGGAAATCTAAGATATATTGAGATATATTCCATTTTATTTGTTTTATCAAACAAAATCTCAAGTCATTTTTTAAAAAATTACTTTTTGAAAGTCTTCTTAAACCCATCAAATACTTAACATCCCAAATATACACCATAGTCAAGGAGCTAGAACTGGGGGCAGCTGTTTGGAGTATAATAGGCAAAAATCAAATAGGTGCCATGAATAGTGACCTTCATTCTCAGAACATTCATGGCTGTCTACAGCTGTGGATTAGAAGGATGAGGAAGAACATCCAGGCTCAGTTAGTTCAGACTCTCTGTCACAGGCTATGGAGTAAGAGGTGGTCTTCTAGCCAGCTCTTTGCCAGAACAGCTGGGTAAAGGTTGGTAATAGATGTCATTAGTTTTAGCACCATTTTCTTATAAGTCTTATTATAATATTATACAGAACAGTAGTGACCAGGAAATATTGCTGCTGAATTGAAATATACAGTCAGGGCCTATGTCACATTATTTGATGGCTTTATTTCTAGTGATTAATGAAGAATGGAAATGAAGCTTGTGCAAAATAATATATCTGGGAAGCAGAATTCCCTTTCAATCCACCCAGAGAGGACATCAGAGCCCTGCCATGGCAGGTCCAATGACTACCCAGATAGGCAGATTATACTCCTACCAGAGTAGTAGGAGCAGCTCAAGGACAGGGCAGCAAGGGTTGGAGGATGTTTATATTACCCTCATATTCACTAGACTGGCATCTGTCATGGTATGAGTCTTTCTCATTGACTCTTCATTCCTTCATTAAAAAAATGTACTGGGTGTCTTCTATGTCCCAGGTGCTATTATGACACTGATGATAAGCTGTGAACAAAGTAGTGGTGCTAACAGAAGAGCAAAACTTTACACTCATCTGAGTTTGATGCTCTTTCAGCTCATCTGAACTGACACATATCAGGAAGATAGAAGTGGGCCTGAGAAAGGGTTGAAGGTCCAATTGTGTATTCTCATTCTTCAACCTTAGAACCCCAATACTAGAAGTAAAACAGAGAATGAGGGGAATATGTTTGGGATCCCCTCTGCTTTACGAAGGCCAACATATGAGACACTGTCCACTTCCTTTCCTCAAGCCACCCCTTCCATCAGCTCAGAATGAAGAGGAACTTTCCCAGCATTTCTCCTCACTGCCTGGGAAAGCAGTACAACTCACAGTACATTAGGAGACACAGCCACAGTCATGACAATAAATTCCATGCAACTTGGGAGACACCTCTCTGACAGACACAGACCCACAACTCCCATGAGCATGGTCACAGAATGACCAGGCACTTTCTCTGGGCAGGGCTTAGGACTACCCAAAAGCTCAGGATGCTTGGGGCGGATGGGAACATGGTCTTCTCAGGCATAGGACATTGAAGTCCAAAGGAATGACAGGAATAGAGCCACAGGGGGCCCGGGAGTGGCAGAAGTCTAGAGGAAATGGGCAATGGCTGGTGCGGGGGAAGGGAAAGTCTAAGATAAAAACACATTTCGTTATTGTGGAAACTAAAAGCAAGGTACAGGCATCCAACCATGCTGACTTCAATGCAATAAGACTTAGGCTCCGAGATGAGTGAGTGAGATGTGAGCCAAGGGGTCATGGGCATGGAATCCTGGACACTACATAGCAACTGTCTTCTTGACTTTGTTACAAGAATTGTAACTCTTGTCATTAAAACTAGTTATTGCCAGAGGGAATTCTAATGAATGACTCGTAATCAAAAAGAGCCAGCTGCTCCGTCTCTAGGACTCAGGAAGAACTTCCTGCATTGTTCCCAACTGCCTGCCACACAGCTTAGGAAGTGGGATGAACTAGCCACCCTGGCTTCCAGACACAGCTCCAGCCAACAGCAGGAACCGTCCAGCTTTTACTGGCTTTTGAAATGTACTGTGGGTTGAAACTGGACTCCTTTGTGTGGTTATGGAGAATAGGAGCCAGGTGAGCACAGGGAGGAGAGTGAAGAAGAGAAGCCAGCAGAGTTGGGGCCTGAGGCCCAGCTTGCACAGAAATGTGCTCCAGCTTCCCCAGAGCCCTACATCCAGGGGCTCCACACACCAGTACTTTTAGGATCGCAGCGGGGGTCCTGAGGAGGGAAGTACGCGGGCACAGAGTGATTGTGGTAGTCTTGCAGGCGGGAAAGGAGTTTCTTGACAATTTGGGGATGCTTTCTGGACAGGTCGTGTCTTTCTTCCGGGTCCTGATCGATGTCAAACAGCCAGAGAGTCTTGGTTGGGGGGTCTGATGAAGGTATCTCAGAAATGTTGGAATGAGATGGAGGTGGGAACCAGTAATCACAGCCTGACAAAGAAGCAAAACTTGATTAGGGGAGAAGCATCATTGGCAAGATCTAATCTCAGGGAATACAGGGATGAGGCCATACTGGTTTATGGGTGTGGTCTTCTGCAAGAACAGCCAGTGTTCTTAACTGCTGAGCCATCTCTCCAGCCCAATAAATATTTTTAAAAAATCGGGGGTGGGTCAGGACCTGGAGATGAAACATTCCTCTTCATTATCCCCTCACTCAGCAGCCCCAGTGATAACACTTTGTAGGAGGCAATCATCATTTGGTGAACCTTTCCTTGACGTTCTTTCTGGTGGCAAAGTCTACTTGGGCCATGACCATAACAGAAGTTGTGTAATAATCAAGACCAGACTGGATTTTAAAAGTAGAACAAGAAAATCTTCAAGAGATAGTTATCTATGACACGCTGGGATCATAAAAGATTTGAAGGACTATTTAATATTTCAGATGTTAAAAAGGGAGGGGAATGGCTGGGAGCCTTGAGAAAGCGAGGAGAAGCAGTTAGAACTAGTGATAAGGACCTCCCTCTCTAGAGAAATGGCCAAGGGAATGAAGCTCCAAGAGGATGGATAGATTGGGGGCATAGCTCTGCCCTGTCTGCTGCAGGAAGGAAGCTAAGTATTTTACCTGGGTGGCCTGTGAGGAGTTTCCAATTTCTGTGTCTAATTGCAGCATGGATAGATGTGTTAAAGACAGAATATTCTAGAGAAGAGTCATCCTTTGCTGGAGTCCCACTTTTGCCAGGACCTGGGAAGAAATAGTTTGGAAGAGTTCGATTGCTGTTATTGGCCCGTGTCGTTATAAATCAACATTTTATATTCTTGCAGAACAGTAGCTTTTATTCAACACTAGAGTGCAAATGTGTGCCCTGCCACAGAAATGAATCTTTTATTAAATATAAACAGAAAGCTATAGTTACAGTAGCTGTCAGTCATAAACCACCACAAATATAAAGGAAATCCCAAGGAGATTAGAACACTAATTCATCCTTAAAATCACTGCATTCCGCCAACACACAGATGGCCATGTGCATGGCAGTGTCTGTTACATAGCACATTGAGCTGGGTGTTTGGGTTTGTGTGTGTGTGTGTGTGTGTGTGTGTGTGTGTGTGTGTGTGTGTTTGTATTCTTTCTATTACATGTATAAATTAAACACACTTTCTGTGAATACTTGTACCTTTGTAGATAGAATATTAGATTATAAAATGCACATTTTAATGAAGTCTATTTCAAGCTAGGAGAGGTTAAACATGTCATGAGAAACTGTAGATATATTTATTTTTAAACCACCCATGAAAGTTAAAAGTGAGCAATACTCAGTTAACTATTCAACAGAATAACTATGGGTATAAGAACACACAGGGGGTGGGGAGCTGGAGAGATGGCTCAGTGGTTAAGAACACTGAATGTTCTTGCAGAAGACCTGGGTTCAAGTCCCAGCACCCACATGGTAGTTAACAGCGGTCTGTAACTCCAGTTCCAGGGGATCTGACGGCCTCTTCTGTCCTCTTCAGGCATCTCATGCATGTGGTACACTTGTATACATATAGGCAAAACGTATGCATAAAATAAAAATAAATGAAATTTTAAAATGTTTTTGAGAATTAATTTACATATCAAAAATTCTCTGTCAGAAGCTGGGGTATAGTTCAGTGGTAGAGCGTGTTAGCTTAGCTTGTATAAGGTCCTGGGTTCCAGCCTTGGCACTAAATAATTTCTTTTTCATTTTTTGAGACAGGGTCTCACTACGTTAAAAAAAATTTGAAAAACACACTGGGTATATAAATTATTAGCTGGTATCAAAGATTATATTAACTTATTTAAGGTCTTACAGTAATCAATTAAGTACTTGAGGGGAACAGTTACTACTACCTGTCCCTTAAGTTTAGAACCAATTAAGAGGCAGAGGCCAGAAAGATGGACCTAAAATATTGCTTTTACACTGATCAAATTACCTTCTAGAGAACACAGCTTCAGACCTATGGGGGTGAGAATTGCTAATAAGTGACTCTTGACTTAGCCACCATCACCAATCTTACTGGGCAGCCAGAGGGCTTCCCTAGAGCATACAGTGAAGACCGTTTACATATACATCCAGCGTACATGCTGGCTCTAAACCCACCAAACAGGCTAGACTGGGCACACTTAGTTCCTTCTTGGCTAACTCTCACCCTCACCTGCTGTGGGGAGGAATGCACTGAGTTGAGGATGCTGGTTAGACCCATGAGGACAAGGAATGGAGGTCTCTACCCCACAACTATGAGTGCATATTTAAAAGCTTCAACTTCAGACCTTGCTGGATAATATTTAGCCTCTTTTAAGTTTATAAATATGGCAACTGTCTTGGAAGTGCTCCAAAATGTTTCTGAACTACTAGGCCAGGAAGTAATTCCACAGTGTGTGGTGTACCTATGAGAGTGAAGACTTAAAAACAAAACAGCTGAGCTAAATTAAACAATTAAACAGAGCCAGGGTATAGCTTAGAGGTAGAGTACTTGCCTAGCACATAAAAGGCTGTAGGTTTGAGCCCCAGCATTGACAGAACAAAACTAAAACAACAAAATGTGTACATTCCCCCGAGGTTGTGAAAGGCAAGAGGACCTCTTGAGCCCAAGAGTTCAAGACCAACTTGAACAAACAACAGTAAAGTAACAGATTTTGTGACTGTTGTGTCATGCATGCCCTCCATCCCTGCAGAGCTTCAAGGTTCCCAGGTTTAACATAGGTTCAATAGAAAGTATGAGTTCCATTGCTTGTCAGTCTTTTGAACTGACTCTGGAGATTCCTGAATGCTGATCCAATAAACATCATTGGTTTCAGTCTGAATAACCATACACCAATAAATCATTAGCATCCACAAGGAAAACCTTTTTGGACACTTGCTTCTTTGCTTGTGGATATTTTGGCTCTTACACATATGGATGCTTCTAGCGATGGAGATACGTGAGGGTGTATATCATAAGAAGTGGGTTCTTGATACACAGACTGTGCTAAAACTGTGAATCCCCTTGTCTTACCCCTCATAAGTTTGTACAAAGTCCACATTTCAATACCAAACATTTCAGATGTTAAATAAAACAAGCAAGCTTTGTGAACATAAACAAAGGAAGCAGCTATCTCAGTCTGCTTATATTTATATACATTTTTTCTTAAAACAAACAGGAACAAAAAATACCTAAACAACAAGTCTAAGACTAAACAGTGAATGATACTATTATTTCAACTTTGTTTTTTCTCATTCTGAGGACTTAAACAAAGAGGAAATGGCAGAGAACGCCATAACTAACACCCCGGGAGCCGTCACCCATGGAACAGATGGCAACATCTTGCCATATTTGCTTTTCCAAAGATTTTTAAATTACATTTTATATAAATATATATATATATATATAACTGTCAGATTCACATTTAAAAATTTTTTCTTTCTCTATATATATATATATATATATATATAGTGTGTGCCCGTGCTTCCATGCCACTGTGGTGTGTATAGATCAGAGCATAGCTTGACTTGGAACATTTGGTTGTTTACTTCTACCTTGTAGGTTTCGGGGATCAAACTCAGGTCTTTAGGCATGGTGGCAAGCATCTTAGGCCCAGGGTTTAATATATATGTTCATGACAGGTTTACTTCTTTGCCAACCTGGGTGTCTTTCTTTTCTTTTCTTTTTTTTTTCATGTCTTTGCTTAATTGTCCTCATTAGAATCTCTAATTAAATGCTGATACAGATTGTAAGAGCAAAATACAATCCTTGTATGTTCCTGATCTAAAATGGTAACTGTAGGGTCTTCAAAATAGATGTCCTTTAAGGCACTTTCTACTGCTATTTTGAGAGCTTTTATCAATGAAGGAGTGTTAAGTTTTGCCCAAAGGCTTTTCTGCATCTATTGAGACTGTCGTATTTTTTTGTCCTTTGATCTACTGATGTGGCATCTTACATTAATTGATTTTCAGTTGTTAAGCCTATCTTTTATTTCAGGGATAAACCCCCACATGGTCATACTATATAATCTTCTTTATATATTTCTGGATTCCATCTGTTAGCATGTTGTTGAAGAGTTTTGTTTATATTCATAAGATATGCTGAATTCTTAAATTGGTGTTTTAATTGTAAGTTGACAGTATATGAGGGCAGACTGTTGAGATGAAAAACAGGAGGCACAGATTTCTTTGAATGACAAACTCCAAAGACTTCTCTGTCAGAGCTGATGTTAATGAGGATGCAGGAAAGAGCAGTGTGACTGAAGTAAGTCCCAAGGGCCCCTTCTCCCACAAAGTCATGGTGATACACATGCCCCACAGCACGCAGTAGGCACCTTTGTGACCAAACTGCTCGGGCTCAAATATCAGCTCCTCCATTCACTAAGTGTGGGATCTCGTTGTTAACAGACATGCCTAGCCCTCAGTTTCCTCATTTGAAAAGTGCAGGAACACAGGATTGTTATGTGGTTTGCATGATGGCACCACTGAAAATGCTCAGTACTCATTCCAGCATGTGGGAAATGTACAAGAAATGTGATTGCTAATTGTATAATCTTGGGCAACTTATTGAATTCCCTGTGCCTCGGTTTACTATCTATTCTATTAAACTTATTTAACAAGTGACATAAGACATATACAGTGCTTAGCATAGTATTTTGTATACTGTAAGACTATTATCAATATTAAAGGCAGTAACAGTTGACACAAGTACTTCCCATGTGCTTGGGAGCATAAAACACTGCTCTGTATTGTTAACCTGCTTAATTCCTGCAGCTGCTCGATGAAGCAGATCATAATATCTGGCAAGGACTATCAGGGAACACTGACTATTATCAGTATAATATAGTTTCTTTTCTTTATTAAAAATGTATTAATTTTATTTTATGTATAGGAGTATATGGCTTGCACATATGTAAGTGCACCGGTGTCATGCAATGTCCACAGAGGTCAGAAGAGGGCATCAGATCCACAGGAACTAGAGTTATGGATGGTTGTTAGCTGCCATATGGGCGCTGGGAACCGAACCTGGGTCCTCTGCAAGAGCAGCAGCCAGTACTCTTAATTGCCGAGCCATATCTTCAGCCCCTTTTCTTTTATATCCTTTTATATCCAAGGAAAAATAGGAAAAGAGGAATAAAGGAGAAAAGTAGTCAAAAGTGTTTATTATACCAGAAAAACAAACCAACAATAAAGTAAAACCCACTCCTCTGAGAGAGGAAACCTGTAATTGTTCTATCAGGCATGTTCCAGAGTCAGAATAGGGTTGAGGAAAAATAGATATGGATAGAAACTGATTTGCCATTTTGAGGGTTTAGTTTCTTTTCTGTCTTGTTTGGACTGAGCTCTCTTTATTTTTATAATTTACAGAGAGTAGTTTAAAATTTCATTCTCTTCCCACTAATTCACTGGCTTTTTCTGCTTGCCATCTTTACTCTTAAGGGTGTATGCATATTTACTAACAGGAAAAATTTATTCCTGGGTACATGGGAGAAACCCCAGCTTTTCCAGAAACTTGGTTGTCAGTATGTTTTCTAACATGGAATCAATCCTCCTGCTAGGTATATTTTCCAAGAATAGGACAGATTTAGGTTAACTAGCCAAAACTACCTCCATCTTTTACAAGTCTAAATTTAAAAAGATTTTTTTAAAATTTGTTTTTAACAGTAAGCTGCTTACTTGTGTGAGTCAAGTCTCTTAAAATTTACATTGAAGTTTAACTTATGCTAAATATTAAACCGGCTGATCATTTCTTCTTAGTTAAACTAGCATAAAGTTCAAAGGACCCCAAACTAAGTGAAGTTCAAGCTACAAGGTACCAGCTAGTGAGAGGCCCCTGACCAGAATCTGTATCTTCCAGCAATCAGAGCCCACATAGGCTGCAGTTGGATGGATGTGCTTGGCACACATGTGGATCTAATCTCCAGGCTGCTCATGGCTTCACATGTTCCAGTTACCATGGGCTTGGGCTGCACTCTCATTTTGTGTGGCAAAGCCATGCCCAGATGTGAGTGTGTGCATTGTTGTCTTATTTCTTATTTTAAAAACATTTATAAATCTAAAAATGTTTTTCCTCTAAAAATAGTTTCCTAACGATTACACTGGCTAGAACCACCCCCTTTGCTCCCTGCCTTCTTAGCCCCATATACGCTCTGAGCTGAAGCTCTGCAGACCCACTCTGGTTAACTTTTGGACTTGCGGCCACAGCAGCATATGGGTACCTCTTTACCAGCTCCAAGTCTGGGATGTGAATTGTGAAGAATTCAGCAGACAGGATCCCCACACCATCACTCTATAGCTCTGAAACAGAGCCCAGAAATCACTGTGCATCTTAGGGGCCTTTAGAACAATTTCTTTTTATTGTGTTAATCAATCATTGAACCATTTTCTTTCTAGTTCATTCCATTTCTATTTCACTGTAAAATGAGGGTAAAAGTGCTGTCTAGCCCACAAGACAAATGTGAGGCAGAAATGGATCCTATGAGTGGTGGGCAGCATGTACCATAAGTATGAAAATCCATTTACAAGGCTCTGGAATTCCTACTGTAGTTGCCGTAGACTAGGAGCTTAGGTAGACCCAATAAACTAAAATATCATTTTCATCTCAGCTAAGCCCATGACCTATGACTAGTAACCACTGGAGTCAAGGTGCTACCAACTGTCCAGCCCTTACCATTTGTATGGTCTGAACCAGCTGCCAAGGGAACAAAACACTGTTAGAACACAATGGGGGGAGTTGTGGCAATACCATCTAAATTCTACACACTATACCGCAAGTCTGCGCAAACTGAAAATCAGCCAAGTGGACCAGAGATTGCCAGTTCTCACTCCAGACTGGGATCCCCTGAGTCCTGCTGTGGTGGTTCGAATGAGAAATGTCCCCCACAGGCTCATGTATTTGAACACTTAATCCCCAGTTGCTGGTTCTATTTGGGTGGGGTTATGGAACTTTTAGGACAGAGAGCCTTGCTGGGGGAAGTACGTCATTGGGCGGGGGGCTTTGAGAGTTTATAGCCTCATCCTACTTCCAGTTCCCTCTCAGTTTCCTATGTGATGAAATGTGGTCTGCCAGCCTCCTGTGCCTGTCATTATGTGCTCTTCTGGAACTGTAAGCCAAAATAAATTCTTCCATAAGTCGTTTTGGTCATACTGTTTTAGCACAGAAACAAAAAATAACACCCAATTCTGGTTCCCTGGGCCCATTCAGCTCAGCCCTGGCCTCTTACCTGGACCAGCCTGGCTTGACATGGGCTCCTGACCTTCTGCCCCCTTCAGTGACCTGA
Source organism: Nannospalax galili (assembly GCF_000622305.1). Taxonomy (NCBI): domain Eukaryota; kingdom Metazoa; phylum Chordata; class Mammalia; order Rodentia; family Spalacidae; genus Nannospalax; species Nannospalax galili. The sequence goes on along the minus strand of NW_008355775.1, from coordinate 6,858,662 downwards.
CAGTTACTTTAGCAGCATCAGCTGTGTTCATGTTGGTCTCTGCACAGCTACTACTTTAGGATGGGTCCACAGAGGACCCCTGTCTCACCAGGTGGTCCATTAGTTGGACCAGTTGTGGTAGTCTGAAAATTCTCACAGGTGCCTTTTTAAATACCCAGCCCATTGTTTTGTTGGGCCCACTTTAGGCACCTAGGAGACACTTAGCATCCATTTCTTATAGACAAAAGACAAAAGGTCACTTTGGTACATGCCTTTAATCTCAGCACTTGGGAGGCAGGGGCAGGCAAATCTATGAGTTCCAGGCCAGCCTGGTCTACAGTAGTGAGTTCTAGGCCATCTGGGGTTACACAGAGAGACACTTCTTTCCAAAAAGACGAAGATGCATTTTTACTATATTTATCATATATACAATACATGCAGTTTCTACATTTGGTATCTTTATGTGAAACTGATTTCATAGCTAAATCAGATGTCAGTGAGCATGGGCATCCTTCACTGGTGACTAACTTCAGAACCCAAAGAACAAAGAGACTTGTCTTCCTGATTGCTGAGGAAGGAAGGAAGAGGAGAGATCAGAGAGCTGGAAAGTTTCTGGACCACATGGCTATCATCTTCTCAGAAGCAGACTGGTAAGTGGGGGGAGTAACAGTGGTAAGTTATACTAGGTGTGTGGGGGAACAGGGGACCAACTGGGGAATCCTGATTAGTGTAGGTAGGGAAAAAAAGGCCTCCCTAAAGAAATGATGGCTCACATGAAGCTGGAAGGCTGAGTAGACATTAGAAAGGTTTGAAGTTGTATTACTATTTTTATGGGGTAGGTGCAAGGGAGGGGTGTGATGTGGGAACATGACATGAGCACATAGTCCTGTCATATCTGTATGCTTAGACATTAGAGATTCTCATTTTACAGTTTCTACTAAAACACGAACTTCTTAAAATTTTCTTGAGATTGGGCTAGTTTCTCACTCCTAGTCTTACAGCCCAGAATAATAACAACAGTATCAGGGATCTCATCAAGGGAGCCATTCTAATTCACATATAATTTTAGAAAAAGAAATAGAATGTATTCAGCAGTCTTCATTTGCACATGTCCTGAAAGTCCACTGTTATGTCACAAACCAGAAGAATGGCATAGAAAGAAAAGAAGGGAGGGACTAGGAAGAAAGAAAAATGAAAAAGGAAAGAAAGAGAGCAGCGGGGTGGGAGAGACAGAGAAGAGGGGTGGGGGTGGGGGGCAGCATGATGGATCCCCCATGGGCACTTGGGGAGGGTTTAAGAGCCATTTTGCCTTTCATCTTACCTGCCTTTGCTTGTCATCTTTTTCCAATACTAGGTGAGGCCACCTAGGACATCAGGGTAGCATGAAGCTCAGAGTTTGTGGAGCTGAAGCATCATTTAATGCCTATAGCAAGACTTCAACATATGCCAGGCTGTCTTACCTGTCGAAGCTGCCCTGCACTTTTCCCAGAGCTAAATTTATGGAGTTATCTAGGATTGAGCTGTATGGGTTTGGAGGCACTCCTGCCCCTTCCCTCAACCCTTCCTCTACTCAACAGCCCTGAACCATGGACATTTTACCCCTCTTGTGCTTTCTGTTGATGAAACGAGTAACTATCTCATAGTTTTTTGGGAGAATTAAATGAGACAGTACATTAAAAAAGTCTTTAACAGGGTCCCTCATACATGATAAATTTTCAGTAATTATTATTATTATTGAGTGTTGTAGTTGTTAACATTTCACAATTTACATATGGTAGTAGTTTTTAGACATTTTACATGACAAGCTCTTTAAACAAACTCTATGCAGCCTCCCTTACATAAAACAACAAAAAGCAGAGCTGTCCAACTTCTACCTTGGGTCATGGTGGATAGTCCTCAGAGGACTTATGAGCTTCATGGACCCCCAAGTGGAAGCCAGTGGCCCAGAATCAGTGCTAAACACTCTATGAGGGTACAAGTAAGGGGTGAGGTAGTGTGCGGGGCCAGGCCAGCACTGGGTCGGGGGGTACTATTTTCCCTTCCCAGGCACTTGCACCCCTTGGCCTGTGTGGGTCTACAGTGTGTACTCCAAGAAGAGCAGGGCAGGGAGGCCTGCCTGACATTAAAAGTCTCCCTCCTTCTGGACTTTAACCTGATTAATGCAATTTTTTTTTTTTTTGTTACACCCACACTACTTATTTAGAATCCTGTCTGTCCTTGGCAAAATCCTTACAACTCGAAACAGGAGTGTTGGGAAAAATAGGCCAGACATGAAACTAATTGGAAAAAGGTGAGGAGGAATATTACAGATGTTATTTATTACCGGGGGGGGGGGCAAATGCTTATTATTTTTATATATGCACTCCACATGATGTGTTTCAAATGAATCTAAGTTCATGATTTTCAGTTACGAAGTCAATTCTCTGACACCTACTCACTCAGTCCATATTTGATATTTAAAAAGTCCTTGTGAAAAACCAGCTTTGATGTGGCTTGCTCAGCCTAGACAGAGTTCAAATGTTAATCATTATTGAATTGTGCAGAGTGAGTACTCAGAAAATGAGCCTGTTTATGGGGAACTTCAACAGTTGGTTAAAGTCTGACACTAGCCAGGAGTGTCAACTGAGCAATACAAACCAAAAACCAGAAAGTAACTGCTCACTGAACTGTCAACCTGTGACCATCCTGATAAATGAAGCCATTGGTGTCTGAAGTGGGATGACAGAGACCTTATGTTTGGTTACACTAAATATTTATTTCATTTAAAAAAATATTTACTTATAATTTTTATTTATGTGTATGTGCCTGCATAAGCTTATGTGCACCATGTGTGTACAGGTGCCTGTGGAGGCCAGAGGGTGCTGGATTCCTTGGAAATGGATGTTACAGATGGTTGTCAGCCACCAGATATAGGTTCTGGGAACCAAACCTGGGCCGTAAGCACCCTTAACCAGTGAGCCATCTCTCCAGCTCCTATACTGAATTTTGAATAATTTGTTTGATATAATTCATTTATCTATAAAACAAATACTGTATGTGCTAGAGACTAAATCCTCAGAATTAAAACAACAAAAAGAACAGGGTCTAGAAGGTAATAAAAATGACTTTGTTAAAACATCACATATTGTAAAATAATAGACTAAACATTAGTTGCTGGGTGAATTCACATACAGAGTGCTAGGAGAATCCAAAGGAGATGTGACTTTCCCAACAGGGCACACTGAGCTGGAGCCCTCAGGTCAGGATGAATATGACAAGTGATGAAAGTGTGACAAGCTCCAGGCACATGGCACATGCCTGTAATCCCAGCACCTGGGATGCTGAGGCAGGTGGATTGAGATTTTAAGGCCAATTGAGGGAGAGGGAAGATACTGGGGTTGGGGTTCAGGCAGAACGATTGTTTCTCTTCTTGGAATGGTCTTCTCCCTAAGGAGTCCTTCTCCTTGTCAGTCTCTAAGAGAGGAAAATGCATACAAAGCGCATCACAGTGCCTGGCACAGGAAAAAGGCTCCATCAAACTGAGTTCATTCTCACATTCTTTTTCAGTCTCCTATATTTTTCTTTTTTCTGCTTGTACGTACGTGTGTGGGCACCTGTGCGTGCATGTGAAGGCTCAAAGTTTAGGTAGAGTATCTTCTAACACTCTCCAGTTTATTTACTGAAGCAGAGTGATATATCACGGAACCTGAACTCGCCAATTTGGCTCATCTAGTCATTATCCAGTATGTCCCTGGGATCCTGTCTCTGTTTCCTGAGCGTTGGCATTACAGGCAGTCAGCATGCCCACCCTGTTTTTTACGTGAGTGTTACACAGTCTTCACACTGTGTAGCAAGGGCTGTAGCCATCAAGTCATCTCTCCAGGCCCCTCTTTTTCTTCCTTTTCTGTTTATCTCTGAACGTTTTCATTCCCTGTGATTGAGTCTCAGCATTCCTTTGAGTATTTTATACTTAATGATCTTGCCATCTGCCCACATTTCTCTCTCTGTGGAATCCCTAGTGCCTCTTATCCAGGTCAAGCCACCCAGGATCAAGGTGGGCAGTGCCTGGCCCTCTTGCTTTGATCACATACTGCCCCTTCAGTCTGACCTTGTGTTGGCAGAGGGAATTTATCATTTATCTCTTATTTCTAGACTATTTGGCTGTGGAAAAAGTTCAATACCTTCAGTCTGTCCCTCCCCTTCTCTGGTTTGTAGACTCTCTTTGGCTCTGTCTCCCTTATTTTGTGCCCACAAGCCACTTGGCCTTTTGATGGCTCTGTGGCCAGAGTGAGGCAGAGGAAGAGGAGTCAGAGAAATCCTGACAGCCCACTGGGAAGCTTCCACAAGCAATGTCCCTCTGATACCCTGGACTTCCCAAGCAGGTGCCTTATCCCCACTTCCTCCTGCTGTAGTTAAAGTGGCAGAACTATATGGATTGGGAAGAGAAAGGGGTAGAGGATGGAATTTGGAAGCTAATCAACACTGAAAAAGTGGGGAGAACCTTGCCCCCCAAAACAACAGAAGGCGGAGACTAGACAAGTGCTGCAAGACCCAGGTGTTCATGGAGAAAATGATCAAGAGAAAAAGGTCCAGGAAGCAGGAAATGAGAGCTCTGGATTTGGCTTGCAGGATAATATGGAAGGAGGAATTGCATTAGGTTTCTCCCACAGGGTACCCTTATAAACACGAACTTGGGGTCCAATGAGCTTATAGCAACAAAGATAAGGTGGACAGAAAGAAGAGTAGGTATTTTCTCCAGTTAAAGTGCTAGCAGATGGTCTGTCCCAGTACAGCATCCACGTGCCAAACATGCCCTCCACTCTGATCTTGCCGCACACAGGCCAGTCTAACACAGGATGTTGGCTACTCAGCGAATTCACATTCTCAGTCTGTCTCTCTCTAAATACAACGTTTTTCAAGTAATTGGTAGAGTCCATCAACAAATGGCTATAAATAGGTATTGTATGTATAAAAAAAGGGAAACTAACCCAAAATATTCATCCTTAGCCTGTGATTAAGATGATGAACATGGAGCAGGCTGGGTCATCTGTTCTCTGGCTCAGGATGAAAGAAGAAAGTCTCCTCTGCCCCCAACATGGCATTTAGTGAAATCCCAACCACAAAGCCTCACATAGGATCTAGACGCCTTGCTGAAGGCTGAGCTCTTCCTGCGAGGTACAGTTCATATTCCAGTGTGCAGGAAAGACGTGTCTAGGCTCTAAACACATTTTTGGATAAGGATGAAATGATGCTAATTTAATACTTAGTTTGGAAAAAATGCCTTGCCTGTGGTTCAGCCATGATGGTCTCTCTGTGTTGCCTGAGGATGGCATCCACCTCAAGTCCTAGAGCCCACATTACAAATGTACCAGTGCAGAAAACTGAAGCTGCCTGGCATTCTTTCAAAGACAGTCCTCCACAGTATTGCTACCCACCACCCAAATCCCAGCATGTTACCCAACCCTGTAATCACTGCAATGAGGGCCATGAAGTGCTGCTTGCCAAAGATAAAAGAGCCAACACTGGGGCAGCTCTTTCTAGCCTTTCCTGGTTCTTGGCAGCAACTCAGTTGAAACTAAGGAAGTTTTATATTTTGAGAAGCTACCAGGGTCTCACATGAACCGAGATCCAGAACATAATCTCTTTCCAAAGGAAACTAGAAGCACGTTTGAGACAGTAAGCAAAGATGATCACTCTGCTCTACAACTGATTTAGAGAGAACAAAATATTAAAGAATTGCCAGCAGTTCCTTAGATCGACCTTAGAATGGTTCTTTTTCAATGAGCACCTGGATGAACGGCCTCTACGTTTGTAGGCCTGCTTTGAGTCATGGAGCTTGATTATGGAGTCCAACAGACAGTTTTTCTGAGGGTCCCTTCCCACCAGCCCAAGATGACTTCTACACTAACAATCATAAGAGTTCCCTAAGCTATCCAGCCTTGAGGCACATGGCACATACTTGCAACACAACTCGCCCAAGGATAGACTCTGAATCTATGCTGTCTAAGCCATTCTGCAGAGCCTCCCCCTCTTCTCTTCCTCCCTCTTCTCTCTCCCTCTTCTTTTACCTCTCCCAATTAGTCACTTAATCAAAACTTAACACATCCCTCCCCCTTTCCTTTCCCTTCCTACCAGGAGAACTATTCACATTCAAGGAGAATTTACTTTGCAAAAGCCTACTTCTAAACCTGTATATGGAAAACAAATTAAGAGAGGGAGAAAAATAAGACAGAACTGAACTTTCCATCTGACCTAAATAAGAATGTTCAGAATCATGCAGATGTACAAACAGCATGGAGAGGCCCATGTCATATCAGAGGCTCCTTTGGCTGGAGGATGGTGCCTTGCAGAGGCTTAGAGCAGCAAAGCCCAGAGGCAGGGTGACCTCTGAAGTATGGCCTATCGATCCGATGCTCTCTTGGCTATGGTATGTTTGTCACATAACAAATCTTGGGAGGGTGACTAATAGGCACCAAAACAGAGTGAGAGGGAGGAAGATATTCTGGAGCTTTGTGGTCTAGTAGGAAAATTATGGGCATCAGCAATTAATTCTATAGTTCTGCATGACCAGAGACAAGTTTAAGGGTTCCCAACAGCTAGAAATGATACTATTTGAGGGTATGGAAATGCTAATTGCACTGATTTGATACACTGTATATATTTATCAAATTAGTAATAGTGTACCCATAAATATGGACAAATATATCAAGCAAAAAAAAAAAAAAATAACTTAACCTGGGCTCCTGTCCATAATCCCAATACTAGGAAGACTGAGGCAGGAAGAATTGCTGTTGAGTTCCAGGCTAGTCTGAGCTATAATGTGAGACCCTGTCTCAAAAACCAACTCAAACCAAAACAACAACAACCAAATCAAACCAAAATAAATCTTGATAATACAGAAAATGCAAAAGACAGATAGATAGATCATCTAAACAGACTCTTAGATCTTGCTACTTCTTTGTTGCTGTGCACAGGAAAGCTGCAATATTTATCACTGAATATGCCTTGAAACCCCCAGAGTCAGCTTCCTGAATGGGCAAAAGCCCACAGGCAGGCAAGAAGCTGCCTGTAGAGGTGAGAGGGTCCCTGTTTCCCACCAAAACTATGTCTAAAGTCTCCCTCTGGGGTTGAAAAAACACTCTCAGGGCTGGAGTGATGGCTCAGCGGTTAAGAACACTCATTGTTCTTGCAGAAGACCTGGGTTCCAATCCCAGCACCCACACGGCAGCTAACAACTGTCCGTAACTCCAGTCCCAAGGGATCTGACAGCCTCTTCTGACCTCCATAGGCAGTGCACGACATGGGTGCACTTACCTACGTGCAGGCAATACACACATACACATAAAATTAAAAAAAATTAAAAAGAAAAAATACTCTCCCTGAACTGCTAAGGCTTTATACTTTAAAAGTGATTTCACATTAAAACAGCAACAAATCAACAAAAATAAGTTGATCCTCTTTCTTGTTCAAGGGTGGTATACAGTATCACAGGAATGACAGAAAAACATTAATTTTTTTGAGGATGTACTAGGCATTATGTTTAAATGTTTTATTATTTTTATTTTCCTTGTATGAGTATATTGCCTGCATGTATGTAAGTAGATCCATGTCATGCAATGCCCACAAAGGCCAGAAGAGGGTGTCAGATCCCCTGGAACTGGAGTTATGGATGCTTGTTTGCCACCATGGGGGTGCTGGAAACTGAACCCAGATCCTCTGCAAGAGCAGTCAGTGCTCTTAACTGCTGAGCCATCTCTCCAGCCCCAGAAGCTTAGAGTGAATTAGAAGAATAATGTCACAGGAGTGGTAACATGCAACTATTTTTATTTATTTATTTATTTATTTATTTATTTATTTATTTACTATACAAGGGGATTTATCAGATTGGCATGGTTTATAATGTCTGCATTAACTGAACACCTAGTGTTGGCAAATGTGGAGTAAGTGTTCCTGAACTCTTGAGACAGAAAGCTTACTTCTGGCTAGTAGAGGAAGGAAGGCTTTCCAGAGAAGGTGAGACTTGGGTGAGGGCTCTCACTGAGGAGTCAGATAGATTTGGAGAACAGATGATCTTCTCTGGTACAGGGGGACAGTGTGCAGAAGGAAGTATGTTTGACCAGAGGAGGAAGGTTTGGCACTCTGGCAGGGTAGAGGGGACAGAGTAAGTAATAGTTTGGAAAGAATGGGTTGCAAGGCATGGTGATATATGACTAATCCCAACACTCAGGAGGTTGAAGCAGGAGGATCATGAGTTTTGAGGTCAGCCCAGGCTATATAGCAAGGCCTCAAAAGAAAAGGAAGAAAAAGAAAAAGAAAACAGATGGGGTTGAGTCACTGTTAATTGTCCCAATTATAGAAGCAGAAGTTTTTCAGTGGTAACTGAAGCCAGAAGCATTTTTTGGGCAGGGAAGAAAGGCACATTTTAGAAAGATTCAAAGATTCATCTCCACTTTCCCTGCTTATTAACTAAGCTTCTCAGATGACATAATACTGTGAATGTGGCTGTAGATGACAGCCAGGAAGTAAGTGTAATGGAAGGGGATGGCCTACATCACAGATGTATAAATGAACATTTTTATCAGAGCCTTGGAGCCTCATGGGACAAGTGCCAAGGTGGGAGAAGGAGGGAAATCCAGATGGCCAATAGAGCAGGTTTGGAGCAGTATTATGGGAACAAGAAAAATTACCACTAAATGTTTTTTAAGGGACGATGGTTTAGTTTAGGAACTGTGATGGAACACTGTGGGTTCACCAGCAATGGAGTTGCCACTGTTTAGCCTCACTGGGTGTACTATGAATGAAACTGCAATTGCAACGTGGCCCACATGGCCTGTGTCACCTGCTGAGATCACACTGACACTTCTTGTTCTCCTTTGCAGACAGGTGCATGCTAATGCTGTAAGGTGGGAACACCACCGGCAGGCCTGGGCCAGAATACCCTCCTAGACCCTCCATGTAGATAAACACTCAGCCTTGGTAGTTCATTAAACTGATAGAACTGCAGGAAGGAAGGAGTTGTGGTTCCCTGCATCTTGGAAATTGATCCATTTTGCACTGCCTGAGAATGAGAAACAAGTGTCCATCCTGTCTGAGCTTATACATGTTGGGTTTGTTCAGCAACATTATAACTAGTCCTCCATTTCTTGGTCTCATCTTACACTATTGCCCTTATTTAGAACATTCCAACCACATAGTTTTCTTTCAGCACTTGGGTACCCTGAGCTTTGCTGGCCCAATCTGGGCTTTCTCCACTGCTGGTGCCTTTGCATCTGCCCTGCCCTCTACCTAGGGAACTTACTATACAACCCTTTGCCTAGATAGCAACTTCTCCAGGCCTCTGATCAAACACCACTTTAGCATAGGAGCTTTAGGCCTCCCAAATTAACCTAGCGCCTGTTAATCTTTTATAATAAGCATTACAATTTAATTACGTACTTGTTTATTTGATATGCATGTGTCTTCCCCTAAAACACCCTAGCACAGCAGATTCATGACTCTTGCTCAGTCATGTACTATACATTCAGCACTCAGTACTGAGGTGTTCTACTACCAGACAATAGGGGAGAGAGAAAGAGAGACCTGGAAGGCCTTACACAAAGCCTTACAAAATTAGCATTTGAAAAATACAAGTTGACAAAGAGGAAGGCTGGAAACTATCCCCCCAACCCCCACTGAGGTCAACTAAAATCAGCCTTGGTTGGTCCAGAGATAACTCCAGAGTATCCAGAGGTGACCCATGAATCATTATAATACTAAAATGCATACCCCTGGGTGGAGATTTAAGATGTTATGAGACACACAATGCATGATGTTGTATGGAGAACTACATGTAGCAGAGCATGTGCAGAAATTTGCCTGAGATATGCAAATGAGCCCCAAAGCCCATGTTAGCTAACAAAAGGTCAAAAGCCCCAACTCTTGTACAGTACTTTGAACTTCCCCTACTTTCTCCTCTGGAAGTGTATCTTCATATTCTCTCACTTTGCTTGATCAGGGTCCAATTTTTTGCTCCAAGGCCCAAGAATATGGAACCCCTCTGGAGGTACCCTCTGAACCCCTTTATCAGCTAGTATCAGTTTAATAGTTATTAATGGATGAGCAGTACATGCAAGTCCTAAAGCCTTGGCTGGATTTGACAGTGATGTAAACAGGGCTTGATGTTGGTGGAGAGAGCAGAGAAGCAGGCTATCATGTCCACGGTCAGAGAACAGTAGGATTTAAAGAAAAGAAACTCTGGCTGTGGAAATGGCTCGGTGGCTGCATGCTTGCAGTGCAATCACAGGAACCTGAGTTCAAGTCCCCAGCATCCATATAAAAAATGAGCATGGCAGCACGTATACTTCCTATCAGCACTGTGGGAGACAGAAGGATTGATAGGGGTTCCTGGTTGTCAGCCTAGCTCTAAGTTCAGTGAGAGACCCTGTTGCAAGGGAGTAAGGCAGAGAGTGCTAGAGCAGCAAACCACATCTGGCCTCTGAATGCATGCTCATGGACATAGGTACTTGCATACAAACCCACACATACACCAAAGACCATGCACAACAGACACACACACATACTGGGGAGGGGAGTGAGAAAGGGAGAAAGTTCAGTATGGAAGGAAGAATGTTCAAGCTCCTGAGGGAGGGTAGCTTGAGCATCCCTTTATACAGAGGGAGAGTAGAAGGAATGATGGATTCCTCGATGCAGCTAGGTGCTGTCCAGCTCTACAATGGACCATAAGGACAATGTGTTGAATTGCTCTCCTCACACAGCCAACAGGGAACATGATCATTCTTTAAATCTGTGGGAAACATGAACCATGACGCTAGATTCAAGGGTTGCTCAGTTCTTGAGGTGGAAGTTCTTGGGATGGACTTTAATGAACTAGTGTCTCCTAAGAGCTTAACTCCAGGATCTTTTCTTCTGACTGGATTAAAGGTAGAGGAACTTTGGCAAGCAAGAAGAAGGTTCACTTGGGTCCTTAGTTTCATTGTGCTTGCTCTTCTAAGTGAAATGAGCTTATCTGCATGTAAAAAAGCAGCTTCCTTAGGGAAATCACAAGTAGGTGTGTGTGTGTGTGTGTGTGTGTGTGTGTGTGTGTGTGTTGAAGGGGTGCATGTGCTGGGCAGAACATTTTCTTCCAGGTCTCATGAAGTTTTCAGTTATGTAGCGGAGTTGGTGCTAGACTGACAATTCTCTGTCACAAGCTTTCCCCTTTGTGTATCAATATGATTAAGTCAGCCCATTGGTCCTTTTGTGTCCGTTGAAGACAAGAGAAAGCTGGCATCTAAGAAAAATTACTGCTACCACAAGTGATTTCTACACCTATCCTACTTCCCTTGTTCAGGACATAATTAGTGGGCCGTAGAAGCTACAAAGGATGGGCCCTAGCAAAGCAAAGCAAGTTCTGCTTGAAGGGTGCCAAAGGGACTGGAGAGGGCCTCTGGGTTCACACCACCCAGTACTGCCCTGCTCTTGCAGGCTTCCACGGTGAAGGCAGCAGTGGTACCCAAGTTCCCAGTGAGGCTGTTTGGTCAGAGGGTTTGGACTGACTGTCTACATTCTGGCTTGTGGCTGCTTTTCCTGCTTTATCCAGTCAAAACCCCTTCAGAGGATCAAATGGTGCAAGCGCTAAAAAGACTGGAGTACTTCTCCAATGAAATATAGGACTTTATTTGTTATCCCAACCAATATTTACTGAGTGCTGGGGCAGGAGCTGGATTTCATTCAGTGATCATTTTATGAACACCTGCTATACACAAGGAAATGTCCCTTGCTGTGCTCTACAGGCCAGGAGCTCAGGGGACAGGGTGGGGTCTGTTCAATGTTTCAGTGTCTTTATTTTCCCACCTGAGGGTACCTTAGCAGGCCTGGGGAATCAAAGGCACTAAGTGGAGTACTTGGATGCTTCTAAGAGATCTAGCTGCTAATGCTTTTTAGTCTCATGGATCTCATATAAGATATATGCAGTCAGGCTCCCTCAAAAGAACCCTGGGATACCAAGGGAGCAAGGCTCTCTCAGGATTAGCACTGCTCACTGCAGATGCAACCAAAACGTTGAATAAGCACATTTCACTCCAGCTTAGGGTGAATTTGAAAATCTAAGTGTGCTGAGTTCCTACTTCAATTTCTTGCTGCTTCTCTAAACCCACCCTGTCATTGAGGTTGGTCAGGGTAAGCACACAAGCTTCTCTTGAGAAAATAAATAAATAAGCTAGAGGGGAGAGGAAGGCCGGGAATGATTTCTTTTTCATGTGACAGAGAAACAATGGGAACCACTGAACTAGTCTGACTTCCCCAGCAATAGGAAAACAGCCACTAGCAGGAAAAGAGCAGGTCCAAGGGATCAGGGGAAATCTCTTGACATGGCAGATAATTAATCCACTAAAACTAACAGCCAAAGGCAGCAATGGAGGCTGTAATTATCCAAACGCTTTCAAAGAGTGCATCCTGGAGAAGAGACAAAAACAAGCAGTTCCTACTTTAATGGAGGCTGATGGCAGATAGGGATAGGCCCTTCTGCCTGCTTCTGTCCTCCCAGCTCTCCCATAACTGTCTCTACTCACAACGGCAGAGCTTTATAGCCATGCCCTCCTAGGTAATGGGGAGATGCTGTTTGGGGTCCTGTGTGTCTTTTGAGGTGTATATTGACAATTCTATAAAGTCAAGGCCACTTGAGGGTAGCAGCTGTCCCCTCAAGCTCCTTTTGTAGTACTAAGTACTTAACTCAAAGTCCTTGAGGGCTGGCATGATGGATCAATGGGTAAAGGTTTTGCCACAAAGCTTGATGATCTGAGTTCAGTCCCTGGGACTCACATGATGGAAGTAGAGAATCAACTCCCATAAGTTGTTCTCTGACCTCCATAAGGGTACTGTGGCACTCATAAGAACCATCCCCCACGTGCACACACAATAATGTTAAAAAAAGGAGATGCTTATGGTGGCACACACTTTTACTCCCAGTACTCAGGAGGCAGACACAGGCAGATCCCTGTGAGATGGAAGCCAACCTGGTTTGCATAGTGAGTTTCAGGCCAACTGGGGTGACAGGGAGACCCTGTCTCAAAAAACAAACAACCCCCCCAAACCCTAGGAATATTTGGTAACTGTTTATGGGCTCTTAGCATTGGCATGAGGGGTTTATAAAAACTCCATCCAGTGCTTCTTAGAAGCAGGAAGTACCTTGCAGTTTTCCTCAAAGGAATATATGCTGGATAAGGTCCTAGGTCAATACTATAACATTATAAAGAACATCTCCAGGAGGCTGTTGAAAACACCAGGGCATTTTCCTAATAATTGCTGAATTGCATAATAAGCAACAACCCTAATCCGATAATCACATCAGGACTATGTGATACTATTTTACTTACTGCATTTACCACTTATGGCAACACTGAGACACAAAGGCAGCCAATGTTACATCACCAGAATCTGCATTTTACTTAGTGATTTTATACCAAGGTAATGTGATGAAGGCCAAATAAGATGAGGGTATTAGGAAGAAGTGTGTCTTTCTGTTGTAATTTCTTACTTTTATTTTGTAGGAATGACTTTTACAATACTCACGTAGTCTGAACTAAAGACTTTTACCTAACCTTGTAGCCAAAAAGTTATTGTTTATAATGTAAACAAGCTTACTGAGCCATGTGCTTGTCTTGTGACCTGGACATATGACCTTAATCCTTGGACACCTTCTTGCCCTTCATCCAAAATAATGAATGCATGTGTAAATGCTTTACATATCAAAGTGCTGAAAGCAGCATGCCGATTTCATTGAAAGCAATAAAAAAAAACTGAGAAGTCTGTTTGTACTTGTGTGCGTGATATTCTCGAGGCCTAGGGATCAAAGAGCAAGATTCTCTGATAAAATAAGGGTGGGTGGGTCCCAACTTCTATTTCTCATTTTGTGCTGGAGAGACTGTTTTAATAAAGAATGAGAAAAGCCTGGCTCAGGAGCATAGACATCTGAAGGAATGGGTACTCAACAGTTTGGGCCTGCTCTTGGCCTCATGAATGCTAAGAGCCAGGCTGTCTCTTTAAGTATTGCCAGAATGTGGCTTAGAAATGCCGCATAATTTCTAATTGTTTTCCTTTCATCCATCTTCTGCTTCTCAAAAAAAGGTGTGGTGCAAACCATCCCTCTGCTTTCCTGGACAGTAGGAGCTATTTCTGAGAATGCAAAGCTCATTCTTCTCAGTGCTGGTGATGGTATGTGAGGAAACAAGGTCAGCATGGCTGTCCTCTGATAAGGAAAGCGACTAGGTGAGCTAGAAGGTCCAGTGGAAGTGGTACAGAATCTGTGGCTCACTGACCAAGCCTCCACGGACTCTGCAGGCTCTGATATAGTTGACTCTTAGACCCAGTGACTGAGGAGGGGTCGCAGAGCCACCCCAGCTATGGAATGTCCAGCAGTTCTTCATCATTGTAGAACAGCAACACTGAGGCAGAGCACTGTGAGCTGGGACTGGCTTTGTGTGCTTGGCTAGGTAGGCACTTTCCAGTGTCTCCAGTCTGGGGGATAAATGACTTAACTTCTCTAAGACTCACTTTATTTTTCTGAAATGGGAATGCCACCAGCACCTGCCTTCATGGGTTTCTGTGAACATCAAATGGACTAAAGATTATCAAGGGGTGAACCAGAAGTTGTCATAAAATAGAGAAATTAAAATGGTGGTCTTTACTGTTATTGCCAAAAATTTTACTCTGAGTTATCCTCCTTGCTGCTATAGTCCTGTGTAGCTTAGCGAACTAGGCAGACAACAATAAAACTAGAGGAAATAAAGAACAAAAGAGTCTGTCCAGTGTTCCCAAAAGGCGTAATAATCTTGCATCCATTTACGTTTTTTTTTTTTTTTTGAGACAGGGGTTCCGTGGAAGAGTCTGACCTTGAACTTATTGTGTAACCTAGATTGGCCTCAAACTTACAGTGATCCTCCTGCCTCAGCACCACAAGTGCTGGAATTACAGGTGTGAACCACCATGCTCAGATATCATTCATACTAACAGCTAGCACTGATTGAAATGGTGCCTTCAGAAGCACCCGGGCACAGAATGTGATTTCTAGTTGAATCTCCTTCTCTGGACACATTGCAGTGGAGACATTTTAAACTTCTTTTATTCATATAACTAGATTTAAAAATGTTGTGGCCACATCTTACTAATGCTTACTATTAAGTTCCCAGTCAGCCATTCTTCCTACCCTACTCTTTGTAGATGGCCCGAGCACATAGCCATCCACCTGCTCCAGTACACTGCAGCCTGCCTGACTTACCATCAGCCTCTCTAGGGTCCTGACTTACTTGTCTCTGAATTCTCTATCACTCACAGCTGTGGAGGCATCTGGAATATAATTTGTATGACTTTGATAGGAAGCTAGATAAGATAGCAAATCAGTTACTTTTCTGTTGCTATGATAAAATACTGTGACCAAGGGAACTAATAAAAGGAAGAGTTTATTTGAGCTAATGATTTCAGAGGAATCAGAGTCCACCAGAGCGGGGGAAGCATGGTGACAGGAGGTGGCTTGAGAAAGCTAAGCATGGCTCACAACTTCAAGCAGGCACAGGAAGCAGAGAGTGACTGGAGATCCAGCAAGGCTTAAGAAGTCTCTAAGCCCGCCCCAAGTGACGTGCTTCCTCTAGCATGGCCATACCTCCTAAAACCTCCCCAAACAGTGCCACCAACTGGGGACACAAAGTCCAAATACTTGGAGCCTGTGGGGGACATTCTCATTCAAGTCACAACAGATTGCTAGAGAAATGGGTAGGCACCCCTCAGAACATGACCATCTCACCTCCGACTTATCTAGCAGGCACACTGTCTCATACGTTCTCTCTCACTCCCTGTCACTGCCCCACCCTGACCCAGCCAGTCTCTGCTCTTTTATAACCATGCCTATAGGCTGTAGGGCCAGGAAGGTGAGAGAGGCTGAGGACAATGGGGTGAGCACAGAGCATCTCATGTCTGGGTATGGTGCAGAGGAGGTGTTCTGTAAACTAATGAGCAATGAGAATGAGGCTGATGAAAAATTCACCTGGAAAATGCTAAGCTAATAGACTTAAGAGCTTCTAGTCTAGAGGGAGACACAACTGGAAACACTTGGGAGGTTAAATAATTCAGCACTGAGCCGGCTGCCCTCCTCACTTTAAGTTCCCAGCTGGTGGAGGCCCCAAAGTTCTATCAGAAAGCACATCTTCATATGGTGACTTCTGAGTAGCTTCAGCTCTATCAAAGTGTCTTTCTTTTAATATTTTTTATTTATTATTTTTATTTTATGTGTATGAGTATATTGCCTACATGTATGTAAGTGTTCCCATGGAACTGGAGTTATGGACAGTTGTTTGCTGCCATGTAGGTACTAGGAATCGAACCTGGGTCCTCTGCAAGAGCAGTCAGTGTTCTTAACTGCTGAGTGATTTCTCCAGTCTCATAGTCTTCCTTTTAAAATGCCCCCTTGCAGGTTCCCCTGACACATAGGCAGAGCACAAATGGCACATATGTCCTATAACCTGCAGTCCAGGAGGCAGTGACTCCTCCCTGGAGATAGCCACATGATGAATCTCAAAAGGCACCTCAGCCCACAGTGTAGAGCACAGACCTGGTTCCAGTTCTCCACCTGTCCCTCACCTCTGTGTGAACCAGGGGGAAATTAAGCTTATTTTCAAAGACTTTTAACCTATTTGAGGAAACTTAAGGAAAATCCTTTTAACAAGGTGCCAATAATTTGAACTCTCTTTTCTAACTGGGAGAGCCTCACAAGTGGTCTTGGGCAAGGCAAAGAGACACACTAAAGGAGATCTAAAAAAATGAAGGCCTAAGAACAAAACAACCTACCTTCTTTTCAACATACTAAAACAACTATCATCATATGAAAATGTCAGACATAAAGTCAGCTGAGTGTTAATAGCATAATAAACACTGCCATATCTAAAACCAAGCTCCAACAAACAAGAACCATTTTTCCCCTATCTTTACCCTCATTTTCTCCTTCCTGTATTATTTCAAAGCCACCACAGCCATCATTTCTTCTGTAAACATTTCAGCATGTATTTCCAAGAACTATTAACAAACACACATCCATAATTCTAGTAAGATTATCACATCAAAGTCGAATTAACATGCAAAGATGAGCACTCTTTCCTAGAATATTAACAATGATTCCCTAATACCTCCACATATTCAGCTAGTCCAAATGTCTGACTCCACTTGGTTTTCAGTCACTGTATGTGTGTTTGTGTGTGTGTACACATGAATTGTGGCTCCTGGTTTACATGAATTCTGTGGATCTGAACTTAGGCCCTCATGCTCATATGGAAAACACTTTACTGACTGAGCCATCTCTGCAGCCCCTCAGTCACTTTTCTGATGAAGCTCAGGGCCTCATGGATGACTGGTAGGGCACTGTCCAGTAGCATGGAGTGGGTGGAGCCCAGTGTGCTGGCAGGCGAATGCTGGCAGGCACATTCTGCACTGGGTGAAGTGAGGCTCAATTTGTGTTGCATTTATACCTCTGGAACGGGAAGCACTCTCATCAAAGTATTTCCTTGACTTCCGGAGCCACAAGCACTTCCAAAAGCAAATACTTTTGAGGGCCTCAAGGGACCAATCTCAGTCCCAGCCCTCAGGACAGTAGGTGCTCCTACCTCAGCAGAGGCCTCTTTGAGATTTGCAGTGTTGCTGGAGGGAACCAGGATGACTCCTGGGTCCCATTGGCTTAGGCTAACATCATCTAGGTTGACTTTCCTGCTGGACCTTTGGTAGGGAAGTCACCAATAAATGTCAACTATCCCACAAGCGCTGCTTTACTTCCTCAATTAGTCAGAGCTAAAATGTTAATGAATCTGAAAGGCTTCCATCTTGGCAATGAATTGGCAAAACAGATGCTTATAAATGACATGCTATGCTCCCAGAACTGTGCTGGGAGGAACAGCAAGAGGAATGCACAGGCTTCAGCCCTGTGACTTTGAGAGTTTCCCAAAGGAACAGAGACTATGTATGACTGAATCTATTGCAATGGGCTGGAAGTACACAGAAGATACTGAGGGAAATCAGTACTTAAATCTACCAGGAAGGTGGTAGTGGTGGGTAGGAAGGCTCAATATGAATGGCTCCATTTGAACTGAACTTCAAATGGTGAGTCTAGTTCACTGGACAGAGAAGCAGGAAAGGCAGGGAGGGCCAAAGATCCTCGTGAGGAATAGCTGAAGCAGAGGGCAGGTGGCCTGGTATCAGCTTTGCCCTGGAGCAGGCACTGTGGACTCACTGAGGGCTTCACTGCCCGCAGCATGACAATCATGGAGGAAAGGTCAGGCCTAATCACCTTTCACCTGGAGCTGGAAAACTATCCATGAGGCTGAGGCTGCCAGAGCACAGAGCTAGACTGACATGGGAATGCAGGTGCAGTTGTCTAGTATGGGGTACCTGGCCATGCTTGCTACCTGTCATCCTTCACCCCAGACCCCTGCTATGGTAACAGTGTCCTGGCCATAAGCCCACCAGACCTGGAGCCTGCCTTGTTTGCCCCATGGTAGACCTGCTGGCCTGGCCTCCTGCCTGTTGACACACTTCTTCAGCTACATACACTCTTGCCTGGCCCTGTGATCCTGGGTGGCCCTGGGACTTCTGGCAACAGACAGAACTCAGTGGCAGCTGGTGTGGACAGAAGGCATAGATAGATCAAGTCTATGCCTTAGACTGTGTGAGCAGGACCCAGATCTAGTTCTCTCTACAAAACCTTGGTCTGGTGCTCCACTGTGGTGCATAAACCAATGGACACGTGACCTGGTAAGAGACTGCTCCCTGCTGTCTCAGGAGAAAAGGCCCTGCTCCATTGCATGTCCTCAGCAAACTGCTCTCCTGATCTCCATTCACCTCTCAGGCTTTGGTTATCTGTATGCCTCCATGCTCCCTCAGACCTCCCAGGTAGGTAGACTGCTAAAGCACTTTTCAAGTACTCGGAGTAAGATAATCATTTCTTTTAAGGGGACAGACACGGATCATCCTACTATGCAGGGAGGGAGTCAAGACAGGAAGGCAGGTAAGGATGGGAGTGATTTTATCTTTATCAAACACCCGCTCTCTGATCCATAGGGGTTCACAGAAATCCTAGGACCACTGGTCCAAGAGCATCAGAGAGAACTGAGTTGGGAAACAACAGGTAGAAACAACACAGTGGGACCTCTGTGCACTGAATGGAAAATATAGTCGGTGCCTGGGAGTTATTTGTTTCTCATTTGCTTTGGAAAGAGATCATCTAGAGTTTGGAAACCTACATTCCATTTGGGAAAGCAGACCAGATTTCTGCTGACAGGGAGTTTGGCAGGGGTAGATTTTGTCTGTTTTTGCCATGTGAGCTCATTTTCTAGGGGACACACAACCCAATTCTAATATTAGATGCCAACAAAGCTGCACCTTCAACCATGAAACTTTAATTAGTACTGAATGGCATTTGAGTTTTTATTTAAGATGCATTTTAAGAAAATACAAAACAAGGCTTTCCTTCTGCAAAAAGTGCCACCAGGGATTATGTGAGTTAAACATCTTTAATAGAATCTGCAGTCAGTCTTCCTATGCCTTGGGAGTTTCAGAAACTTCCATCCACAAAATCCTGTGTTCAGTTGAATCAGAACATGACTGTGGTTGGATTTCTCCCAAGCTCTCAAAGGCCTTGGATCTTTGACCTAGGACTGTCAGCATAAATTTTTTTCTACATGGAAGCTCCCCCCCCCCCCCCCCAGAATAACAAATTAGCAATATCAGAAAAGTTAAGTTTCTCATGAAAATTTAGGTCCTAAATTGCTAGTTTAAATTTTTAAATTTGGAAAAAAATGCCTAAAGTTATGGGCATGACAAGCTGAAGATTCTTCTGGCTTTTGGAGGTAGCAAGAGCCCAGGGCAGAAGCCCATGTTTGACACTCACCATATACCACCACCTTCGATTACAGCAGCTTTAAAAAAAATTAAAAAAATTTTGAGACAGGGTCTTACTGTGCAGTCCTGGATGGCCTAGAACTCACTATGTAGACCAGGTTGACTTCGAACTCACAGAGATCCACCTGCTTCTGCTTCCTAAGTGCTGGGATTAAAGGAATGTGTGTGCCACCCTGTCAAGCTTATTGCAATTTCTTCATCTTTCCAAGCAGATTGTAGGTGTCTGCGGTCCTTGCCTTCCCCACATTTCTTAGCAGAGTCGAACAGTGAGTGTTCATGTTGATTAACTCATTGAAAGCACACTGAGATGGGCTGGGCTTTCTTGGGGGATGTGGGTTTTTTTGGCGGGGGTGGGCATGGATTCCTCTTCTGGGTAGCGAAACTTCTTCCCTCGTTTGCTCCCTAAGAACCCAATCAAATTAACAACGTGAACTAGAGCACAGACATTTATCACAGGATCCCAGTTAACTCAGTCTCATATGAGAGTTATGAGATGAGAGAATAAGCATTATACACAATGGATTTATAACACAGTAAGAATCTTTTTTTTTTTTTTTAAGGACAAAAGTAGTGACTAGGGACGTTTCAGATGAAGAAATATCTATGTTTTTAAACATTTGCATCTGTGAATTGCAGAAGGTCAACATAAAGCAGATTTCCTATATCTACCAAAAGCCATTCTGGCATGAGAAAGTTCCCTTGCCTAAAGCAAAACAGATGTGTGAGAGGAACAAGCAAATTCTCTTAGGGGTGTATCAACATTCAGAGTTACAGTGTGATCTCAGGAACTGTATATTCTGTGAAGCAATGAGGATAGAATTCTGGCCACACTTTATCCATAAAAACACTGAGCAGAGAAACTTAATATTAGAAAAAGGCTAATTATTAATGCAGATGAAAAACCATCATCCATCCACACAGTGGAAGGCTATCTTCCCACTGAATTAACCCTGTACTAGTTTTGCTAGTACAAATGTTAGCCAAGTGCTGAGTGAAAGATGTGTATTCAGATCCACTTACCTGTTCCAAGCAATTATAAAAAAGTGCCACATCCTTGTACATGATGAGTCATTGGCACACATGTTCACACGTGGGATCTGTAGGCAGTCAATATGGAAATAGGAATGTATGCCCAGACACCCCTACCAAAAGTGTAGGTCAGAATTCACAGGACAAGAGGTAGGCATTTGGCTGATTGCAAGTTCCTAGGAAGGGCACAAGAACACAAGCTGGGGCACAGGCACCAAATGGGATTCTAGGCACTGTGTCCTGCAGGCTGGAGCCATCTGCCCTAGGAGAAGAGTATTTATAATGAGAAGGACAGGAAGAAGAGTAGATGAAATCCTTAGTAAGTGACCATCTGAAGTCAGCCTTGGAAAGATTTCAAATCTGATCAGTATGTGAAATGGATATATGAAAGATTGGAAATAGCTGGGGCTGGAGAGATGACTCAATGGTAAAGAGCACTGGCTGCTCTTGGAGAGGATCAGAATTTGAATCCCAGCATGCACATGGCAACTAAAGACAGACTGTAACTCCAGTTCCAGGGAATCGGATGGCCTCTTCTGACCTCCATGGGCATTGCATGACACGGGTGCACGTACATACATGCAGGCAATACACTCATACACATAAAATATTTTAACAATATATTTTAAAAGATTGGAAATAGTCACATAGCAGTCAAGGTTGGTTTGGTAGAAATGAATGCTTAGGTGCTTAAAATTACCTCGAATGCTTGTCACATTACAGAAAGTCAAAGGAACATTCGGTACACAGGCATACACACATACACACACACAGACACAGAAAGACAGACACACACACACAAACACACACACATACAGTATAGATTTAGATCCAGCTAAGACAATTTAGAATTGTCTGGCACAATAATAATATGTATTATATAGTAATAACAGATGATAAAAAGTTTACAGTGTACATAGAATAAATATACTAATAGTTTTCTACTCTTAAAATTATGCAAGTTAAACTCTAGGCAGTCTTTGCCTGAGTCCACATAACATCTATCAATTAAAAACCCTCAGCAGTGATTTGTACTCTAAACAATAGAGTCCTGCAGTTGTATAAAACCTCTACTTTCCTGCTTGTTTTCATTACGATTAGCAAGAGAGGGTTCTCTTCCATTTCTTCTGATTTCAATAAACATATTTTCTGAAATTGTATTTCAATATTCAAAAATTGTTTAAGTGAAGAAAAACCAATTATGAAACAAAGGATTGATCAAGCATGTCACTTAATGATGCTTTTAGCAAGGATGAGCTTTGGCTGTGGATTATGTAAATAGACAAAGGTTCCGTGTTGCAAAAATTGACAGAGTATTCCCATGTTTAATTTTGCAATGTCACTTGATGTCACTGATTTGTAGTGTAGTCTGAGTTATTAAGGCCTGCCACTTCTGAAGGAAAATGTGTAAGGCAAAAGAACATGCTTTGAATGAAAGCCTTTGGCACCTGAAGTTAACAATCAGATGCCATTTGGAGTCTACAGAGTTTTTCAATAGTATAGACAGACAAATCAGGCCAAAATGATACATAACGCAGTGCATATATTCCAATGGTGACTAATCTCTCTTTACACGTCTGTGTGCAATTTCTTATGAAATATTCTAGAAAGCAACTTAATAAGGAATAAGGAGGCTGTGCTTCAAGAAGGAACATCAACAAAATGAGCCATCTGATTCAGTACCCTTTAAGCTGCTGTGATGTGTGCCTGCCACAGTTCAAGGCCATCCACCTCATCTCTGTACATACATTCCCCACTCCAATGCCTTTTCTTCATACTTTTTTAAAATACATTTTTATTTTTAAAAAATAATTTACTGAGAATTTCATACACGCATATAAGGTGTTTTGATCAAATCCATGCCCACTCCCTCCCCTCTTACTCCTCCCTTATCTCACCATCACTTTTTCCTGATAACTTCATGTACTCTTTCTTTGATTGATTTATTTTTATGAGGCTTTTGGCTACTCTAACATTCTCCCCTCTGAAGAGGTAACCCTAAAATCTTTTAAGGATTAGATAAGAGCTCCCAAATACTTTTGACATTTTTGGCCTTTGGAACAGAGTATGTTGCTAAGAGGCCCAAGCACATTTTGACTTTTAGCCAAGAAACTGGCTACTTTTCTTTGGGGTCTTTTTACCCTAAATGCTTAGTCAATTCCTACCTCCTATTCTTATCACACCATCCTCTGAAGAGGTTACTCAAATTGCCAATAGGGAATAGGGACACAGACCACTCTAGCTTCTTCCATGCTGAACAGGGATGCAGGGTGAGGCAACTGAAGTACTCCTTCAAGTGGGTCTATCTAAAAGACTCCCAAATTGTGTAACTCTTATCTTTGAGGGGAAAAGAAAGTCCTTGAATTGGGAATAGGAGATGTTAAGTAGAAGTAAAGGCAAGAGTAATTAGCATTATAAGTTCTAGACAGGGAACTAGAAAAAAGTCAGAGCAGGGCAATTTTCAAATGTTCATGTAAGAGTCCATTGGAATTTCTTGACAAGGGCTTCCAAAAGCATCCCTCTAATGGGTTCTTCCTCATTTTTCTTTTGTTTGCCAAGGCTGGACTCTAGAGTGATGGATTCAGGATTTGCTTTCAGGTATTTTGATAGTTGTAGCGGCTAGAATCAGTGTCAGTTCCCTCTCAAAGGCTTCTAGGGGAGAAAACAAATTTACAAATTTATCCATCATTTTAGAATAATAGCTGGTTGTCTCCCTTAGCTACAGGTGGACACTACAGTATTGAAGACCAAATTTGAAGTCTTACATTTGAGCAGCACTTTCTGGTTAGGAACAAAATCATCAATGAGAAGTAATTGCCAAATAACCTTTTTATTGACTTAAGCCTAATGTCTGGGAAGTGGGAAGTGTAATCCCTTGAACTCTTAAAGAAATATACTGATGACTTTACACTCTGGTTTTACTTTCCTTTTGGGTGTTAAAGACCATGCAGTTGGACCAAATAAACCAATTTGCATTTATTCTTAAGTCCAGCTGAGGACCTGTTCCTCAGGGGTCACATGGGCTTGCGAGAAGCATCTGGTGTCTTTGGCTTTTCTTTTCCAAACACTGGTTCAAGTCTATGGGGGGGCGTGTCTCATGGCTTCCCTGAACAAGAGGACAGGTGACTCTCCACAGTTACATGACATTTTGAGAGATGCTCCATAGAGCACCTTAATCGACCTTGGAGGGCAAGGAGCAAAAACTGTCCTTTATGTCTCTCTGACCAGGTTAGTATGGGCCCCAAAGTATGGCTGTTAAACATCCAAGAAGGTTAGTTCCACAAATCTGGTACTTTTAATTACTATGTGCTGGGTAGATAAAGCTTGGACAAAACCCAAATATTCTCAGATAAACCTTGACTAGATATATATGTTGTTCCTTAAACTAGTTCACTATATTATGACCATAGACATTTTAAGATTATGTGCATACTATTTCTGTCTCATCCTTTATACATCATCACAAACCTACACGGACCTTCATCACTTGCTTAGGGATTTCATTTTTCCTGTCCAAAAGGGTGAAGGAAAGCATTTGGGCCTACTGGCTTTCACCCACATTTTCCCAAAGATAGAGTTTCCTGATCTGTTTTCATCTGATTTCACTCTCTTCTCACTCAGGTCCAGATGCTTTGAGTAATAAGGAAAGTTCCATTATTCATTTGAATGCTCAGAAGTAGGTGCATATGGCATTGTGTGGTGAAATGTGTGAAGGATGTGAGTTTGATTTCCACAGAGCAATGACTCAAGGCAAAGGACTTTTGGTAAAAAAAAAAAAAAAAAAAAAGGTAAAATAAAGATCTGCGGCCTGAAAGAGGGGGACTAAGGAGTTCTCATCTCTGGAAACCTTTTGAAGTAGCACAGGAAGTGACCCTCTTTTGGTGGCTCATGGGTGATCTGACCGCACAGCCTCCAAGTCCCTTCTCTCTGAGTTTACTGTCAGAGGTAGCTGCCACAGAAGCAGGTACTCAGGCCAGCCTGTAAAATATGTAAAGTGATTTTCCTGGAGATGTACATTTCTCATGGTAAAACTGTTTCATGATAGCATTTCCAGACAGGATGATTGCATCTCAACTATGAACAACAAAAAGGGCAATAACTCTGCTTCAGAATTCCACTGCTCAATAAAGCCCAGCAAGGAAGCTGCTCAGCAACAATGCTTATTAATGAAAGTTGTTGTTGCTGTTTTTATTCTCAGCTCAGTGGTCTGACTCTGCTCGCAAAAGCCCTCTTCTGGTTCCCAGAGACTCACCAGGCATCTCCTGTGTCACTCCCACCCCACCCAAAATCTCAGGTTCCTGTCCTTGGCTCTCCAGGTATCATTCCATGGTCAGACAGAGCCACATCCTGGACAGCTGTGGGTGGCTGAATTCCAAGATGGCTCTTATGGCATTTGGCCCCTCCAGTGATATGTTGTATTAGGGGCAAAGGGAGATTCTGCAACAAGGTGACTAATCCATGACTTTAAGATAGGGAGACCACCTGGGGGCCTGAAGTAATCCTATGAGCCCTCTGAAAGCAGGGTTTGCTCTGGCTGGCAGCAGGTGAGGAGGCAAGAAAGCCTGCATAAGAGGGATTCTACATCAGAGAGGTTCTCTGCTGCCGACTTGGAGCTGCACAGGCCAGAAGGCAAGGACTTGAGAAGCTGAGAGTCATCCCAGAGGAGAGAACAGGAACTTCAGTCCTGTAGTCATAGCCAGTGCCTTCTGCCAGTGGCCTGCATGAGTTTTGAAGCTGAGCCTCCCAGAAGCCTCCAGGTGAGCCCAGCCTGATGGGTACTTTGTCTTTAGCCAGAGGAGACGCCGAGCAAAGACCCAATTGAGCTTGGTTGGCTTGTTGCCCTTGAGACCATGAGGTAGGCAGTGGGTGTCATTGTAAGATGCTGGATTTGTACAAACATGTTCCATAGAAGTAGGACAGGAGTGCAGTGGCCCGCTGGAACTTCTCGAGCCATGCTCCATTTGCCTTCTGGTCTCTCAATTGGGACTCAACTTGGGGGGATGAAAAGTGGTCATTTGACTGGGGGTGGGGGTTGTTGCTAAAGGGCAGAGACATTACCTGCCTAGTATGTGCTGGGTACTAGGGTTGGTCCTTAGCACAGTCAAAAAAGGAGGAAAGGGAGGTCATGAATAAAGCAAAAGTGAACAAGAGCTCTGATGACTAGGGTGCTTCTTCACTGATCCACTCAACCACCCGTTTCCCCTGTCTCTTCCCCCTTCTCCAATCTGCCTTGTCTGCCAAAGCTTCCTTATCTTGGGGACTTTGGTACTTTCTGGTAGGAGCTTCTGTGCTGCACTATATCATTTTGGATCCCAAGATCCCATAAGCAATTAGAAACATAAATGTGAACAGATACAGAGATCCTGCAGAACTTTCCAGTGAGCCCTGGAGTCATCAATGGGTATGTCTAAGAATTCTATCATGACCTTGAATGGAAATGAGTCAAATTAAAAAGTCACTGACAGACAACCAGGGCTGCTTGGCCACCAACAGTTGAGACTGAGATGGTACAGTGCTGGATGCTTTTCTGATATCCGAGATAAATATCCCACATGTAAGATATGAGCTGATATGAAACTCTCATTTCTAAGACTCTGGGCCTCGCCAAAGTATGTGAGGCTCATCAGACTGGAGCTTCAGAACCTAGCTCTCTTTATGTTTCATTTCTTCTTTCAAAATCCCATTTCCCTTATATATAAAGTAAAGAAAATCCATCAAATAGCTTCTCTTCTTTTTAGGGAGGGAAGTGATTTACAAGTGTGCTGCTTGATTCGTAACTAATCCTCCCTTTCTTCTTATACACTTTGCTCAGTCCTGGTTTTAGGGCTAACATTGTTTTTCATTCTAAGTGTCTGTTTATATATGGGTCCCCCTGATCCTGGGCCACTCTGGCTCTTTGGGGAGTGTGGGTCACATCCCATTTATCTATCTCCTCACAGCCTGCCCAGGGAGCACTAAGTACAGGCTGAAGGACTTGTGTTTCAGCATTGAATCAGAGCATTGGGATTTCCTTTGCTGTCAGGTTTCAGGTAGGTGCTTAAAGTTCCTTGATCCAGGGAGATGAGTACCAGGTGGTAGCTTTGGCTCAGTTTAAAGGTCTCCTTGAAGGAGAGAGGGGCTGCAGGAACTGAAGGCCCCCTGGTCCCGAGGAGGCTTTGCATGACATGGGTGCACTTATATGCATACAGGCCGTACACTCATACACATAAAATAAATAAAAATAATTAACAAAATATTTAAAAATGGAAATGGAAATGTACTTGGTGTTAAAATTAGGTTGTCAATCAATAGAAGATGAACATACAGAAAAAGCACATTTGGTGTTGCAAATGGGGCAGAATTAAAGGAAGAAACTTAGGATATGGGAAAACAGCACTGCTAAATTCAGTCAAGTTGCAATTCTGTATAAAGGAGGGAATGGACAACTTCTAAAACACTTCCACTTATTAGTTCAAGATTGCAACGAGGCTTTGCCAGCAATGACTTTCCCACCACAGTTAAATATGCATGAAATGCTAGAATTTCTCTTCCTGTCTTTCCTCTGCATGTTTCTTTGATTTGTGATTCTTTGGTGTGTGGACAGCTTTCTTGACTACAGTGCTGATACCATTATGGAAATTGTCACTGTTTGGGGTCGGCAATATCTGAGGATGAAAGCTGACTTGGACTGTTTGGTCTGGAGAAGCCCAGTATGCTGCTGCAGTGTCCTTTTTTTTCATTTATTTGTTTGTCAGTTTTCTCCATGATCTATGGAACATTTATTTCCCCTGAAGTAAAAGGATCTGAAATGTCAGAGGTTTCTCTTAGTTCCGCCAGGGTAATGGATTGTTGAGAAAGAGAGATTTTTCTTTTATGCTATTTTGCTGTGGAAGGAGGCATTTTGTGACCTTTTGCTGTTGTACAGTGATAATGAATTTTCTGACAAACCTAGAAACCTTGGGCTTCTTTGTTAAAATAATAAGGTCTGAGGTATAACTTTGACCTAGACCTTTGTAGAATTAATCAAATACACATTTTGGAAAAATTGATGAGTTTGGTCTTTACCAAGACACTCTAATTTATTACTGTCACTGAGGCAGTATACAGATCTATACCACATAGAAACATCAAACGATTAACTCCAGCCCCAAGGCCCTGAACAGAGGTTTCCACATTTATAGGGATGAGCATTGGCTGGGAGACTTTCAGCCTTCCAGTATTATTCTGCTTTCCTTCACCTTTGTTCTTTTTAAACTTTTAATTGTAAAAGAAATACATACACTGAATAAGACCAAAGGATAATGAAAATTATTCATAATCTCATTTCTCTAAACTAAGGGGCCAGTATAACATTTATGCATACTTCTTCCAATCCTGTTTGATGCCACTATTATTTTTTGTACAGAATTTCTTTTGAAATAGGAACTTACTATGTAGAGCAGGCTGGCTCAATCTCATAGAGGTCCTCCTGCCTTGGCCTCCTAAGTCCTAGGATAAAAGGTATGGTTCTCCCAGTAGCCCCAGTTGGCCTGGAACTCACTATGTAGAGCAGGATCACCTTGATCTCATAGAGATCCACCTGCCTCTGTCTCCTGAGTGCTGGGATTAAAGGCATGTGCTACCATGGCTACCATGCCTGGTCTTTTTTTTTTTTTTTTTTTTAATTTTTGAGAGGTGAAGAAATAGGCTTGATGAGTCTGCATTGCCAGATGAGCTGGGATGCCAGATGAGCTCTTATGCTGACACTGGACAAGGATGCCCTGTGTCTTCAGAGACAGAGTGACTAACCACCAGGTGTCCCAGCTACTGCTCTGACAGCCAAACAAATGCACAAGTGTCAAAGGCCTGGCCAGAGTAACCATCAGCCATTTACAGAGGCCCAGGCCCTTTACAGAAGGGTCTCCTCTGCACTGCTACTCAAGAAGTTTATCTATGTGATCTCTTTGGGAGATGCTGGGAGTTTGCACCCAACCTCAGTACTTCTGCAAGATCACAGGAAATACTGCAAGGAAGTCAGACCCATAGCCTAAGCAAGATCTCCAGGGAGAACCTGGGTAGAAGCCCCCCCCAACCCCCTGCCCCTTACTATCAATTAGGGAATCTCTTCCAGGGTGGTGAATGCTCAGTTTGCTGCCATTTATTTGTTGGAAGCCTGGTTTTTCTTTCTGTATCCTGACATCATAGAATATCTATAGATGGGTCAGCAATTAAGAGCACTGGCTGCTCTTGCAGAGGATCTGGATTTAGTTCTCACCCACATGGTAGCTAACAACTGTTTGTCACTGCAGTTCCAGGGTATGTGACACCCTCTTCTGGTCTTCACAGGCATTGCGTTCATTTTGTGCACTTACATGTAGGCAAAAGACTCACACATATAAAAAGAAATAAAATGGAAATATTAAAAAAAATACCAAAAAAACAACAACAGAGAAAAGGGGACAAGGAACCAAGCTCCCGGGTCCAGGTTCAAAATCTTCATGCCTTGCTGACTTGAATATATTTCAGAGTTTTTGTTTGTTTGTTTTTGTGATCCTTTGTGATAACTGGGTGTGTTTGACCAAAAACAAAACAGTTAAGAGATTTAAGGCCTGCTTGTGTGTGTGGTGCTAGGGACTAAATTTAGGGTCTTACATATGCAAAGTAAATGCTCTACCACTCAGCCACATCCTCACCCCCTGAAAATTAAGGTCTTGCATCTTAAATAGACTATTTACACAAATATATTAAGTTATGAATTTGAGCTTCAAATCAGGTGAAAGTTACCTGCGCTAGGGCTTCCTATCACATTGTGGTCAGAGTACCGTTGCTCAGGCAGGCAGTACTTGGAAGCTCATCAAAAATGCTGGATTCAGACCCCATGCCCATCAACCAAAGCAGGTGATTTATATGCACACTCAAGCGTGAGAGGCATTGGTATAGGAGCAGGGTGGTAGACTAGACGTCTGGAATGCAAGTGTTATCACCTGATGGTCACAGGTGAGTTCTTAGATGTAAGAAAGTGGTCAGCCCTATTCACAGCCTTGCTCTTTCTCAGCAGCAGCCTAATTTTTAATCTGACCTTTTCACCATCACTTTACTGATCACCAGAGCCTGCCCATAACCCTGGGAGGGACTGGATCTCAGATACTGTATGTGATTTTTCTGGAGTGAGAAAATAATGCCCAGGTTATGATCCTTTTGGTTTTGAGTGAGACTAAGAAAGGCAGGAAGAAGATGGCTGGTGTGGATGGCTGGAGCACTGCTCTGTAAGTCACACATTTTGACAGATGGGATCAGAACTCTAAGGAGTGAATTTTCTCTCACTCACTTCTTCAGTGCATGGGCAATATAAATTCTCAGGAGTAAGCTGGGTGTGGTGGTACACGCCTTTAATCCTAGCACTCAAGAGGCAGAGGCAGGTGGATCTCTGTGAGTTCAAGGCCAGCCTGGTTCGAGTTCCAGGCCAGCTGGGGCTGCAGGGAGACCCTGTCTCAAAAAGGCCAAAAAAAAAAAAAAAAAAAAAAATTCTCAGGAGTGTTCAAAAGCAGGTCTAAGGTCAGGCATACATTAAGCATAGCAGTTAAGGGAAGTCAAACTCCACCCCAGCTGGTTTCTAATTCAGCTTAATCACTAAAACTTGATGAAGTGCCACCGAGTTATCGGAAAGAAAGTATATAGTGCATAGATCTGATGTCATCCTTGGAGCTGCCAGATCATCCACAACTGTGAAAGTAATTTGTTGTAAAGGGAAAATGTAATATCGTGAAAAATATAGTTCTTAGAGATTTACTTACAGCATCTCCCAAGAGCCTGGTGATTTATGTTCACCTCTTCCTTTCTTTTCTAATTTGGTTCTCACTGTCAATATTTTCATTTGAGAAAAGAATTCATATTCATTTGGGCTCAAATGCTGGGCAAATGCTGCTCTTTATTATTTGTAGAGAGATTAAGAAAAAAATCACCTCATAAATTTGAATATATGGCTAACATTAGATAAAGGGGAGAGTTTAGATTCGGTTTCAATTTCTAACATTTTAAAATACTAGTTGTTAAAAGAAATCAAGTACTATAATATTCTAACTTGTCTAAGAAACAACTCAGATATAATCCTCAACTTTTAGAAATGAAATGCATTTGTATTATAGACAATTCTTATTTTAGTCAGAAGATCATAAAGGAAGGTAGTATACTCCAGCTGAATTTCCTCATCTATTATTTATTTCTCTTTTGAGTATGGAGCCAGGTCAGATAAGCACTGAGTTATTTTTTGGAAGTTTTTATAAAATAATATAAAATAAGGAACCTGAGATGAATATGTGTCTAAGTAGTTGTAACCACTTGTTTTAGTCACTAAGAATTAGTATGTCAGTCTCAAGTAAATTTAGTTCCTTAAACTTACCATCAACTTAGTCAAATCCAAACTGTCCAAACTGGACAAACAAGCATTAGTTGTTTCAATCAAGCACCTCTGACATGTAGCCACCCTCTTTTAAAAAAAGATTTCTATTTTCACTTTAAGATTATACATATATGTGTGTCTATGTATATATCTATGTATGTGAGTGCAGGTGCTCATGGAGGCCAGAAGAAGGCATCAGATCCCCTGGTGCTAACGTGACAGGCAGTTGTGAGGCTCCTGACATGGGTGCTGGGAACCAAACTTGGGTCCTCGGCAAGAGCAGTATGTGCTCTTAACCACCTAGCCATCTCTCCACTTCCAATCTCTTTTTTATGAATATTTTTAAAAGTCTGTTAAAGTCTTTCTCACTTTAATTTACTTTAAGTAAAATAGGATGTTACCATCCATATGCTTTGTACCCATATGAGTACAAAAGGTAGAAATATCTGCTTTCATGAAACTTCTGTTTTAAAACTACAATGTGAGATTATGATATGTCCTGTAAAGACAAGGCAGGTATGTGAGACAGGAGGTAACTGCACAGTGCCTAGAACATGGGGCATTAACAATGGCTATTACTTTTATTATGTCTCTCCACATGATTTCTCTCAACTCTCCTTTTTAGTTATGTATGTACCCTGTTCAAACATGCTTCTGTGGAGGCACTGAGAAAACAGGGCAGTTGGAATGGGCATCTAAAACCCCTACATATTAAAGGGAGAAGCTGACATTGACCCAAAGTTCCTTTGCTGAGAAAACAGGATGGTAATATGAAATAAGTGAAAGATACATGATAGACTTTTATAACATATCTAGTTTAGAAATAAGAACAGGTTTTAAGACAGAAGGGGAGCCCTCAACTGACTGCCTTGTCCATTAGCATGGATCAAGAGTATTATGATCACCTACACCAAAGACCCAAGAGCATCTCCAGGATAGCAGACTGAAGGATTGCATGCTCGAGGCTCATCCTAGTAGGAGATCAGAAGCAACAAGAAAGAATTACACACAGTTATCCACATGTCTGGAACACCGTCCAGACTTATGAGAAGCTTTACCTAATTCTAAAGCTCTTTAGTCAATGACTAACCACCTGGAGACAAACCACCTGGAGACTGTCTCTTACTAGGATCATCTACTTCTCATTCACGGTATTAGATTACTGAATGAGTTCTATGTATTTTATATAATCTAGTTGTTATGGTGTGAATATGAAATGTTTCCCCATACTTTCATGTTTTAGGGGCTTGGTTGGCAGCTGATGTGATTGCCACAGAAGTGACTGGTATATGAGAGCTTGACATTGTGTGTATGTATTTTAGGCCTAGGGATGAAAGGGCAAGATTGTCTGATAAGAAAAGGGTGGATCCAAGCTTGGAGTTCCCCAACTGAAGCTGGAGAAACAGTTTTGAATAAAATTAAGGGTGAGGCCTGACTCAGCAGCATAGTTCCAGGAGACATCAAGTTCAGGCCCACTCTTAAAAACTAAGGTTAACAGTCAGACTTTTATTTAAGTATAACTGTAATGTTGGCATGATAACACCATAGCCATGAGGATCTGCCCAAGTGCAAAGGGCCAAGAAACCATGAAACAAAGCCTCTGGGAGCCCAAATATATCTTTCTTGCTTCAAGTTCTATCTAGCCTTCTGTCACAGTGACAAGAAAGCTAACTAGTATACTACTCTCTAGCTTTTATACTCAAGATTTTTTATAACAGTTCACAGAGATGGATTCCAGAGAAAAACAGTCAATACCATTTTTTAGTTAAAAACATTCAGTTCCTTGGGGCTGGAGAGCCCCAAGGTTAAGAGCACTGACTGCTCTTGCAGAGGACCTGGGTTTGATTCCCAGCACCCACATGGTGGCTATGAACCATCCTTAACTCTAGTTACAGGGGAATCTGAAGCCCTTTTCTGACCTCCATGGCATTGCATGACACAGGTGCACTCACATACATGCAGGCAATATACTCATACACATAAAAATAAAAATAATAAAATATTTTTTTAAAAAAAATTCAGTTCCACTCACTGATTAGATAATACCAATACAGAACACACAAAAGTGTGCAAAACTACGAAAACATCCCATAACCTAAGAGACGATGAACACATCACTAAAGAGGCAGAGGTAAAGCATAACTGAAAACTATTTATGAAGAGAGAGAGTAAATTGTCCACAAGCATCCACTGTGTTTTGTCTTGCTATGCACAGCCAGTAGGCTGGGCACTTGTTATGTAACCCATCCACTCTGGCTGCAGACTTGCAGCAATCTCACCTCAACTTCCCAAGTGTGAGGATTACAAGCATGCACTATCACACTTAACTTCACTTGCAAGTTTTAAAACACATTTTCCAAAAGCTCAAAAGTCTGATAAGAAAAAATATTTACAATGATAAAAAAGTCTATCAAATTATAAAAATATATCAATACCTTTTTTTTATAATAGCTCTCCTAACCATGAGAAATGATAGCTTATTATGGTTTTGATTTTCATTTCCCTCATGATTAGTGAGTCTGAGTAGTTTTTTTTAGACTAGATTGCCATTTGTATATTTTCAAGGACCAATGTCTATTCAGGCTCTTTGCCTAGCTTTTAACTTGGGTTGCTTTCTTGCTGTGGACCTGTAGGAGTTCCTTGTGAATTCTGGATAGCAACTTCTTCCCAGATACTTGATTTATAAATATAGCAGCATTTTATGTCCCAATTCATAGATGTGTAAATTAGAACTTGCTTGATTAGGGAGGAGGCCCTGAAGTCTGAAGGGACAGGTCAGCTGCCTGCTGGCTCTACAGGGCATCTGAGCAATGCTGCTGTTTCTTCTTAACCCTGGCCAGGTCACATAGCCAGAACCTGCTGCCAAAAGAATTCTAGCTCTGTGCCTTCCTCTCAGCCTCTGAGACCTGAGGCAGGATGGTAGGGTAGGGCCTTGGGGGGCCAGCAGTTTCTAGGTCTTCTCCAGCAAGGCCACCAGCCCTGCTCATCCTCCTCTTTGACTCCCACTGTTTGTCCTTGGATAGGAACCACTGTAGCAAGACCTCAGAGACCAAGGGACATACAATGGGCTCTTGGCATGAGCTGCAGTGGCCCAGCACCATCCTGGTTCTTCTGTTCCTTCTATACCCTCTTCTCCTCAGCTAGCTGCTTCTAGGCCTGCAGGTTGTGGATGGCTCCTGCTCCATGGTGGAGTCTCTTAGTTTCTTTTCTGTTGCTGTGATAAAACACTATGACCAAGGGAACTTATAACAGAGCTTCTTTATTTAGCTTATTGTTCCAAAGGGGCAAGAGTTCATCATGGTGGGGAGACATGGCACAGAGCTGGCTAGAGTAGGAGCATAAACTAAGCTCTCACATCTTCAAGCAGGCACAGGAAGCAGAGAGCAACTGGAGATCTGGCAAGGCTTAAGAACTCTCTAAACCCACCTCCAGTGATGTGCTTCCTCCAGCATGGCCACACCTACTAAGACCTCCCAAAACAGCATCACCAACTGGGGACAAAAAGTTCAAATACTTGGAGCCTATGGGGGACATTCTCATTCAAGCCACCACAGAGTCCATGGGGATTAGGCACAAAGGTGACCCTGCAGGGCAAGAAAAGCACTTGATGCAGAAGTGGAAGGCAGATAAAACAGGGAGGACCTTGATTGCAGCTTCTCCCGGGTTGTGTTGAACTTCTCACACACATTGTGTATCTCAGAAGGGAGTCATCAATCATGCCATGTATAGCTGGTCTTTACACCATTTGCATTTGGAGATCTTGGTTTGGTCAAAGAATGTGAAAGTGTTCTGTTCTGCCATTTCTGCCTTCTGCACTTCTCACAAGGAGCTTAGTCTTAGTGTTTACCAAGCTTTTCTCTTTCTTCCCTGGTCCTGTACTTGTTAAGCCAAGGAAGAGTCTCAGCACATCAAGGAAGATGCCATCTGGGGTGCATACTGGGAAGCAGAGGGGCTGCAGAGAGTCCAAAGGATGAACAGCAGAAACATGTTTTTGAGACAGCTGTCTCCTTGCCCCTTAGACATGGCCATGCTTGGCCCATTTAATGGGTACCTTGTCCTTCTGGCACTGCCACTTTTTCATGGCTGCTATGGTACCAACCTGATGGGACAATACAGGCAGCGGGGGCTGCTCAGCGCAGAGTAGATCAAGGCTTCCACTGCTTCTAGGCTTCTAGGACCAGTGTCCTGCTCTGGGAGTTATCACTGGATATCAAGATCTTGGTGTTCAATTACAAGATCCAAGACAGTCTCAGCACATTCACTTGCTCTATGGTCATTGGCACATCCTTGGTTTTCTCTGAGTCATGATATTTTCCTTGGCAAAGAAAAAGAACTGAGCTTGTTTTGTAGTTGGTGTGGTGGAGTCTAGCATGCCTTGGAAGCTCTGCGTTTAGTTGAAGGCATTTGGCAAGAGCCTCTGCTCCAAACAGGACATCCTCCCTATTGAGAAGCTGAAGAATGTCAGCCTTTATAACTGCTTGTGTTTCCAAAGCACCTAACTAGTGTTTGATTAGTTTACTTGTAGAGGGTAAGCCTGACTTCAACTATAGCAGAGATTTGAAAGGATGTCACACCCCATGGCACCAACTCCAAAATGAGAGTTAGTCCATCTCTAATGATGCAGACCTTGCTTTCTGATTTTTTTTTTCCACATCATTGAGTTTTCAGTCAAACAGGAAGTGCTGAAATGGCCATTTCATCACTCACTGTGCAATCAGTAGATTTCAATAGGGAAGTAAAGTAATTTAGGCATTAAAGGTCTTTCCGGAGGACAACAGCAACAGTACCCCCACCACAGTCCTGCTAATTTTGTTCTTGGTCTTCAGTGGCTTACGGGATAGACAGGGTTTTCCTCGGGGGAAGGGCCTCTGAGCCTGTGGAGTGGAGAGGAGTTTGGCACTCGCCTTCTAGCCAGATGTGCCCACATTTATGCTTGTGGGTGGCTGACTTGTCACTTACCGCCTTGGCCATTGGGACCTAGGTGTATTTCTTTGCCAGGAACTGAACACTCAAGTTAACCCTGAGTCTAGCTGAGAAGGTTCTTTGTGCTCCAGTGGTGAACTAACAAGAGCTTTGGTCACCTATCAGCCAACTGAGTTTCCATAAAACATCTTCATAGGGAAGCTGTATTGTAACAAAGGACTATAATCCTAATAAGTTTGCTTTAGTTTAATCATTGTAAAAAGAGTGAAAATAAGGTGGTGTGTGTGTGTGTGTGTGTGTGTGTGTGTGTGTGTGTGTAGATATGTATGTAGGCAAATAACATACAAAAGGGAAAAGCACTTATGGAATGGGAAAAAAGATCTGAAAATCATATATGTACTAAGTATTTAACAATTAAGGAATTACAACTATAGAGTTAAGAAACCATACAGGGGCTGAAGAGATGGCTCAGCAGTTAAGAGCTCTGGTTGCTCTTGCAGAGGACCTGGTTTTGATTCCCAGCACCCACATGGCAGATAACAACTGACCATAACTCCAGTTCCAGGGGATCTGATGCCCTCTTCTGGCCTTCACTGACATTGTATGACATGGGTACACTTACATACATGCAGGCAAAACACTCATATAAACACAAACACACACATTTAAAAAAGAAACTCATACAACACAACAGAAAAACCACAAATAACCCCATTTAAAAAGTGGGAAAGGGCTGGACATAGTGGTGCATGCCTTTAATCCTACCACTTAGAAGGCAGAGACAGGAGGCTCTCTATGAGATCAAGGACAGCCAGGTCTATATAGTGAGTTCCAGGCCAGCTGGGGCTATAAGAAAAACCTGTTTCAAAAAAGAATGTCGGTTGCTGTGGCTGGGGAGGGGAACCAGGAGCTCCTGTGTGCAAAGTCACACAAGCTGAACAAGCCCTGGAGAGCCGCTGTGCCATGCTGTGCTAGAGTTCACAACACTGCACTGTGCACTTACAGATTTGTTAAGAGAACAAATTTTGAGTTCTTCCTGTAATTAAAAAAGTGAGAGGAGAGTAGTTAGTAAAGAACAGAAGTTGGGGCTGGAGAGATGGCTCAGTGGTTAAGAGCACTGACTGCTCTTGCAGAGGACCCAGGTTCGATTCCCAGCACCCACATGGTGGCTAGGAACAGTCCTTAACTCTAGTTCCAGGGGAATCTGATGCCCTCTTCTGATCTCCATGGCATTGCACGACATGGGTGCACTCACATAAATTCAGGCAATACACTTGTAGACATTAAAAAAAAAAAAAAGAACAGAAGTTAACAAAAGTAGAAAAACTCAGACAACAAAGAGGATCCATAAAGCTTAAAGATGTTCTTTTGAATAAGCTAATAAAATAGACCAATCCTGAAGTATTACTCATGCACAAAATAGAGAGCACAAATACATAATAAGAGGAGACAACAGAATTATTGTGAACTGTATGTAGGTTTAAAAAAAAAGTCAAATGCTGTCAATTTTCTATAGCTCAATATTTTTAATTGTTTTAAATTTTTTTGAGAGAGTTACTTATTGCATCCCATGTAGCTGAGGATGGTGCTGAACTCCAGTCTCCTGTCTCCACTCCTGAGTACTAGGATTATAGGCATGTACCACAATAGCAGGCTTAAGCAGTGCTGCAGGTCAAGCCCAGAGCTTCAGGCATAGTAAGCAGACATTCTACCAACTGAGCTAAATCCTCAACCCTTCTAAAACTTACTCTGATAACAGTTTACTTCAAACAAAATGAATGTTAAAAAGTTGAAAGCCTGGGCAAAAAGTATAAATTCATAGAATTTTTGTTCAGAAAAAACATAGAAAACTGCAATAATTCTATAATAAGAAGTAACCAGATCTGTAGTTTGTATTATTACCACACAGAATACACAAGGACAGGAAATTTTTGTGCTTAAACTAAACCAATATTCAAAGGCAAACACTTTCATTTCACAGGAACTCATAGGCACAATAGGGATTGCCCTTCAAGTAATTTTATGCAACTGGAACAACTTGACCCAAACTAAGAATTAACTATTCAAAGGAGAAAAACAGATGACCATATCAATACAAGCAAAGAAAAAGAAATCAAACACCTGTCCATAATTTTTAAAATACTATTGACTAGGAAGAAGTTTTCTCACACTGATGAAGAATATTTTGAGATAGCAGTACTAGCCTCCAAGCCTGATGACCTGAGTTTAAGCCCCAGAACCCACACGGTGGAAGGACAGAACCAACTTCTGCAAGTTGTCCTCTGATCTCTACATGCATGTATACACACATGCAACAAACACACAGAGATGTGCACACATAAATAAATGTAATATAAATAAATGTAATAAAGGTTCTTAAAAAATCTACAACATATACCCTTCCCTCCCCCCTCCCTTAGACTAACCCAATTTTTATCCATATCTCCCTTCTTAAGGTCTGTTGCCTACTATTCTTCTCCTT
>NW_008355775.1:6777911-6817696 GCF_000622305.1 Nannospalax galili | reverse complement strand
CAGAGTATGGAGGCTCTAGTGGGAGAGGAAGGCTGTCTACCTGATGAGTTTATATTCATTCTCAGATGCCAAGGAACTCAGAAAGTAAGCGACTGTGACAGTAATAGTCATATATAGAGAGATTAGAAATGCATGTGAAAACGTCTCAATGTCAATTGCCTTAAAATGAATTTTTCTGTTTGAAACTGTGTATTTTAACAACGAAGTGGAGATCTTTTTTAAACGTTAAAACCTCATTTAATTTTATGTCTTATAGAGTTTATAATGAGTAAAAGATTGTACAAGCATAATAATCCAACTGTAAACCTAGAAATGTACAGCCAATTTTGAAAGAGATGTACCCTAGCTCAGAAATATGTTATTGAATAGGTTAATGTTGTTGTAATGAAATG
The DNA here is from genome assembly GCF_000622305.1 of Nannospalax galili. Taxonomy (NCBI): domain Eukaryota; kingdom Metazoa; phylum Chordata; class Mammalia; order Rodentia; family Spalacidae; genus Nannospalax; species Nannospalax galili. The sequence goes on along the minus strand of NW_008355775.1, from coordinate 6,817,304 downwards.
CTTCTTCTAATTAAAAAAAAAAAAATCTACAACAGCTGTGCGTGGTGGCACATGCCTTTAATCCCAGCACATAGGAGGTAGAGGCAAGCAGATTTCTGCAAGATCAAGGCTAGCCTGGTCTACATACCAAGTTCCAGGCCACCTGGGGGCTACAAGGGGATCCTCTCAATCAATCAATCAATCAATCAATCAATCAATCATAGGTTAATGTTGTTGTAATGAAATGCTTCTTCTAATTAAAAAAAAAAAAATCTACAACAGCTGTGCGTGGTGGCACATGCCTTTAATCCCAGCACATAGGAGGTAGAGGCAAGCAGATTTCTGCAAGATCAAGGCTAGCCTGGTCTACATACCAAGTTCCAGGCCACCTGGGGGCTACAAGGGGATCCTCTCAATCAATCAATCAATCAATCAATCAATCAATCAATCAATCTACAACAAACTTCACATTTAATGGTTAAACTTTGAAAACTTTCCCTCTGAGACTGGGACAGAGACAAACATGCATGATACCACCCATTTTTATCAATGCTGTGATGGTTTGAATGAAAATGTCCCCCATAGACTCCAAGTGTTTAGACATTTTGTCCCCAGATGATGGCACTGTTTGGGGAGGTTTTAGAAGGTGTGGCTATCCTGGAGGAAGCACATCACTGGAGGTGGGCTTAGAGAGTTTTTAAGCCTTGGCAGATCTCCAGTCGCCCTCTTGCTTCCTGTGCCTGCTCAGATGTGAGAGCTTCACTTCTGCTGCTCCTGCTCCAGCCACCTTCAGCCACCATGGCTCCCTGCCATGATGGACTGTAACTCCCCAGGAGCTGTAAGCTCAAATAAACTCTTCTTTCTATAAATTGTTTTGGTCAGTGTTTCTATCACAACAACAGAACAGTGACTAATACAAATGCTAAATAGGAACAAAGTACAATGAGATACTAAAAATGAAGTAAAAATTATAGGGTTGAAAAGGAAGAAACAAGTGCTGGAGAGATGGTGCAGTGGTTAAGAGCATTGGCTGTTCTTGCAGAAGGCCTGGGTTTGATTCCCAGAACCCACACAGTGGCTGACAACCATCTTAACTCCAGCAGGGGATCTGATGCCCTCTTCTGTCCTCTGCGGGCACTGCATGACATGAGCACACTTACACACATGCAAGCATAATATTTATATACATAAAAAGAAATTTAAAAAAAGAAAAGGAGGAAACAAATCACCATTGCTTCAAATAATTGTCAGACTGATATACAAACCTATCAAATTGTTAAATGTCAGTTTAACAATGGCATTGATTCTATATAAAAATCAAGTATCTGTTAAATGGCTTAAATTTAACTGCAGGGCTGGAGGTATAGGTCAGTAGTAGAGCATAAGCCTCATAGGAACAAAGCCCTAAGTTCCATTCTTAGCACTGGGGGAAAATAAAAAAGCCCACTATACACCTACCTCTTAGATAACAGAACTCAGGAAAAAAAAAAAAAAAAAAAAAAAAAAAAAAAAAAAGAACCAGTGATAACAGCAACAAAACCATAAAGTACCTTAAAGATGAATAAAAACTGAAAATGGAAGCACTTGATGGGTGGTACTCATCAGGGAAATGAAGCCATGGAAGTATACTTCATTCATGGAGAGGAGTCTGCTGCTGCTGCTGCGAATCTCCCATCTCACTATTGCTATTTGCAATCTGCAAATCTGCTCTGCCTTCATTCTTTCATGCCTGAGACAGTTTTAAAACAGCCAGGTATAAATTATTAAACCTTCATCATACTGGAATATTGGTGAATACTTGAATGTAACATGAAGAATTTTTTTAAAACACAATGAAAGAATTCTATAAAATGTAAATTAAAAATTTACATTTAAAATGCATCTTTTAAAGCATTTATTATTTTAAACATTTTTATTTAATTTTTCTCTGTATGTAAATGTGTTTTTGTGAGTGCACAGATCGTGGTGCACATTGGGGATCAGAGGATAATCTGAGGGAGTCAGTTCTCTCTTTCCACCACATGGATCTTGGGGACCAAAAGTAGAGAGCTGGTGAATGCTTGTGCTCAGCTCACATTCTCCTTTTTATTCAGTCCAGGACCCTAGCCCATAAAATGGTACTACTCATATTTAAGGTGGATCTTCCCACCTCAATTAACCTTTCCTAGATAATCCCACTTTATATTTATAAAAATGTTTGAGGCCAGCCTGGTCTATATAGCGAGTTTGAGGCCAGCTGGGGCTACAGGGAGATCCTGTCTCAAAAGACAAATAAAATAAATACAAATAAATACAAATATAAAATATTTTATTATGTTAGAATGGTTAATCCATGCCATATAACACCATCCTATGCAACCATTAATAAGATTATACAAGAATTTTTAAGACGGATGTCTATGTAAGCTTATGCTAAAAATTAACTTAAAATTTATTATCTGGCCGGGCGTGGTGGTGCACGCCTTTAATCCCAGCACTTGGGAGGCAGAGGCAGGTGGATCTCTGTGCGTTTGAGGCCAGCCTGGTCTACATAGTGAGTTCCAGGCCAGCTGGGGCTACAGGGAAACCCTGTCTCAAAAAGACCAAAAAAAAAAAATTATCTGAATTCTGAAAGAATGTGCTTATATGTATGTATTAATGAATAAAAGCAAGAGAAAAGGGAGATTAAAAAAAAAAAAAAGCTCAGGCCTGGAGAGATGGCTCAGCAGTACAGAGCACTGAGTGCTCTTGTGTTGGGGAACCCTGCTGTTAGGGTTGTAGTCCATGTCTGGATAGCAGGGGGCCTCCTGCTCTCTTCCTGACTTACCTGGAAAGTGCCACCAAGCACGGATGCCTGACCTTATTTGGAACATGACCTTTGTCATAGTTACCTGGAGTAAAAACTACCCCCAGGTTTTTTCTATATGATAATCAGGCATTGCCTGATAGTCAACGATAGGAGCCCACTGCCACATGTAAATAAAGTATACTATGAGCACCTATCAGCTGAAGCTTTGGCAGCTGCCTCCACACTATAATTTCTCTAGTTCTCCCACTGAATAAACGGAGCTATTTCACTGAATCTATAGCTGTTTCACTGAATCTAGACCTGTCTCACTGAGTCTGGAGCTGTTTCCATCATTGAACCTGCCTCCCCAGAAGGGCTTTCTTCTGTCAGTGCTCACTGGCCATCCTGACCCCGCTCGCCACTTCTGCTCCCCCTGTCCTCGTGGACCGGTGGACAACGACCTGCGAGGAGAGGGAGAGACCCCACACTCTTGCAGAGGACCCGGGTTCGATTCCCAGCACCCACATGACGGCTATGAACCGTCCTTAACTCCAGTTCCAGGGGAATCTGAAGCCCTCTTCTGACCGCCATGGCATTGCATAACACAGGTGCACTCACATACATGCAGGCAATATACTCATACACATAAATAAAAATATAAAAATAATAAATAAAAAATATTAAAAAAAAAAAAGCTTAGAAGTTAAGAGCACTGGCTGCCCTTCCAGAGGACCTGGGTTTAGTTCCCAGCATCCACATGGTGGCTAACAACCAATCATAACTCCAGATCCAGGGGATCTGATGCCCTCTTCTGACCTCTGCAGACATTGTACACACATGGTACAGATATACATGCAAGTAAAACATATGTGTGTGTGTATAAAATAAATAATTAAAATTTTTATATAAAGCACACCAAAACATTCACAAGGCTTGATTTAGGATGGCAGGATAGTGCACTTATGTAATTTTTACCATTATCTCTGAACTTTCCTGTGTTCAAACATTCTAGCCTCCTCCTTCATGTATTATTTGTGTAAAAGGAACAGGTAGCTCCCCACTGCCCAGATCAAGCCCATCTCCTGAGGCTGACACAATCTTATTTACCTTTTTCTGCATCTTCTTACATGCTTTCTCTCTGCCCTTGAACAGGCCTATGCAAGCTCATACATAGTCTGCTACTTTCTGTGGTGGACTGTTCCCTCTAATCAACTTTCCCAGGTGCAGAGCAAGGTCCCTCCTCTCAGCAGGTGGCCTGTAGAGCTGACCCTCCTGTATTCACAGCAACTTTATCAGATTCCATGGAAACAAACTGGAAATTAATCAAATATAGCTCACACTATCTATCACTGTGGCCCACATCTGTTTAAATCTGTTTTTGGCTTTCCAGCTAGATTCTATGCTACTCTTCATATTTTTTCATTAAGTGCAGGTCAACAGAGTAAGTACCTGTGGCAGACAGAATAATGTCCCTTCTAATTCCCAGCACCTGTGAATGTGTTAGGCCACAGGGCAAACTAGAGCTCAAGGTACAGGTGGAATGAAGGTTGTAGAGCAGCTGTCCTCCAAATAGGGAGTAAGCTGGCTCTCCAGGTGGGCCTCATGTCATCATGAGAATCATGAGAAGACGAAGAGGGCAGAGGAGAAGATGCAAAGAGGGAAAGAGGGTTGGACAGATGCAGTCTGGGAAGGCCTCAATCTGCTGAGACAGATCCAAGGGCCACACCTGTCCCTGGGACACTGGGGCAGTAAAGCATTGTTAGAGCACTGTTAAATCCCTGTTGCTGTTAATAATAAGTCCTTGTAAGTACCCCATTTGATGGTTCTTTTTCCTGTTCTATTTCCCATGTTTGGATGAAATGTGATCATTCTTCTTGACTGCAGGCCTGGCCTCGCACTCCTGCTACCCTGCTTTCCTTCCCCACCACGATTGGTGGTAACCCTTCTGCAACTGTCAGCCAAAGTGAAACCTTTCATTCCTAAATTGATTTTTATCACGGTATTTTATCACAGCAACAGGGATGCAACTACTATAGAAGCCATGGCTTAAATGTCTTGCAATATCAGAGTTAAAGAAAAGTGAGCAAAGTTGGAAGAGAGCTTGCTGTCATCAGAACACAGGTATGAGGGAGAGCGAAAATGTAAATGAGTGGTATTGTTTGAGTGTGTGCTCCAAGAGTTCATGTGTGGGAAGACTGATTCTCAGGGGTGATATTGGGAGGTGGTGGAACCATGCAGAGGTGGAGCTTAGTGCAAGATCATTAGTCATTGAGGTCAATGCTGCCCTCATCAGGAACTGATGTGCTTCTCATGGGACCCCAGTAGGTTCCCATAAGAGAGACTGTCATTAAAGGCAAGATTGACCTTCCCCTCTCTCTGGCTCCAGGGATCACTAATCACTCCATCTCATAAGCATTCCTGCCATGATGCCATCTACCATGTGACACAGCCAACTCTCTCCAGAGCTGAACTGGTATCAGTGCCGTGTTTGAATCTCCAAAACTATAAGCTAAACAGCACCTTTCTTTACTAATTACCTAGCTTTAGGTATTTGGCTATAGCAACAGAATGCTATGGGGTTATAGAAAAGTAATTCCATGGTGCTACTCACAGGGAAATTTGGTAAGGCAGCTGGCTTTTGGTCAAATGCCCTAACTCCCAGAGTCAGTGCCAGACCAAACCATTCAATCAGCTTCTGTTGTCTGGCCCCACTTACCCTGATTTCTCCAAACAAAACTGGGGCAATGGGATTCAACAGTGTAGTGTAGCCAAGGACCATGGTGAGGATTAATTAGCATTTTTAGAGTACTGTGGTTTGAGTTTGGTTTATGTATTTTCTTGGGATGAAAGCCAGGTCACGATGGAGTGTTAGTAGCAAAGAGTTGATGGATGTCACTTGAGATGTGCTGTGTGAAGTGGGAGGGACGTGAGGCTGTGGGGCCACCTACCACATCAAAAAGGCCACATTTCTAAATAAGCATTGGTGTGCCCCAAAGTGGAGGAGGCAGCCTCGAAGCCTCTGAAAATTCAAAAGAAGAAAAATGACATGTGTTTGGGTTCTGTGAGGGAGGGCATGGAGCGATCCACAGCAAGGAAAATGTGAGGAGCTACAGTTGACAAAGACTGGTAGCAGCACCCTTCTGTGGACATCTGGGGAGATGTAAAATAAGCTCCAGTGGACAGAGAAAGGATTCAACTGAAAAGTCCAGGTCTGTGGAGAAGCGTGGTCACAGGCTGGCCTTGGTCACAGGCTGGCCTTTCTGACTGATGGGGTTGACAGAGGGACAGTGCCCCACACATGGTAAGTGTCAGAGCTTTGCAGACAGCATGATCTCCATGGAGCACTTGGGTGACTTTCCAATCTCAATCCCAGAGTGTTATTTCTGATGATGGAAGTGACGTGTGCTCATCACTGAAGTTTAAAACTGGAGAAATACAAAAAGTCCAAAGTGTAGCTCCCCCTCCCATCCCTGATCCCAGGAACTAACAATATAACTGCTGTTCAGGACAGATGGCTATATTTACAGGGCATTTCTATAATTGTCCCCGATTTATAGATGACAAAACAGATGACTGGAGAACTTATCCCAGGTTCTCAGGAAATGAGTCAAAACTGCTATTCAAACCTAAGTCTGAAACTTAGTCTACACACTGCATGAGCTGACACTGCCCATCCCCATACTCTCCTTTCTTCACCCTCAGTGTAGCAGTACAAACAATGGGCAGCACCAGCTCCTCTACAAACAGAAGCCATCACCACCCAGGTTACACACGAAGCTAGCAAGGCTGGTCCCTAAGAGACCCATTTTTCCAGCCTTATTTGAACATAGCACACCCCACCAACATGCTGTCATCAAGGTAAGATGAGTGTCACTGAAATCTCAGTGCCCTTTTCCCATCAAACAAGGGTAGGACAGGAAGTGAAACAAGCTCTGGAATCAGCAGGGTAGGACATATGTGAGCTGAAGAGCTCTGAGTTCAGCTCCAGTGTTTAACAGTCATAAGGGACCTAAAAATTCAGTTTCTCTGAGTTAGGAAGGGGGGGCACAAACTGACTGCCCAGGTGCTTTCAGAACCTGGTTATCCTGTTCAATAATGAACAGTAAGTAGCTGGTGACTTGGTGCAGCTCACCCTACTCAACACTTTTTACAAATATCTCATTTCCAATAGAAAGATGGAAAGTTGCCTCTTAGCTGCTCTACGAAAGAATGTGTAAAATCATCATTGTTCTTGCTAGATTTATTCTAATTAAAATGAGCTGGTAACTTCCTCACTTATCAGCATGCACTCTTTCTGTAAGTGCCAATCCTCCATGGGCACTGAGCAAGCTGCACAGATGATGTGTGGTCCACTTGGCGTTTACAGCTCTAGACAGGAAACACATGAGTATCAGAGAGAGCAAAAGTGCCTTATCCTCAGAAGCTCCAGGGAAACTCAAGGGACTGAAGTTGGGAAGTCCCAGTGTGATGGTGTGAATCTGAAATGTCCCCTAGAGGCTCATATTTTGAATGCTTGTTCTAGACATGAACTGACCTGCTCCTCTGTTGGGATAAGTCAAGAGTGCCTGGAATGTAGAGCATGGCTGCCAGGCCAGATATCTCCTAGTGAGGATGGTAGGAAGCTGGCCCGCTCCATTCTAGATACACTGTCTCTTACCCAACAACTCCCAAGCAAAACTATTAAGCCTTTAATCCTTTAATCCTAACTGGGTCCCTTATAGATTATGTGACCGGAGGACAGGACAAAGGCCATATAGCCTTACTAGCCCCCTCCCTCCCTCTACCAGCCAGCCTGCCAGAAAACCCAACCCCGCCTCTTTGCCCATGAAACTTTCCTATATAAACCTCTGTTTCCGCCATAATAAATGAGCTGTCCACTAACACAGCCTCCTGGGTGTTTTCTTCCTGTCGTACTCACCGCTGCCTGAAGCCTCCCTCCCTGCACTGGTCTCTCTCCTTGCCCCAACTTTCCATGATGGGGGCCAGCGCACAACAGTCTCCTGGCAGCAGCAGGGTTCTGGCCGAAGGGGGGGATGACAGCTGGCGCCCAACATGGGGCCTGAGACAGGCTCTCCAGGAGGTGCAGGAGAAGGGTGAGTACTCCCCAACAGAGGGACATCAGCTGCTAAGCCTTGGCCATCCCGCTCTGAGGATTGGCATTCTCTTCTTTCTTCCTTTTTCCTTTCGGTTTGTGCTTTTGCAAAGGACCATTCAAGACGAAAGGGCAACTGAAGAACTGAAGCTTTCTGATCATTGCCACTCTATGATGTTAGCTGAAGGCTCCTAGTCCTCTCAATAGACCTTGACTGCCCACCTGGGTGTCGGTAAAGACTTCCTATCTATATGTCTCTTTACTACAAAACCCAGTAACACAACGACCAGTTAAAAACCACTAGGGTGGTCACTGGTTCTCTGAAATTTGTGGTAAGGCTTGCAACTCTGGGCTAGTTAGGAATTCCCCATGACCTCCAGGTCTCAGGAACATTCCATCAGGACTTGGCATTTCACCCCCCTTTCCTTTTCTATCACAGGCAACACCCCTGGAAACTTGAGGGATCCCCAAATCAGGGACCTCCTGGATCTTCTTCAAAGTTAGAGGGGTTAAAATCTCTCAGAAAGAGGCTGCCTCCTTTTGGGATGAAGTCCTACAACTTGCCCCTCAGATGGCCTCTGGGGGCCCATATGACTCAGAAGCCTGGACCAGGGTAGCTTACCTGGCCAGACTGAGGGAGATCGAAGACGGCTCCCCCACTCCAATTTCTCCCTATCATTGCAGCCATCAGGCAATGTGTAGGTCCCCCCACAACCCACAATATCAGAGAAGGCTCCCCCTTTTCCCAACCCTTCCCCTGAGGACTTGGATGAGGAATGCCCAGAAGATTGCCCCGTGGTCGACCTGGCATCCCTGGGACAGGCCATAGAAAGTATCAGAAAAGAGTTAGCTAACTTTAAAATGGAACTGTCACACCTCTACCCCCCTCTTTCTTTGCCTCCCTACCCACACGAGAAAGCTGGGGACCAAGACCCCAAACCTCCCCCAGGGAGAAATACCAGCCTACTCCCACAGCCCCACCCAAACCCACCCCTTCGGCTACCCAACAGCTCTGCAATATCAGGGACACACAAAACCTAGAATATTAGGCCTTACCAGTTAAGCTGGTCCCCACCTTTCAAAGGCCCCTACAATGGTACCCATACTCAGGAGACTTTAAGGAACTCCAACAAGCTGTACATGAGGATGGCGTACATGCCCCCTGGACAAAAAATATCTTCCTTGGCTTCAATGCCACTTTAAATATGGCCCAGGACTGGCAAGACATCTGCAGGGCGTCTCTGCCTGGTCTCCTCTTCTTACAATGGGAGGCCTTTTCCATGACGAGTGTATTCAACAACACTGCAGAAATGCTGATCAAGCTAATATCAATTGGAACTTTGACGCCGTCTTTGGTCAGGGCGATTGGGCCATAGGAGTCCAGCAAGTGGGATTCCCACTTGGGTATTATGATCAGGTGTGCCTTTGCACCTTGGAGGCCTGGAAACGTATTACCCCTCCTTCTGACCCTACCTCTGAATCATCCCTCATGTTCCTCTGGCAAAACCCTGAAGAATCCCTTGCTGACTTTATACTCAGGTCCAAAAGTAGTATAGGTAGAAAAATTTCTGACCCTATGACAAGAGACATCCTACTCTGCAATATCGTTTGGGATGGGATGACCTCTGAATGTAAAAGGTCTGTTAAGGCTTAAAGGAGGACCATTACGATAAATGGATTGTGGCCACCCAAGATATAGGCACGGCCACTCATAAGGTCACATCCATAGCTCAGGCTTTCTCAGCCATCTTGAAACAAGAAGGTACGTGCTTTAAATGCAGGGATAGGGGACATTGGAAAAATGAATGCCCTCAAGATAACATCCAAACTAAAACAAATGAAGCCCCTAAGACAGTCTGCCCTCACCGCAGAAAATGATTCCATTGGAAACGCGATTGCCATTCCAAATATGATAAAGAAGGAAAGCCACTCCCACCTTTAAACTTCTCTCGGGGCAGCCCTCAGCCCCGCCAGTAAGAGGGCAGCCTCCTAAAGTCAGAACCTTATGGACCTCCATCATACTAGAGAAAACTCACCCCCAAATAGTTATCAAATTAGGGGGAAAGCCCTTTAAATGTCTCATCCACACAGGGGCCAATAAGACTATCATTAGGAGATAGGAAGTCCCCTCAACATGGTCCTTACTACCAGGCCCCAAGTTAGTGGGGGTTGGGGGTGCCACAGGCCTTCATCACTAAGGAAACCCTCACATGGGAGGACCCTGATGGAAACAAAGGACACATCCACCCTTTGGTTGCTGATATGGCTACTGACCTACTAGGAAGAGACCTCCTTGGAGCTCTCGATGTAATTATCACCACCGGGGATGAGGGGCCTTCAATGGACCCCAGGGACCCATCTGACTCACCCCCCTTTTGCCCATTCACTGATCACCCCCAATTCTAATGGCCACTGTTAATTATCAAACTCCCTGCCTAGAATGGAACTCTGATGATCCTGTCTGGGTTGAACAGTGGCTATTATCTAGGGAGAGATCATTAATCATTGAAAAACTTGTTAAAGAACAATTACAATTAGGACATATCCGGCCTTCCTGAAGCCCACAGAACACCCCCATCTTCACCATAAGAAAAAGCTTGGGGGGATGGCACTTATTACAAGACATAAGGGCTATCAATAAAGCCATGCAAATTTGGGGCTCCCCTCAACATAGACTCCCCCTGGTCTCAGCCGTTCCCACAAATACCCGCTTGTTAAGCATTGACATCAAGGATTGTTTCTTCTCTATTCCATTACACCCAAGAGATTATAAGAGATTTGCCTTCTCCATCCCCACAATCAATAATTCTGGACCTGCAAAAATATATGAATGGACTGCTCTCCCCCAAGAAAGGCTAACAGCCCTACCATTTGACAAGAAGTGGTTGCTTTTGTCTTAAAACCTCATATTAAAAAGGGACTCCAAGTTTACCATTACATGGACGACATCATTGCCTGGTATGAACCCCTGCTACCCTTACCAGACCTCAGAGATCAATTACTATCCTCCCTTGAGGCCTCTGGCTTTAAAATCACTCCTACAAAGATTCAGCTCATCCTGTCCATAAAATTTCTAGGCACTGAAATTTCCCTAACAACCAACCAGCCACTAAAACCTGTCCTTTCCTTCCCTTCCCAACTTACCCTGGCTTCCTTGGAGAGTTATCTAGGGAACCTCAACTGGCTCAGGTCTTGGCTCCCACTCTCTAAAGATATCCTTCAACCCCTCTTCAACCTCCTAAAAGGGGACAAACATCCTTCATCCAAATGCCCACTCACATTAGAGGCCAACAGGGCATTAACAGCCATCAACAAATCCCTTCAAGAGATGACCCTACACCACTATAAGCCCTCCTCCTGGTCCACCTCCTGATTTTCAATTCCTCCCAACCCTCGTTGGAGCCCTCCATCAACCTCAAGGGGTCTTCGAATGGCTTCACACCCCTATTGGCAATGCCCCTCACTTATTAACTGAAATGGATGCTTTGGCTAACATGATATGTCAAGGAAGAAATCATTCCTTACAAACCTTAGGGAAAGAACCTGACAAAATCATCGCCCCCTTTTCCCTCTCTGATGTCTAGTGGCTGATCCATAATCACTCCTGGATAGCTGTTAGCCTAATGAGATTTCTGGGACAAATAGACAACCACTTTCCCAGAGATAAATGGATTGCCGCCCTACCCTCCCTCCCTTGGCTCCCTCCCCACCTGTTCTCCCAAACACCTTTGGAGGATGCCATTACAATCTTCACTGACGGGGGCTCCCGGGGAGCTGCCACCATCCTCTATAAGGATGTCGCCCAACCACCCGCTGTCCTCTTCCAAGAACTTCCTCATAATTCCCCCCAATATAAAGAATTATATGCAGTCTACCTTGCCCTAAAGGAGGTCCATGAGCCTGTCAACGTATTTTCTGATAGCATTTATGTCACTAACCTTCTCCCCTGGATCTTGCTATCCTTTGTTAATCTCGAACAAAACTCCTTATCCCCCTTGCTCATTTCTGTATCCACACTTTTAGATGGATGTAAACAGCCCCTCTATATCCAACATATCCCTTCCCACAGCCCCTTGCCAGGACCTCTTATGGAAGGCAATGCCCTCACTGATCACATAGCCTCTATGGGGCCTTCCATTCTACCCTTTCAAAAGCTAAAAGGTTTCACACTCTTATCCACACAAACCTCAAAGGCCTCCAAGCCTGATTCCCTAACACCCCTACAGCTTCCTAAAATGGATCCTAAAAAACCCACTCCTCTTGTGCCTCATTAATACATCCCCCTGCATTACAAACTCTGGGTATGCCCTCTGACAAATTGACCTTACTCATGTCCCCCAATTCGGCCATCAAATTTTTTTTTTCCTTACATTGGACACTTACTCCAAATTCATTTGGGCCATTACACAAACTCTAAGAAAATAAAAAAAAATTATTGCCCATATGCTCATGACATTTGCAATTATGGGCCTCCCTCAACAGATAAGAACTGACAATGGCCCAGCCTTTGTCAGCTCAACCTTTAAATCCTTATGCTCCCACTAGGACATATCCCACCACACAGGAATCCCCTATAATCCCCAAGGACAAGGAATTATCGAAAGAACCCACCAAACCTTAAAAACTCAACTCACAAAACAAAAGGGAGGCAATTACCCTCCCAACATGCAACTGTCTATGGCACTAGCTACCTTAAATTTATTCAACATTTCAAAAACTTCAACAGAAACCCCCATAGTCCTGCACTGGAGAAACCCCAGAACACTCCCACAGATAATGGTGAGATGGAAGGACCCTCTGGACAGACTCTGGAAGGTCCTGACCCATTGCGAACAACGGGAAGGGGCTATACTTATGTTTTTCCCTATTTGAGTCCCTGCCAGAAATGTCTGACATCTCCCCACCGACCAAGAAAATGGCCAGACTCTCCCTGACAGAGACAAAGCAATGCAGAAGGAGAAAACGTCGCCTGAGGACAGCATGCAATGTCACATGGCGGGACGTCCATGACCTGGTTTTGCAAGCCCAAGCAGCCTGCCCCCAAAATGCCTCACTCTTGGTCATTCTCATGGCCATTCTGGTCATACTCCATTCTAACTCTGCTTCAGCCCAGACAACACTCAGATGCTGGTTCTCGGTCAGGGAAACCTATGAAAAGGCTAACCAAGTCATCAGCATTGCCGACTGCCCCTTAGAGGGGTGCCAAACAGCTATAACTATCCCCATTCAGCCCGCTCCACCTCCAAGTGCAATTGGATGCTTATGCATGCTTTCCTTTTAGAAATTCGGGTGACTGCCTACAAGACAGAGACATCTATGGTGGTTGTTGATACTGGTCTTGCCACATAGAAAAAACCCGAAAACGATACAGCATTTATTGTGAATATATAGCCAAAGGAAATAAATTTACAATAGAAATTAAGGACGCTTGGGATGACTGATGGTGCACTGGAGCTCATGGCAAGCTTTACAGTAACAGGTTTGCATCATACCCCAATGCTGACATACATATATCCTGTCAGCTAGTGCCAGCACCACAATCGGAACAGAATAAATCACATATCCTCTCTCAAGAGGGTGAGATTAAAAAACAAATTCAAACATCCCTAACTTGGGTTCATTACATCCAATATGCCTCTGAACTTATCCGGCTTCATTCCCATCCTAATATTTCTCTATGTTTCTTCTGCACCTCTCTCACCAGACCCCTGCTAGCAGCCGTTCCAGCTAACATCTCAATCATTGGAGTGAACACCTAGGAGATGACCCACCACCGACCCCTCCCCAATATCCCCCTCTATGACGAGCTCCCTTCCTTGCCTTTTTGTTTTCTCAGCTCATCTGCTTTACCCCCCCCCCCCACCATGCCTCTAACATTTCTATATCCACAGCCCTATGCACACCGCTCCTGGCCCTCTTTTGGTGTAAAAGCACCATAAGAACTTGTATCAACCAAACTATTTCTGCCTTTTGTACTCCTGTCATTGTTACCCCCCAGCTTTATCTTCTAGAAAAGGAAGAAGTGGCCAATATGATGACAACTCCCCACTGATACAAAAGAGAGGTGTTCATCCCCCTTCTCATTGGCCTGGGACTCGCTCTGCCTGCAGGATCATTTGGATTCTCGGAGGGGGGGGGGTGCCTGGACCACTCCTATCACTTGGCCTCCAAATTTTGCAGTCAGCTCGAACAAGCCATGATACCCACAATCGAGAGCCTTGAGGCCTTGCAAAGCCAAATCACATCCCTGGCCAGGGTGGTGCTCCAAAACCATAGGGCGCTGGACTTATTAACATCTGAACAAGAGGGGACCTGCCTTTTACTAAAAGAGGAATGTTATTTTTATATAAACAAATCTAGAACCTTTGAATAAGATGTCAAAACTCTCCAAGACCTAAGGAATAGCCTCTGGGCCCTCTCTGATCCAGGAGGGACCCCATGGTTTTCCAACCCCCTCCTTGCTTGGCTCCTACTCTTGTTAGGTCCCCTGCTAGCCTCATGTACCCTGCTTCTCGTGACACCCTGTCTAATTCAATGTTTCAAAGGTCGCATACAAGACATCATTAAAATCACCTCCAACTGAGTCCTGGTCCAATACCAAACTATCCCTAGTACCTTCTCTGATTTTGATGACACCCACCCTTTATAAAAGACAAAGGAGGAGATGTTGGGATAAGTCAAGAGTGCCTGGAATGTAGAGCATGGCCACCAGGCCGGATGCCTCCTAGTGAGGATGGCAGGAAACTGGCCCACTCCATTCTAGATACACTATCTCTTACCCAACAACCCCCAAGCAAAACTATTAGGCCTCTGATCCTTTAATCCAAACCAGGTTTTGTAGATTATGTGACCAGAGGACAGGACAAAGGCCACGTAGCCTTAGTAGCCCCTCTCCCACACCAGCCGGCCTGCCAGAAAACCCAACCCCTCCTCTTTGCCTGTGAAACTTTCCTATATAAACGTCTTCTTCCACCATAATAAACGAGCTGTCCACTGACACAGCCTCCCAGGTGTTTTCTTCCTGTCATACTCGCCACCACCCGAAGCCCCCCCCGCCACCACCACACCAGTCTCTGTCCTTGTCCTAACTTTCCATGACTGGGCTGGTATGCAATGGTCTCCTGACTGCAGCAGGGTTCGGGCCGAGATCTTGGGTCCCTTTTGTCCCTTCCCTGATGGAAATCTATTGAAACTGTGAATAGAAATAAACCCCTCCTCCCTTTAGTTGTTTCTGCCAGGTGACGTGGCCACAGTGACACAAGAGTAACTAATACAGAAAGTTGGTATCAGAGAAGTGGGGCTGTTACCATAATACCTAACAGAAACAACTTAAGATAGGAAAGGTTTATTTTGGCTCACAGGTTCAGAGGGCTTTTGGTCCAGTCCATGGTTGCTTGCCTCCATGAACCTGGCCTTATGACTGCAGGACTGGGTTGGGGAGGATGGCTGTTTACATGATGGAAGCTGAGAGACAGAGACAGAGAGAGAGATGGGGGGGAGGTTGGAACCAAGGGACGGTCTACCACCTTCACGTGTCTGCTCCTACTGGCCTAGTATGTCAGTCAAGTCTCCCCTTCTCAGCCTTTCAAAATAGTGCCACCAGCTAGGGAACAAGTATTCAAAACATAACCCATGGGGGATATTGTAGATTTAAGTCATGAGATGTTTGAACCAGGATGAGTCTTGCATCTCAAGCAGATTTGGCAACTTAACCACAGAAAATGCACATGTGAGCGAGGAGAGGGAGTTGAGCCTGTTTTTTCACTCTGTAATCATGAGCAGAAATAACATCTCATTACGATACTTAAAAAGAAGAGGCCCTTGGGTTGTAATAATATTCTACAGGGTCACTTGGAAGAGTGGGCTTTGTAATAACTTCAGTTAGTGCCCTTCACCTCTAATCAAGCTCTGTCATAATCTGAGTGTGAGTGTGAGTGTGTGTGTGTGTGTGTGTTTGTGTGTGTGATACATATGTGTATGTTGCATAACTGGATTATTTTAGTATTCTGATGATATAGATGATCACATCTGACATCCAAGGTGAGCTGTGGTCTCAGCTAGAGAAGCTCATCACCCCAGAATAGCCAACACCAACCTGACAACTGCAAACTAAGGTCTCAGCAGTGGATCTCCCTAGAGTCTGACCAATGCTGGCTGGACTCTGGGGGAAACATGGAGTCTGGCACTGAAGTACCCTTGGGTCCAAGCAGAGCTGAATCCAGGCCTAGTATCACAACTGCTCCCCACTGCTTCAGACATTTCCAGGCTTTCCCATAACTCTGCCTGATCAGTGCCATCCCTTTTCCTGGGCCTCTCACTAATTACTTCTGTCTATACTTCCTTCTGGGGAAAGACACTGAGTCTAGATCAGCCAACTAGAAATAAAGACTTTTGAAGACACAAGGTGCTGGGATTTATATGTTGTTTACCCCCATAAGGCGGAGCTTAGTGGGAGTTGATTAGGTCAAGGTGGCATTGCCCTATGAAGGGACCCATGTTCTTGTGAGTCTTGGAATCAGTGCCCATGGGAGGTTGTTCTAAAAAGTGCAAGCCTGGTCTCTCTTCACTCTCTTGGCTTCCAGTCTTCCACATGATCTCTTCTACACACTCCCACCATGACACCATCAGGTCCTTAAGGAGAGGCTGAACAGAGAGATGGGAGTGGAGTGCCTGATCTTGGGCTCTCTGCTTCTAGAACTGAGCTAAAAATACCTCCTTTCTTTAAAAGTAACCAGCTTTAGATATTTTGTTACAACAACAAAAACTGGACTAATCCATAGATGAATAAATACATTTTAAGATTTTTTCTTAGAGGGGAAAAGAAAAGGTAATAGCTGAATCCAAACCAAAATCCTTCCAAGAAGAAAGCCTGCAAAGATCAACACAAAGATCTCTCAATCACACAGGAGAGAGTTATAGCCCACTGGCCACCAGAGGCAGATTCAGGAATCTGAGAGGATCCAGGAATGGGAGAGGACCAGTGACTGACAAAACAGTGCAAGGGACTTTCCCAGGAAGGTAAGAATAGGATCAAAACCAGGAAACAGACAAGAGAGGTGGTGGCTGGACTCAAAGAAGTGGGGCTGAGCCCAGCCAGATGTAGGGCTTTCCAAATTGATACTTGCCTGTCAAGGAGGTCTATGGAAAGGAAAGAAATGGGCAGGGAAAATCCCACATCCCCTTTTCTGACTGATATTTTTGATTCAGAGGATGTAGAGGCTGGGTATGCACGAGTGGACAGTTTTAAACATCTATGATCATGACAATTACAAATGAAGTAGGGCAGGAGAGATAGCTCAGCAGTTAGGAGCACTGGCTACTCTTGCAGAGGACCCAGGTTCGAGTACCAGCACCCTACATGACAGCTAACAATCATCTGTAATTCCAGTTCCAGGGGATCCGACGCCTTCTTCTGACCTCTACGGGCACTGCATGACATGGGTGCACCTGCCTACATGCAGGCAGTACACATAAAAATAAAAATAATAAATAAAATAAAAAAATTAAAATGAAGCCATGGCTTTAAGTTATGTCATTTTGACTCCAAATGCAGGACATGGGAGATGTTGGAGAACTGCCATCTAGAGGTATTTGTAGGTTCAGGGAAGGCTATGAGATGATAAAATAGTGACTTGCATAAGCTGGTCTGTTTATCCCTTATTAACACGTGTTTACTGAGAACTTAGTATGATGGCAGGCTCATGCTATGCATATAGTAGAAATTGCAAAAGACAAAGACTGCTACCCTTCTAGAAATTTTCCTTTACCCTCTTCCTTAGAAATTAAAAAATTATAACATATGATTGGCACAAAATTTGCCATTTTAACTCATTTTAATTGCACAGCTCAGATGCCTCGAATGCATTCATACTGGTGTGCTTCCATCTCTACATCCATCTTGAGAACGTCACCTTGCAAAACTGAAACTCTATTCCTGTTAGACAATAATTGCCCATTTCCTTCTCTAGGGCCCTGGCAACCATCACTGTGCTTTCTGTCTGTGAACATGAATACGCTTCATATACGTGAAGTCGTGGATCTGCGCTTTTGTGACTGATATGTTTCACTTAGTATGATATTCCATAAGGTTCATCTGTGTTGTAATATGTGCTATGATCTCCTTCCCTTTTAAGGGTAAATAATATTCTACTGCATTTTGCCATCTGAGTTTTATACTGATGTTGTGGTACTAGGGATTCAACCCAGGGTCGTCTTATGTACACGAGGTAAGTGCCTTTCCCTGGGGTTATATCCCATTCATTTTGGACACTTAGTTTGCCTGTTGTCCTTGGTAACTGGGAACAATGCTGTGATGAGCACAGGTGTGAAAATATATTAGAACCTCTGTTTTCAATTCTTTTGATTACATATATGGAGGTAGGATTGCTCAGTCCTATGAGAAGTCCAGCTTTTTGAGGAACTATACGGTGCTTTGCAGTTTATACAAAGTTTACATTTTACACAAGGATTTTAATATCTTCACATTGTCATCAACATCAATACTCGCCCTGTGACAGTAGTATCCTATGGATGATCTACACATCTTTGAGGTTTGTTTATGGCTGCCACAGAACTGTGACCACCTTGGGTTATGAGACAGCCTGTGATGCCCGCTTTGTGTGTACCTGTGTGTCCACCAATCTTCTGTCGCAGTCTTATAGTATTTTTGTCATGAGTATCCAAGTCTCAACTTAGCAAGTATATGTAACCATGGGTGAAATGCTAATTCCACTAGCTGGAAGGGCCCTGGCTGTGCTCTGAGTAAGAGATGGTATGAAATAACTCATACACTCCAAGAGCCAGCTTCTGAGGAATCTGGTGCTATGGAGAAGGCCAGGCTCCCCTGGGAAACATCCAGTGACTGTTCTTATAGTTCATGATTTGAGGAGACTTTAGAAAAGGAGAGAAGAGATGGAGAGACTTTCATGGAACAGGGCTCAGAAGGGTGGGCCTGATGTGGCAACAGCAAAACCGCACAGTAACCCAACAACTGCTTATCCCACGGACGTTTCACCTGCATTCATTCATCTGTGACCATGTCTTTGACAACACTGCTGCTTTTTAACAGATGTACTTGTTTTTATCAGGGTTAAAAATGAGAGAAACTAAGCTTTCTCTTTTAAGGTTCCACTGACAGAGTCTCACAGAACACTGAAGTTGGAAGGGGCCTTCAAGACCATTTAATTCAGTCTTCACAGATGAAGAGACTGATAAGTGGTTTGGGGGCAGGTGGAGATGAGACATTGTACTTTTCTCCCCTAAGTTTGACAATCAGTCTGGGAGGCACTAGAGTTTGGAAACAACTATGTATTTGGAAACAACCTGTGGCAACATAGGTTCAAATGTCAGTGCTTAATTGATGCATTAGATTGGCTGCTTTCTAATTTCTTGAGTTTCTAGAATATACAGAATATTCTTATACTTTCCAGATGTTGCTGTTCTCTAAGTCCATATCTTCTTATAACTGGATTTAACGTTTCTCCTACAAATAATGGTACATAAAAGGAAGCAAGCTTGTATCATCATGGTAAAAAGCAGCAGACCCCAAAGATAGCTCCTTTCCCCACTGCTTCTGCCTCACAGTAGACCAAAGAAAATCCAGACTGGGCAGAAAAGACCCACAGTGTCACTCTGTGTGAGGAAAGGAAGGGTACAATGCTCTCTGTAAACCGAGATAACAGAGAAGACCCTGTTTATGTTAACCAACAGAGAAAGCCTGATGATGGCTTTTCTTACACGCAAGAATCACAACAGCATTTCCAAGCTGGTGGGGAAGCCAATGTGAAGAGGACATTATAGAAGTCACGAGGGACAAGAGAAAGCTAAAATACGCTCCCGAATTGCTGACAGCAATGATGGAACCTAGCACATCCACCAAATAATATGCAGGAAACCGAGTCCAAGCAAATGGAGCATCCTTACAATCTGCAAGTGGTGAGTTCTTTGCCCTAACTTCCACTCCCTTACTAACTTTCCCACTGCAAGATCCTTTTGTCTGTGTTGTTATTTTGCTAGGAGTATTTTAGGGAGGCAAAAAAAAAAATGATGGTAGGATACAAAAAGAACCCTGTTACAAGCAGGGCTGTGACAGCCACATAAGAATCTAGTTCTCAGGCTGGAGAGATGGCTCAGTGGTTAAGAACATTGAATGTTCTTGCAGAAGACCCGGGTTTGAATCCCAGAACCCATATGACAGCTAACAACTGTCCATAACTCCAGTTCCAGGGGATTTGACAGCCTCTTCTGTCCTCCACAGGCATTGCACAACATGGGTGTACTTACCTACATGCAGGCAATACACACATACACATTAAAAAAAAAAAACAGAATCTAGTTCTCAAGCTGCCAAACTAAACCACAGCCCCGCGAGCATAGACTCAAAGTTTTGTGCATGGATTTAGCAGATGAAGGCAGTCTGTAGCCATTATGTAGGCAGCATATTCTGGATAACCTGGATTAGGGCTTTCCTGGGTTTTGCTGTGCACTGAATGACTTAGAAGGTTTTTAACCCATTCCTGTCTTCTCACTGTTCTCCATCAACCATACCTAGAGACTTTGACATAACTGGAATAGGCATATGTGAGGTGTGCAGGGGCAGGGAAAGTTTAGAATCATTGATGTAGCCTCATAGTAACTAATCACAGGTCTCTGATTTCTAGGTAGCTGATGAACTTAGCACCTTCTAGAATAGCCTTTCTAAATCAGTAGAAATGTAAGGCAAGTCACATACAAAATTTTAATTTTCTATTAGTTACATTTAAGAAAAAGAAAAAGAAACAAGTGGAACATTAATAGTATATTCAAAATGCTGTTACTCCAACAAGTAAAATAAGGCATATTATGACATACCCGTATCTATCATATGTGCATACCGAGCTTTCAAAGTTGGTGTGTATTTTATACTTACATCTGACCTCTGTACTCACAATTAGTCACATTTCAAATTCCTAACAGCAGCATGTGTCTAGTGGCTATCACAGTGGACAGCACACATCTAGACTGTTCTGAATTCTCAGGCCCTAAAGCCTACTCTTGCCTTTCCCTCTAACATGAGTTTACTCCAATAGAAATTTCTTGGCTCTCTGGGGCCCTTTCTTTTTCTGGTTTAATGTGTCTACTTTGGGTTTCTTGTTGTATTGTTCAGTTTTTTAAAGTTAACATGCGGAGTATTAGGTTCTCTACGGCATTTTCCATCATAGCTTTTGTTGTCCAACCCTTTACATGCCCTATTACCTGATCCCTTGTCTCAAAACCCTCCTTCCTCTTTTAGGGTCTCTTCCAGTTTCAGGACCGATACCCACACTCACACTCATGTGTTTTCACATATCTAAACATCAAAAGCTAGAACTGGCATACGTCAGTGAATGTGCTGCATTTGTCTTCCTGACTCTGGATTTTCTTGCTCGATAATTTTCAGATTCATCCATTTTCTTGGAAATTTCATAACTTTTATTGCATCTAAGCTGTCTTCCAATCGTTTACTCTGTCATCAAGTAATCATTAACAAGTGCTTACCAAGTGCTGCGCATTTGTGTTAACTGATGAGTGTCAAAAGATAAACAGGTCATAGACCCTGATGTCCAGTCCCTTCTTGTTAGAGGGAAATGCAGGCACAAGCAGGCAGTGTGACTGATGGTATTCCAAGGTACAAAGGGACACTGAGGAAGGAACAACTGTTTGTGATGGAGCCTCTAAAAAGCTTTGAGAGTGCTGGAGAGGTAGGGAACAGATATTTTGAATCTGGGGATAGTATAATCATCTGTGCTTAGAAATGGCAAGCAGGTGGGTAAGGTTGGGCAAGAACACAGTCGCTGGTCAGTGCTGAGTGCCCAATAACACAGTTAGAATAACCCTCTGAGCAAGAATGTCTAAATAGGAGAATCTTATGGTCACTGATAGCACAGATTGGAAAGGGCAAGAAAGTAAAGAGCGTTAATGAAGGTTACCTGGAATGTCTAGAAAGGAGGGGATGTGAGTATAGGAAACTGCCCTGAGGAACTGCCAGGGCTCCTTACAGTTAATTTAGGCAACAGGCAGAGCAGGGCTGAATTACTTCCACGATTGTTAGGAAATTCACACCTGTGAGACTCAGCAGGCACTAGACAGCACCTGGTCAACTCTATCAGATGACCTGGGGTCCCCCATCACCCCAGAGCCGGACAGTGCCTTACTTGATAGTGAATTTTCTGGAAGAAGGTTCTGGAACTCTCAGGTGACATCTGCAGTGCAAAGGGGCCTCAGAGGTCCCAGGGACTCCTGCTATAGGCAGTCAGTAAACAGCACAGCCCAAAACAGACTTTACTACTTAGACTCATCGCCTGGTATTCATTTCACAGAATGCCAAAGCCACCATGAGCATATAGAGCATGTGTCTGGAAGAACTGTTTACCTACACAGCAACTCCAGGGGACAGAGAGAGCTAGGCTACAGGGATAGTGGGTACAAAAGAAAACTGTGTTAATGAGCCAAAGACGCTTAACACAGCAACCCTGACTGGGTACTCACATGGCGAACTGTCCAGGAAGTCGGGGTCAATATTATGCAGCAGCTCCTCCCTGGGCGATGGGCTTCCTTCACTAGAAAATAATTTTTTACGAAATATTAATTTCTTTTCTCAAATGGGTATGAATTATTTTATGACTTCTTTTCCTGGTACTTGTAGAAAATTACGAACCTGCCAGTCAACAATCTTATCATAATTCAGAGGTCTCCAAAAGCTGTGGTTGATGAATCTTCATGGGGGTCATCATTTGTCTACCTTATAACAATGACTGAACACTCTACATAAAAGCGTCAGTGCCAGGAGTTATGATGATTAAAAACAAGCACTGTGGCTATATTTAAATGCAACCATTCTTTATAGCAGAAAAATAAGCACTTGAGTTATCCCATGGAGACACATGTCACATAGAAGGAGATGAAAAAGGACCATCTTCCAAAATAGCAGCACCAATATTACAGATGTAGTACACCTCCTCAAGATTACCTTATGACAGGAACATCAAATCTTTTTCTATATACAAGGGGATCACTGATTTATTAATTATCTATTTTTATCTTATGTTTTGAGACTGGGTCTCATGTAACCCAGGCTAGCCTGGAACATATTATATTGCAGAGGTTGGCCTTGAACCCCTCATCTCTTGCTTCTAATTCTAAGTGCTGAGGTTGTAGATATGTACCACCAAACCTGGATCACAGATTCTATACAAATACAGGATAAATACATGCCTTTGAAACTTTTAAAAAAATGTACATATAACTACAGTCACAATCTATATTCATCAAAGAACAAATCCGAGATCACACAGTCCAACTTTCTCCTATTACATGAGGAAACCATGTCATAAGTTACTGGAAGAATATTGGGTTGTGTGACCTTGAAAGTGGTGTTCTTGGGCTGGAGAGATGGCTTAGCAGTTAAGGGCATAGGAGTCAGGTATAGTTCCTAGCACCCACATGGCAACTAACAACCGTCCGTAACTCCCAGTTCCAGGGGCTCTATCATCCTCTTCTGGCCTCTGCAGGCTAGGAAATGGAAACAGAATGATGATGATGATGTTTAATTCCTGGCATAAAAACAAGCAAGTACAGTTAAAATCCTGAATAACAACAGTAAGGGAGTCAGGAGGGGATATCAGAATGAAAACATTAAGTCTTTGCACTGTTCCAGAAGACAGCAAAGCCTCTGGTTAAATTCAGATATAGCTAAGTAAAATTTGTGTGTTACATTAAAAAGCTTTAAAAATTTACTTTTATTTTATATGTGTGAGTATTTTGCTTGCATATATGTACATATACCCACATCATACAATGCCCAAGGAGGCATGAAGAGGAAATGGAATCCCCTGGAACTGGAGTTTCAGATGGTTGTTAGCTGCCATTTAGTACTGGGAACTGGACCCAGGTCCTCTGCAAGAACAGTTAGTAGTCTTAACTGCTAAGCCATCTCTCCTGCCCCTGTGTGTTATATTTTTAGGGGAAAAGGAAAAATAAACATTATTCCTGGATTATAGAAAATTTGAACAATTCAGTGCAAAAGAAGGAAAGAATAGGGTGGGAGCACCCTCTGCATTTCAGGTTATATATAACCATTCATACTAAACAAAAGTTTTATTCACTATTTTTATTTTATGTGTATGAGTGTATTGCTTGCATGTATGTAAGTGTACCTGTGTCATGCAATGCTTCTGGAAGTCACAAGAGGGTGTCAGATCTCCTGGAACTGGAGTTAGGACAGTTGCTAGCCTCCATGTGGGTGCTGGGAATCAAACCTGAGTTCTTTGTAAGAGCAGCCAGTGTTCTAACCACTGAACAACCTCTCCAGTCTCATCATCCATCTTTAAAACAAGAGCTGCCCTGAATATCCCAAAATTTTAGAAAGACTTAAATAAAAGATACTTTCCTAATAATTCTGGAAATAATTTAATGTGCATTATTAATTGATTTCATTTTTTCATTACTCAGAAGAGACGTATTTCAAAATAAGTAGACTTAATAAGATGAAATGACTTTTTGAACCCTAGAGGCTGTTAAACAATCCTAGTTGACTAATTATTGCTTGGGAAAGTCTTCATAGACAGAATTCTCATGATGCCAATAGGAGCTCCAAAGCCCCAACTGTCATAGTGTTATGATTCTACTTTTAAAATATGCTAATCAAGATAGTTTAGTGAGGATGTGGTTGAGATATGAGCCAAGAAAATACAGTATGTGACAAGTGGTTAAAACAATGACAAACACACTTAGGAACGCCAAGTTATTAAGAAATAAAGAAAACCAAATGTACAGTTAAGAGAATTGAATAAAATATAAATCTCGAGTTGCGTTGCCTTAAAAACCAAAAGAATACTAAAATCCCTAGACAAAGGACTAGAGAGACAGCTCAGAGATTAAGAGCACTGGTTGATCTTGCAGAGGACCCAGGTTCAGTTCCCAGTGCCCACATGGTGCTAACAACCATCTGTAATTTCAGTTCCTTGAGATTTGATGCTCTTTTCCAGCCTCTAGAGGCATTTTGTGCATGGGTGCACTTATATACATGCACACAAAACATTCATACACATATACAACATAAAAATGAATTAACTGAAAAATCTCTAGACAAGTTCATTTACTAATTGCCTTGGGATAATCCTTTGGAAAGAGATGGATTTTAGAAATATGTACCGATGATTTTTTTTAAATGCACAGAGTTGGGGATGTAGCTTGGTGCCCAGTATGTATCAGCCCTGGGTTCCATCCATCCCTAGCATCATGCAAAAAGATGCTTACATACATAGGAAAGGAAGATTGTAATCTGTTAACTGGGTGGGGAGGATAAGGTGAGACAACAGAGGACTGCACTTTCTACAGTGCTCTTACACAGTTAGTAAATATTAGCATAATCAAGAATAATTGTTTCCAGCACTTGCAAGGAGTTTCAGGTCAGCCTGGACTATTTAAGAAGACTTGGTCTCAAATGACAAAGAGCAACAAATGTATCATTTGTGGAAATTTCTCTAAGTTCCCACAAACACAACACTTAAAAATATGAGGAAGGAATAGAAACTGGGCTCCTTAACTCCAGTTCCAGGGGAATCCGAAGCCCTTTTCTGACCTCCGCGGCATTGCACGACACGGGTGCACTCGCATGCAGGCAATACACTCATACACATAAAATAAAAATAATAAATAAAATATTTTAAAAATATGAGGAAGGCTGGAGGACTGGCTTAGTAGGTTAAGACCGCAAACTGCTCTTCCAGAGGACCTGAGTTCAATTTCCAGCAACCACATCGGGTGCCTGATAAATGCCTGTAACTCCAGCTCCTAGGGGATTGGACACCTTTGGTTTCCATGGGCACCTGCACTCATGTGCACATTCCTACACATAGATACACATGCAAACACATAATTAAAAACAAAAATAAATTGAAAAAAATAAGAGAAAATGCAGATGCCTGCATATTCTAAGGGGTTAAAGGTGGAAAAATTATCTATCATAACCAATACAATGTATGTACAGCATTTTAATTCATTAGTTAATTTTGGGAATTTGTGACCAACACATTTATAATCTATCACAATAACTAATAATGTGGTTTCCTCTTAGGGATCTTGACATTTCCTTGAAGGATTTTGAACAAGATTGCCTTTATCCAAAGGTGGAAAGAGTGGGTCTTGGGTCACTACATTCTTAAGTTCTATTGCTGAATTCCTTCTTTCACTTTCATTAAAGGGCTCAGGACCTCAGTGCCTAGGATGGAGAGGATGAGACCTAAGAGGAGAAGGAGGGAAGAAGGGAGTTCCAAAGAACAAAGGAAGAAAAGTTAGAGGAGGGAAAAGGAAAGAAGGGGAGAGGGAGGGCATGTGGTTTCCACTCATACTTACACAGGCAACTATCAACACAGATCCATTAAAGTACTTATGTGAGTCTATACATACACTTCACTTCAAAAAGGCACAGTTGGGCATTATGGAAGGTGTTCATATAATCCCAGCAACTCAGGAGGCTGAGGCAGGAAGACCATGAGTTCAAGACCAGCCTGGGCTACATAGAAAGACCTCATTTCAAAAAGTAAAACCCAAGTTAGTTTCAGTAGAGGATAAGCACAGGTATATGGCTGGAACCTAAAGGTGATATCAAGTCACCTGCAGAAGAACACGGGCATGGAACTGGGACAGGGACTGGGAAAGGTGGGTGGTGAACTAAGAAATATCAAAGATGTCTACAAGCCTTATAATTTTGCTTGGGAAATAAAGGAGAGGCACATTTTTGAAAAGTACAGAACTGTAGAAGTTTCCTAAAATATACACATATACATATATAAAATGAGTTTAAATGGAGTTTTCCATTTAATGTCTCTCCATAGGCTATCAAAAAATAGTATGGGTTAGCTCTCTCCAAGTTGTCCACTGGGGTCCCATAGACTCCCCCATATAGGCTATTTCCATTGTTCTTGGTTACTCTCCAGAATTTGATAGTAAGACCCTATTGCTGAAGACACTACATACTTGAATCATATAAGAAATTAAGAAAATAAGCTTGTCTTAACCTAGAAGCTTCATTCCTACTGGCTAGCTTTCATAGTGCTGGAATATGTTATGTACACTACTGGGGGAGAAAAGTCATCAATAGTCTTACCCAGCTGGAACCCTGTGAGTTTTAATAATGACTGGTCTGGCAAGAGATACATACTGATGCAATAGTGGCACAAATGTAAGAGGAGTAACCAACCACGTTATAATTGAATTTAAGGCCTGTTTCACAAGGTGGAACTCATGCCTGGCAGCATTAACAGGGCCAAAAATCTGTGGCTTGGTAAGTCATAAGGGTAAATCTAGTTCTATTACTCTGCATAGTAATAAACTGCCCCTAAGTTCTTACTTTATATTCATGGATTAGTACATCTCTCAACCCACATCAGAGAAGCTTCTTTTTGCAGTAGTGATTTCTATAGAGACACATGACTATAGAGAATAAGAGACTGTGAAGTGCTCAGCTCTAAATGGAACATCTAGATCACATTCCCCCCACCGCACAAGACTCAGGGATAATCATGGAAGAGGGAGTGGAAGGATTATCAGAGGTAATGAACATCTTCAGGGAAACAGTATTTGCCAGGTATGACAGAACTGTTATGCTATGAACTCACAGTGGCTGTCACTGCATGCACAAGACCTGCTCAAAATCAAATGAGCCAAAATACCAGCATGAATGGAGTTCATGTCCACCCCTAGCTGAGGAGCTGTTGGCAATTAATGGTAGCTGGGGGAAAGAGAGTCAGGTTTCTTCAAGGATGTGGCCCTAGAGAAGCTATCTGTGGTACCTAATCTTGGTTGCCAACTTGACACATCTGGGAAGAGGTAATCTCAGCTGAGAAATATCCTTCATCAGATTGGTGTGTGAGCATGTCTGTGGGGCATTTTCTTGGCTGCTAAATGATGGAGCAGGGCCTAGCCCACTGAAGGTGGTGCCAGTTCTAGGCTGGTAGTCCTAAGTTGTATAGGGAAGCTGAAATAGGGAAGTAACCAGTAAGCAGTGTTCCTCCATGGTCTATGCTTCAGTTCCTGCTTCCAGGTTTCTGCTTGACTCCTGCCCTGCCTTCCTCAATGATGAACCATAGCCTGTAAGCCAAATAAACCCTTTCTTCCCTAAGTTTGTTTTGGTCAGTGTTTTATCACAGCAAAAGAAGTGAACTAGGACACTACTCATGTTCCAGTAGATGGTTCCACACCCATGCACCACTAAATGGATGCAGTGAGTTTAAAAACAAAGCATATAGGGGCTGGAGAGATGGTTCTGTGGTTAAGAGTACTGGCTGTCAACTGCATGTAATTTGACCCTAATCACACATGGCCTCCTGGATTTGGGGAGGGCTAAAGTATACAATCTGGGGAAGGCTTGGAAGAGAAGGCATGACCCATGTTTCCACACCCATGCACCACTAAATGGATGCAGTGAGTTTAAAAACAAAGCATATAGGGGCTGGAGAGATGGTTCTGTGGTTAAGAGTACTGGCTGTCAACTGCATGTAATTTGACCCTAATCACACATGGCCTCCTGGATTTGGGGAGGGCTAAAGTATACAATCTGGGGAAGGCTTGGAAGAGAAGGCATGACCCATGTTAGGTAAAGGCTTTCCAGTGTGCATACCCTCAAAATTTTAAACTCATTCTAAAGATAGGCATGATGACTCACACTGGTAATCTGAGCACTCAGGAAGCTGAGGCAGTAGTATAGAGAGTTTGAGGCTGTCCTAAGGTACACAGGTCAGCCTACTCTACACAGTGAGACAGTCGTTTTTAATTTTATTTGTTATTTTTTATTTTATGTGTATGAGTATATTGCCTGCAGGTGTATAAGCACACCTGTGTCATGCAATGCTGAAGAGGTCAGAAGAGGGCATCATATCCCTTGAACTGAAGGTGCAGACAGTTGTTAGCTGCCATGTGGGTGCTGGGATTCGAACGTGGGTCTTCTGCAAGAACAGCCAGTATTTAACTGCTGAGCCATCTCTCCAGCTCTGATAATCTTAAAATTTCTATGGTCATAGCTTAGTCAACTAGTTTAAGGAACAAAATATATATGTATCTAGTCAAAGTTTATCTGAGAATAATTGGTTTTTTTACCCAATCCTTATCTAAATAGCACATGATAATTAAAAGTACCAGACTGGTGGAACTAACCTTATTGAATGTTTAACAGCCATAGTTTGAGGCCTATACTAATGTGGTCAGAGGGACTTAAAGGACAGTTTTTGCCTCTTGCCCTCCAAGATCGACTGAGTTCCAGGGGACTATATGGTCAAGCAGGATTTTTGTCATATATTCCCAATGATGGAACTGGTAAAAGAAAGGAGCCAGGGGCTCCTCCCAAGCTCATGTGGCCCCCAAGGAACTGATCCTCAAATGACCTTAAGTGTAAAAATAAACTGATTTATGTGGGCCAACTGTATGGTCTTAAACACCCAAAAGGAATGTATAACCAAAGAGTAAAGTCATCAGTATATTTCTTTAAGCATTCAAGGGATTACACTTCCCAGACATTAGGCTTAAGGCTCTATAAAAAGTTATTTAGACAATTATTTCTCATTGATGATTTTGTTCCTAACCAGAAAGTGCTGCTCAGATGTAAGACTTCAAATCTTGGTCTCCAATACTGTAGTGCCCACCTGTAGCTAAGGGAGACAACCAGCTATTTGTCTCAAATGATGGATGTTTGTTTTTTCCCCCTATCTAGAAGCTTTGAGAAGGAACTGACACTGATTCTAACTACTCCAACAGCTATCAGAATACCTGAAAGCAAATCCTGAATCCATCACTCTAGAGTCCAGCCTTGGAAGACAAAAGAATAATTACTCTTGCCTTTACTTCTTCTTCACATCTCCTATTCACAGTTCAAAGGCTTTCTTTTCCCCTTTGACATAAGAGTTATGCAATTTGGGAGTCTTTTAGATAGACTCACTGAAAGTGTACTCCGATTGCCTCACCCTGCATCCCTGTTTAGCACGGAAGAAGCCAGAGCGGTCTGCGTCCCGATTCCCTATTGGCAGTTTGAATAACCTCTTCAGAGAATGGTGTGCTAAGAATAGGAGGAAGGTATTCACTAGGAAGTTAGGGTAAAAAGACATCAAAGAAAAGTAGCCAGTTTCTTGGCTAAAATTCGCCATGTCCTTGGGCCTCTTAGCAACCCACTCCATTCCAAAGTTCAAAATGTCGAAAATATTTGGGATCTTTTATCTAATCCTTAAAAGACTTTAGGGATACCTCTTCAGAAGGAGGAATGTTAGAGTATGTAAAGTCCCCATTAATAAAAAAATTTAAAGAAGAAGAAAGAGTACATGAAGTTATCACAAAAAAGTGATGGGGAGATATGGGAGGAGTTGGAGGGGAGGAAGTGGGCATGGATTTGATCAAAACACCTTACATGCATGTATGAAATTCTCAATAAATTATTTACTAAAAAACAAACAAACAAAAAAACAGTACTGGCTGTACTTGCAGAAGATCCAGGTTTGGTTCCCAGCACTCACATGGTAGCTAACAACCATCCATAACTCCAGTATGAGGGGAATTTGATGCCCTCCTCTGACCTCCATGGGCATTGCATGACACAGGTGCACTTTACATGCAGGTAGTACACTCATACATATAAAATAAAAATAATAAATAAAATATTTAAAAACCCACAGGAAAAAAAACCATGAAATTAGGAGGGAAAGGTGGTAGAGGATAGGGGAAGAGTTGGAGGGGAGGGACTAGGAGTTGATTTGACTGAAACACATTATACACATGTATGAAACTCTCAAATAATTTTTTTAAAAGACCAGTGAAGAGTTGGGCTGGGGAGATGGCTCAGCGGTTAAGAACACTGGTTGTTCTCGCAGAAGACCTGGGCTCGAATCCCAGCACTCACATGGCAGCTAATAACTGTCCATAACTCCAGTTCCAGGGGATCTGACAGCCTCTTCTGTTCTCTGTGGGCACTGCACGACACGGGTGCACTCACCTACATTCAGGCATAACACTCATACACATGCAATAAAAAAAAAAAAGACCAGTGAAGAGCAGAAACACTGGTTACTGGAGAGGTGTGGCAGCTGTTGGGAAGGGGAATTCTTGGGTCTAGATGACACTCAGGGGAAGAATGTGCTCCTCTTTCTGCTCAGGCTCAGGTCTGACAAACTGGACACCAGCATGTGGGAAGGAATTTCCATCATGCTAATAACCTTGCTTTTCCCAGCTCCATAGACTCAAGGCATAGAGAGATCTGTCTTCTGCAGGGGCTGAAGCCTTCCCTCTCGTGGGCAATGCGACACTGCCTTAGAGAACAAAGTGTTGAGGCTAAATGAAACATTTGACACAGTGGGGCTGGAGAGGCGTGTCAGTGGTTAAGGGTACTTACTGCCCTTCAACAGAACTGGAGTTTGGTTCCCAGCACCCTAATGGGTAGCTCACAACTGCCTGTAACTCCAGCTTCAGTGTATCCAGTGCCCTCTTCTCCACACACACATAAACAGACTCACACACATATACATAATAAAGATAACAAAATTAATCCTTAAGATATTTAATGGGTATTAATCTCATTTAGTTCTCAACACCACATATCTAACATTGGCTAGAACGGTTGATTAGGTGGCTAATATGATCCTTGGTTGAGCAGGTGATGGAAGTGGTTTGAAACTCAGGCTGTCGGACTCCTTAATCCCCACTCATAACCACTGTGTTACATTGTCTCCTCAGTGAATTATACATAGAGCTTCAGTGGTCTCTTTGCATGTATTAGACCATCATTTAGTTTCTTTTTATGACTCTATAAACAAATACCTCTACTAACTGAAAATGTTATTAACAAATGTTTCAATCATTTTTCTCCTAGACTTATAAAATGGTGTACTGTTGTTAATGACATTTCAGTATTCAATTTAAATTGATCCCAAATCTCACATTTTCTATATTAGTTTTATTTGAAAAAAGGGTGGGATGACACTGACCAGTAACTACTTGCCAGTGTGCCCTAGTATCTTCTAGAAGTCTACAGTTTCAGATGCTGAGGTCACAGCACTGTCCATTTATAGTCTTTCCTGCTTTTAATTTTTATTTTTCTCCATATTGAAGGGTGGCACAGTAAAACCCTCTCCATAGATGAATGGAATAAAATGACATTTCATCTTCTTTTACCACTAGCTGCTGACCATCTGTCACAAAAGACACACCCTGGAGGATGGCATCAGAGTTTTAGAAAAGGAAAACAGCCATGACAATAGGTTACTAGAAGAAATTTTGAAGGAAGCAAACAAACTAAAACAAAACCAATAAATGATAAAAACATGAAAAGACCCCCAAGGGTGGTCTGCGTCCTGTGAACCTTGTGTGAGCATGGATGGACTTCTTCCTTAACAGCATCACTTCTAGCTACTGAGCTCTTACTTCATCCAGGCCCTGTGCTGTGTGTCATACACATTCTTCCTAAATTCTCACACAAGTGCTTACAAGATAGGTCACCTTTTATTTTGTTTTCTTGATTCATCTTTACAGTGCTATGGACAGATCCCAAATCCTTCCCTGTACATTCTAGGCAAGCTCTCTACCACCGAGCTTCATTCCCAGTCCTTAGCACATCTTACACTAAGGAATGAATGCCTGAAGATATTAAGAAAAACCCATGACTAACAATGCGGGGACGGGTCTGAACCAAAGCTGATCACAAAGTACACATTTAAAACCACAGCACTAGGGAAATTCCTAGCAGGACCTACTTTATTCACTGTGTGTGCTGGGAGGTGGGAGTATTGGCTTTACGCAAATCCCGTGCTCCTTGAAAAGTCCTTTAACATGCAAACATTACCATGAGTAAAGAGCTTAGGCATGGGAATTATAAAATTCAGACTGAATTTGGTAAGGAAATATGTAAGTTTAATTTAAATGGAGAGACATTTTTCATTGTTATTTATTTTTATTAAGAAGGCTTATTAAATGTTTTAAAGTAGACTACTTAAGAAAAAAGTAATATTATAAAAAAAAATCACCAAATCACACTCTTAACACAATCCTATCGATTATTAAAAAGAAGTGAGAGGACTTTTGGGTTAGCAGCAGGACAAATCATAGGGGCTAACATGCCCTTCTTCCAATTTCATTTTAATACTCATGAAGAATTTTAAAAAGATGAAAACTGGCAGCAGCACTGGAAACTAAAGAGAAGTCTGGCTGCCAAGTCCCGAGGGGGCTGTGCTGAGGCCAACACTGAAGAGATTAACAGCATATTTTTGGATTCTACCATAAGAATCAAAACCTGATCCAAAGAAAGTTGAAAAAGACATTCACTTTGTCTCTCTGTGCCCATCCTGGGTAGCTCCTTTCTCTACATCCACCCAGACAACAAATGCCAGAAGAATGTGGAAGAAATGGCATGCTGTATAGCTTTCTTTGTAATACTCTGTAACCAAACAATGGTAGAAGACCCTCAGAGCACAACATACTGCAAGCATAGGCTAGACCCTCAGAGCAGAACATACTGCCAGCATAGACCAGACCCCCGGAGCAGAACATGCTGCAAGCACAGGCTAGACCCTCAGAATACAGCATGATGCAAGCACAGGCTGGACCCTCAGAGCACAACTGATACTGAATAGTGACAGGAGGATGACATGTGCTTATTTTTTCTTTAACTTTCTTCTTAGACATATATCAATAAGGGAAAAAGTCTTTGCAACATTGCAGTGAGTTTTTAAGACATTGCACATGAGCAGTTAATAGTCAGTGTCATTACATCAGGTATAATTTAAACTGAAGAAGTCCCCATTGGTGGTAAAGAAAAGGCATTCTTACCATTCTGACTAGGGCTCTGATTTTGTCTTACATTAAGATTAATTAAAGATGCGGGGCATGGTGGTACCACCTTTAGTCCAGGCACTTGAGAGGCACAGGATCTCTGTGAGTTCAAGGCCAGACTGGTCTACACAGCAAGTTCTAAGCCAGCTGGGGGTACAGGGAGACCCTGACTCAAAAAGACCAAAACCAACCAACCAAACAAAAAAGATTAAAGATAAAATGAGTAAAGAAAGCACATTAAGTATGAATCCTTTGATTTCCCTTAATGTCATCCACTTTTATACAATGTCTTGAAACAACATATAAGCTGCTTCACCATGTAAAAGCAGAAAACCCATACAGAATTTGAAGGAGCTTGGTGAAGCTGGGACCCCTCGAAATGACAGGTGTGGTCTTAGGGAGACAAGCTACCCCACTGCAAATAACATCACTGTCATTTGTTAGCCTTGACTGTCAACGTGGCACACCCTATAGTATTCTGAGAGGAAAGTTTTGACTGAGGAATTTCCTAGAACAGATTGACCTGTGGGCATGTCTGTGGGGGACAGTCTTGACTAGTATTAATGTAGGAATGCCCAGCCCCCTATGGGCAGCACCATTCCCTAAGCAGATGGTCCTGGGCTATACTGGAAAGTTAGCTAAACATGAGCCTGTAAGCGAGCCAGCAAGCAGTTCCTAGAGTTTGGGCCTCAGGTTCCTGCTGACTTCCTTCAGTGATAGATGGTAACCTGAAAGTATAAGTCCCCCCCAAACCCTTTCCTCCCCAAGTTGTTTTTGGTCACAATGTTTTATCACAGCAACAGAAAGCAAACTAGGCTAATCATCCACCCTAGGACTGCAAACATTTCTCTTAACAGTTTAGTATTTTGAAGCAAGTCTAAGAGGAAGCGATGCAGTGAACCCAACCCTCTGCTGCTCTCAGCTCAACTAACTCTGACTTTCATCCGTTATTGCCACTCCCACTTCATGAGCCCCTTCTGAGAGCTTAAAAAACTGCCATTGCCTTAAAAAATGGTATTTCCATTTCTGGAAAAAAAGTTCCCATCCTCTGGGCACAGATGAGTGTCTCTGACATTTGGCTGGCGACTTGTTTTTGCTGCTTTGGAAAGGAGGCTCCCGAGAGCAGTGTGACTGCTGGGTTTCCATACATGCAGCTTGGGTGCACGATGCCCTGAGAGAGACGTGAAAGACTTTGGCAAGGCCAAGGCTAGAATCACCTTTTCTGGAACTTTTGTCAAGAAATGATAAGAATGAGAGTCATTCTTCATGTTCTAAATAGAAGTTTGCCAATTTTTCCACAGAGCAAGCTTTGAAATGTTTGATTAAACTATGGGCACAAATTTGACTTGGAAAAAAAAAAAAAAAGAGAAAGGCTGCTCTCTTATTATATAGCACACCTGGGCCAGTTTCCTGGCTGCATCTTTGACAGCCCTGCAGCCAAGGCTGCTGAATAACTCAGAGCTCCCTTTCCATAACTGATTGCATACTGAAAGAACATTCTAGTGCTGAAAAAGACAGTTGTCAATTTGGAGTTAAGAGTGACCACATAGTATGGCGATTTCTCTGCAGACAGAAGCACATATGGGCCAGACTCTTAAAGGTCACTTCTGACTTAGATGGTCTTAAGAATGAAATGTGAATTAAAACCCAAATTTGGTGATACAGATAACATTAATGATGTAGACTGCACCAAAGACAGTAACCTCAGAGAGTTAAGAGCAAAGGGAATTACTCAGAATTCAACCTCTACAAACATACCACAGAACGATCCTTACAACATCTCTGCCACAGAAACAAAACAAAAATGAACCTGACTGGGTGCCACAGTGTAGCCACATCAGAAATACGAAGTTTTATTTTATACTTATTTATTTGTTTTGTGTGTGTATATGTGTGTGGTATATGTGGGTGTATTGCATGTATGTGGGTGATTTGTGTGTGGAGGCCAGAGATTGATGTCAGGTATCTTCCTCTATTGCTCTCCACTTTATGTATCAAGGCAGAGTCTCTCACTGAACCCTGAGTTGGCTGATTCAGGTAGTCTCCATAGCAGGCTTGGTCTAGAGCTCCCCTGTCTTTACCGTCCAAATACTGGACTTACAGACAGGTCACCATGCCCATTGGCATTTATATGGGTGCTGGTGATCTGAACTCTGGTCCTCATGTTCATTCAGCAAACACTTTACCCACTAAGGCAACTCTCTAGGCCCTCTTTGTTTAGTTCGGAGACAAGATTTCATGGTGTAGTGTAGGCTAGCCTGAACTCATCATCCTCTTGCCTCAGAGCACCCAGTTTCTCTTCCTTCTTTCAGTCAAACATCAACAGCTTTTACATTTAAAGTTGGTGATAAATCTCAACTGAAATTCGAGTTTTGCTTTGCTTTTTTTTCTTTTTTTTAACCACCTTTTCATTATGAAATGTTTTTCATTTTTGTATTAAAGCAAGCGAGGCAAAGGTTGGTACAGAAGTTTTTTTCATATCTTTGCGTATACTAACATGGAAAGATTGTGCAATCTACTTTTAATATCACAAAGTAAGTTCTAGTCGAGCTTCTGAGCATTTCAGTTGCCTTTTTCTTAAGTTCAAAGTGCTTACCAGCCTGAAAGAGGCCTACAGTATAAACAACAAACTAGAAGAAAAATCACTCCTCTGATTTTGATGCTGACATAGTGTAATGCACACATAGCCTCAAAATTTAAGAATCATATGGAAGAAAGTCAAACTACAACACTTAGAAGAAAATCTAGATGAATACTGGGCACATTTGAGGTTGAGAAAAGGCTTTCTGAACAACAACAACAACAACAACAATAAAAGACAAGAGAGAAACATTTCACTGACAAATATAAGGAAGACAACCATGCCAAAAAAGAAAAGAAAAAGAAAAAAAATCAGCAAAATAAAACCAGAGAAGACATTTGTAGGAAGAACAATAGTTGTCAGGCATAGCGGCACACATCTGTAATCCCAGCAGGCATAGCGGCACACATCTGTAATCCCAGCACTGAGCACACAAAGTCTGGAAGCTCACCAGAAGTTCGGGTCTAGCCTGGTCTATGTATTGAGTTCCAGGCCTATTTAGAGAACAAACCGAGAGCTGTCTTCAAAAGCAACATTTTAAAACAAATATAAATATAACTTCTTAAGAGAGAAAAAAAGCAACCAAAACACAAAATTCTTGAGTAAAAGTAAGTGCTGTTTGAAAAGAAAATAAATACAAATGGAAAAGATATTTAAAAATTAGCCTCAGCCCTGCACAATAAACAACTCCAAATGGATCAAAGACCTCAATGTGAAGCCTGAAATGCTGGAAATGTTAGAAAAAAACATAGGTAGTACCCTAAAAGATATAGGTGTGGGAAAGGACTTTCTAAGCCAGATATCAGTTGCTCAGGAATTAAGGTCAATAATTGACCTTAAGTTAACAATCAACAAATGCTTCTGTAGAGCAAAGGAAACAATCAATTGAGTGAAGAGGAAGCCTACAGAGTGGGAGAAAATCTTCACCAGCCATTCATCTGACAGAGGACTAATATCCACAATATACAAAGAACTCAAAAAATAAAGAAGCAAGAAAACAAATGACTCAATTAAAAAATGGGCTATGGATCTCAACCTTGAGCTCTCAAAAGAAAAAACAGCAATGGTTAAGAAACAACTTAAGAAGTGTTCAACAGTAATGGGAAATGTAAATCAAAACCACTTTGAAATTTCATCTAGCCCTAGTCAGAATGGCTAAGATTAAGAGAACAAATGATAACAAATGCTGTCATGGATGGAGGGAAAGGGGAACCCTCATCCACTGTTGGTGAAATTGCAACCACTGTAGAAATCAGTATGGAGAACTCTTAGAAAACTAAAAATAAATCTACCACATGATCCAGTCATACCACTCCTTGGTATATACCAAACAGACTCATCCTATTACAGAGATTACTTGCACAACCATGTTTGTTGTTGCTCTTTTCACAATAGCTAAGAAATGGAAACAACCTAAATGTCTCTCAAGTGATGAATGGATGATGAAAATGTGGTACATTTTATGTAGCTATAAGGAAAAGCAAAATCATAAAAGTTGCAGGTAAGTGGATGGAACTAGAAACAGTTATATTAAGTGAAATAACACAGACTCAGAAAAAATAAGTGACATATGTTCTTTCTCATTCATGTATCTCACCTTCAAATCCCTAAATGTGAGTATACAACCTGATGAAACTGCAGGAGCCAGGAAAATGGAAATGAACCATGGGGATAAAGGGGAAGAAGCAGTTCAAGAGAGGGAGATAGTAGGAAACAGGTGTTAAGGGAGAAATGGAGCAAAGGGGGGTACTTTAACTGGGGATGGACTATGGAGACTTATATGGGGAAGTGAGAGGAGAAGTAAATAACGCTTAGTTGGTGTGGAAAAACCAGAGGGAACTGTATTAGTTCAAAGTCTGACTGAAAATACACATACAATAAATACATGTGTACATGTATGTAGCTGAAGGCGATATAACAAAACAAACAAACAAACAAACAACCTAGTGCTGAGCAGGAGAAACCTCCCTTTGAGCTGTTGGTCAGGGTAGTCCCAGAGACTCCCAAAATAACACAGACTGTTCCCACCGCCCTTGATTGCCACCCAGAACTTGAAGGTAAGATACTATTGCTGAAGACAGGACACATTTCAGACACAGGACTTGGAGTGATTAAGCTGGAACTGACCAGGAAGCCTCCTCCCTGAAGACTAGCTCTCATGGTATTAGAGGGTACAATACAAGCTGCCAAGGGAAATAAAACTAATCAACGGTCCTACCCAGTTGTGAAGTCTAATAAACGACAATGACTGGCCCAACAAACTGTCTTTATTGGTGCAGTAGTGGTACTTCTATGTTGGGGGGAAACAACAGCTGTCTAATTGGGATTAAGGTCTGCTCGATGGGAGGGAACTCGTGTGGTACTATATACATAGTCAAATACATGGCTGGAGCGGTCATAGATCCTAGGAAAAAAAAAACCCTACTTTTGCCACATCCTTAGACAAAAATAATTCTTACTTTATCCTAACTATTCATTCTCATATTTACAGACAAGAATACCTTTCACCCCTCATCAAAGAAGCTTCTTCTTGCAACAGATGGAGACTATTACAGAATTCCAGAACTGGTCAAATGCAGATAATAAATGTCTGTGAGATGCTTAACCTTAAGTGACACATCTTCAATGCAATTTCTACACTCAGGATGAAATGCATCTCTTAACTCTCACCAGAGAAGTTTCCTTATGTAGCAGATGGTAATTAACACAGAGACCCAAAATTAGCCCAGGTGCAAAGAACAAGAGACTGCAGAGCACTTATCCCTGAATGGGACACCTATTTCAAACCTCTGCATCCCAAGTCGCAGGGATCATTGCTGAAGGTGAGGTAGAAAGACTATAAGAGCCAGAGGGGGTGGATGGCCACAAGGAAAAGGAGTCTTCCAGATAGTTGGTCATTTATTTATATGAACTCACAGCAATGGTGACAGCATGCACAAGTCCTATGCAAGCTCAAACCAGAAAAAATCCCAGCATATACATGGGGGAAGTGGGTAAGAAACCCCAACCCAACCTAAGGAACTTCTGGCACTTGATGGCTGCTGGGACAGAGAAAGACAATATCTTTCAGGGTTAGTGTTTTGGTGGATCTAGTGGATAGATCCATACTGAAGGACATTTGGAGACACAAATCATACTCTATGTGCCACTATA
>NW_008355775.1:6774273-6777580 GCF_000622305.1 Nannospalax galili | reverse complement strand
TTGCATTAAAAATGTAGGAAACAACATATCTTAAAATGAAATAGAGATCTTCTTTAAAGGGTAAAACTCATTCAATTTTATGTCTTATAGGGCTTATACTGAGTTCAATATTATATAAATGTATTAACTCAATTGTGAAACTAGAAACTTGCACCCACTGTGAAAGAGATGTACTCTTGCTCTGGAGTGTGTTACTGAATATGTTAAAGCTGTAGTGAAATGTTTCTTCTAATCATGTAGTTATTAAAATTTTTTTAAAAATTATTTAAAAAAAATTCTTCAAAGCATAAAAATTTGTTCCTTAATACTTAGTAGATGTGAAAAACATTACCATTAAAATCTACCTGATGACTTTATATCCATGCTCAGATGCCAAGGAGCTCAGAAAGTAACCGACTGTGACTAGTAATAATCAGATATATAGAGATTAGAAACGCATGTGCAAACATCGTAGTGTCAGTTGCATTAAAAATGAATTTTTCTGTATGAAACTGTGTATTTTAATAATGAAATAAAGA
The DNA here is from genome assembly GCF_000622305.1 of Nannospalax galili. NCBI lineage: Eukaryota > Metazoa > Chordata > Mammalia > Rodentia > Spalacidae > Nannospalax > Nannospalax galili. The sequence continues at coordinate 6,777,062 of NW_008355775.1, read as the reverse complement.
TCTTTTTTAAAGGCTAAAACCTCATTTAATTTTATGTCATAAGGTTTATACTCAGTACAATATTGTATAACTGTAATAATTCAACTGTAAACCTAAAAATTTACAGCCAATTTTGAAAGAGATGCATTTTAGCTCAGGAAAATGTTATTGAATATGTCAATGCTGTTGTAATGAAATGTTTCTTCTACATATGTGGTTATTAAATAAATATTTTTTAAAAAATTCAATAAAAATTAATGTCAATAGTAAAAGATACTCATTAAAAAAGATCATTTTGCTGATGATATTAACAGTGTTTAAAGACTTCAAAAGGAGAGGCTGTGATGAAGACAAGCACTCCCAATGAACCATGGGATAAGGGTGCAGCCTTCCTGGAAAACAATTTGGTAATATGTAGTGGTTGCTTAAAAAAAAATGATCATTTTCCTTAGTACAATTATTTTCAGATCATATATATTCATGGAAAAATCCTAAATATGGACAAAGATTTTATGTAGTAATAGTTAAGTTCAGTTTTATTCATTAAAAACATTAAATATAATCAAAAGTTAAGGGAATGGTTTACTGTATGAAAAACATTCAAATAATTGGATATGAGCACAAAGTTTCAGATCTTCGATGGGAGAAAGGGTTTTGTTTTTGTTTCTTGGTTTCTTGGCTTAGCTGTTCCATGACACTAGCTTTTCTGTGACTTGGATGTTGATGAATATTTTTTTTAATTTGTGTGTGTGTGAATGTGTGGTGTGTGTGTGTGCGTGTGTGTGTGTTTGTATGTGCGTGTGTGTGCGTGCGTGTGTGTGTGTGTGTGTGTGTGTGTGTGTGTGTGTGTGTGTGTGTGGTGTGCAGGTGCAAATGTCTGTGTGTGCACACGGAAACCAGAGGAGGACATCAACTGTCCTGTCATTCTTAGTCATTCCTTTGACTGGATCTCTCACTGGACCTGGATCTAGGCTGGCAGCCAGCAAGCTTCTGTGATTCTCCTGTCTCTGCCGCCCAGCACTGGGGCTACACAGATACTGCCATGCCTGGATTTCTAATGTGGTTCTTGGAATTTGAACTCAGATCCTCATGGTTGTGCAGCAAGTGCTCTTACCCATTGAGCCATCTCTCCAGCCCCCATTACATATTTTTTAATGGCAAATCATATATTGGTCATTATTTCCAACCTAAAAACCAACTTTTCAGACAAGAAAGTGAGGAAACAATTCGGGGCCAGTTAGGACACTCTTCCCAAATACTATAATTTGTAAAACAGAACTAAAACGATACGATATAGATGATCCTTAGATAGTACAGGTTGAACTATGTGGATTAACTTATATGTGAATTTGTGTGTGTGTTTGATTTGTGACAATTTGAAAAAAGTTGCAGAACTGTAGAGTCTAGAAATATTGAAAGAATTAAGGAAAAGATATACCACAAATACATAAAATGCATATAGATAACCTATTTTATCATCTAACATCATAAAATGTGCACAAATCTATTATTAAAAAGTTAAAATTTATCCAAACTATGCTAATACAAAACATATATGAGGACATCTGCCATTGAGAGTCCTGTAATGATGCAGTACCAAGTCATTACATAAAGTTAACTGCTGTTTATCTATATTACTCTAAGAACCACGTGCCATTGTGGTGAGCTTAGATGTTGAAGGCATCCACTTCAAATGACCTGTGACCCTAATCATCTGTGAGTGAGCAGTCCGTCTCCCCAGTAAATGGCTAAGGCAATAAAAAGTGCTTTCTATGGTTCCTGGTATATTTTTCACTATATGTATACTCATAACATAAAATATGTTAACTGACTGATATGTCATTGATAAGGCTTCCAGTCAATATCAGGCTATTAGTAGTTAAGATTTTTTTTAAGATTTATTTTATTTATTTATAAACACGTATGTATGTGTGTCTGTGTGCACATATGCATGCAGGTATATGCAGAAGAAGAGGAAGGCATGGGATCCCTTGGAGTTGGAGTTATAGGCAGGTGTGAGCTGCCCAATGTAGGTGCTGGGAGCCAAACTCTGGTCCTCTGGAAGAGCAATAAACACTCTTAACCACAGAACCATTACTCTGGCCCTAGTAGTTAACTTTTGAAGGAGTCAAAAGTTATTCATGGGGTTCCATGGGTAGAGGAAGTGGAGAGTGGACCTCAGAGAGCCCTGAGCAGCCTGAGTGCTGCTGCCACTGCCTAGCCACCACCATGCTCCAGGAGAGCTGCAGCTGTGCAGTGAGTGACCCAGTCACCTCATCACAACTGAGGGCAACAGGCAGACACACTCAGCATTTCAGTCATCAAGCCGTGCACCGCTGACAAAGGTACAAGCACGGTTGGCCTAGGTGGCCTCTGTTTTGAACTGGGATACCTATAGTTAGATGAAGAAAGAAGGTTTGGACCTCCATCAGTGTAGAGGCTCTGATCTCAGCAGACTGCCAGAGAGTGCAGAGTTCTGGCCTCCCTCTGTCCTTCCTCAGGCAGAGGGCCTGAGAATGCAGGGGACTGCCTGAGAGACACTGTATTCTGCCTCCACGTGGTGAAGGAAGCCTGAGTGTACCTGACTAGAACCTGAATTGGGCTTCTGTGGGTACTTCTGAATAGCTGATCTGAAGCCACCAGTTCCCTCCAAATTAAAACCAATAGAACCTGAACCCTGTACTAACCAGCTTTACATAACCAACAAAGAAACGATCTAGGCACCTGGATAATACAAACATAACATACTTCAACTTAATTCTCATATCAGAATCATAAACAACAAAAGAAATTCACATGTTGAAATCACA
>NW_008355775.1:6770744-6774235 GCF_000622305.1 Nannospalax galili | reverse complement strand
GATTCTCATATCAGAATCATAAACAACAAAAGAAATTCACATGCCAAAACCAGAATGAAAAAATAATAAAGCAGAAAGTGAAAACATTATGTCCCCACTGAACTTCACCAATTTTGTAGAAGAGTTCCAGAAGAAGAACCCCTTAGAGATAACCCAGGACACTTTTGAAAAGAACAATCTTAAACATGATCAAGGAATTCAATGAATTTAAAGAACACATGAACACACATCAAAGAGCTAAAAGAAGATAGGGATAAACTTCTGAATGAATTCACAAAAGAGATAGAAACATTGAAGAAAACTCAGGCAGAAATGAAGAACGAAGTGCAAAACTCAATAAGCCAACTTGAAACAACAGAGGAAAGCCTCACTGCTAGAATGAATGAAATGGAAAACTAAATATCAACACTGGGAGATCAAGCTGAAGAATTGGATTACTCAAGCAAAGAGTGTGGAAAATTTAAAAAACACAGGAATGGAATATGCAAGAGATGCAGGACAACATGAAAAGACCAAATCTACAGATCATAGGAAGAGGAAGGAGAAGAAGTTCAGGTTAATGATGTTGACCATATCTTAAAGAGGATCATAGAAGAGAACTTCCTGAAATTAAGGAAAGCCATCCCCATACAAATACAGGAAGCATGTAGAACACCAAATAGGATCAGAAAAGAAACTCCCCACGACATATCATAGTAAAAACACTAAATGTACAGAACAAAGAGAGAATACTGAAAGCAGCAAAAGAAAAATAACAAGCCACATACAAAGGAAAGCTCATCAGACTTATCAATGCAAACTATGAAAGCCAGAAGAGCCTGGACCAAGGTATTTCCAGTTCTAAATGACAGAATACTTTACCTTGCAAAAATGTCTATTATAGTTGAAGGGGAAAGAAAAATCTTCCCTGACACGAATAGCCTGAAAGAATACATGTTCACAAAACCGGCCCTTCAAAGAATACTTGAAGCAATACAGAGAGCGGAGAGAGAAAGAACTATAACCCAGGGGCAACAAAAGAAAATAAAGGTATAATAGAGGAAACACAAAATTAGATAGAGAACACAAACAACAATCAAAATGACAGCAACCAATGAAAAATCTTCCCTGACACGAATAGCCTGAAAGAATACATGTTCACAAAACCGGCCCTTCAAAGAATACTTGAAGCAATACAGAGAGCGGAGAGAGAAAGAACTATAACCCAGGGGCAACAAAAGAAAATAAAGGTATAATAGAGGAAACACAAAATTAGATAGAGAACACAAACAACAATCAAAATGACAGCAACCAATACACACATCTTTCAATAATAACCTTAAATATGACTGAATTCTCCAGTCAAAAGACACATTCTAAAAGAATGGAATAAAAAACAAAATCCATCTCTTTGTTGCCTGCAAGAAACCCATTTCACCTTCAAGGACAGGCACTACCTTAAGTTAAAAGGATGGAAAAGACTATTCCACGCACATTGCACTAAGAAACAAACAGGGGTTGAAATTCTAATATCTGACAAAATAGACTTCAAAGTAAAACTAATGAGAAGAGATAAGGAGGTTCACTTCATTCTCATCAAAGGAACAGTTAACCAAGAAGATATTACAATCCTTAACATATATGCACCAAACTCTGGTGCACCTAAATTCATAAAAACAGCACTACAGGACTTCACACATTAACCCCAACTCAGTAATAGTAGGGGACTTCAATACCCCACTTTCTCCATTAGACAGGTCAACTGGACAAAGAATAAACAGACGTCTGAATTTAATGGACATCAAATGGACCTAACAGACATCTTTCTATTATTCCACCCAAGCACCAAAGAATACACGTTCTACTCAGCACCCCATGGAACTTTTTAAAAAATGGACCACATTCTGGGCCACAAAACAAACATCAACAAATACAAAAAAAAATTGAAATAATTCCATGCATTCTATCAGACCACAATGCAAAAAAGCTCAAAATCAACACTGGACAAAGCCCTAGGCACAACACAAACTTGTGGTTATTGAATAACACACTCCTAAACAATGAGTGGGTGAAAGGAGAAATTAAGAAAGAAATAAAAGAATTCCTGGCATTCAACAAAAAGGACAATACAACACAACACAACCTCTGGACACTTTTAAAAACAGTCCTAAAAGGGAAGTTTATAGCTCTAAGTGCCTACATTATAAAATTAGAAAGAGCCCAAATGAATGACCTAACACTGCAACTCAAGACACTGGAAAGGCAAAAACAAATGAAACCCAAACTCAGCAGAAGAGAAGAGAAGAAATAACAAAAATCAGAGCAGAAATTAATGAAATAGAAACAAAGAAAACAATATAAAGAATCAATGAATCTAAGAGCTGGTTCTTTGAAAAGCTAAACAAAATAGACCCTTAGTTCAGTTAACCAAAAGAAAGAGCAAATCCAAATCAACAGAATCAGAGATGAAAGGGGAAACATCACAACAGACACCCAAAAGATCCAGACCATTATAAAGGAATATTTTAAAAATCTATACGCTACTAAATCTGAAAATCTAAAAGAAATGGATGGATATATGAAATCATGAGGCCCACCAAAGTTAAACCAAGAAAAGATCAACAGTTTAAACAGACCCATAACATATATGGAAATTGAAACAGTAATACAACTAAAAAAAAGCCCAGGCCCAGATGGATTTACAACAGAATCCTACCAGACATTTAAAGAAGACCTCCAACCAATACTACTTAAATTATTCAAAATGACAGAAACAGAGGGGGAACTCCCAAATTCCTTCCATGAAGCAGGCATCACTCTAATACCCAAACCGGGTAAAGACACACCAAAAAAGAAAACTATAGACCCATATCCTTAATGAACATAGATGCAAAAATTCTCAACAAAATACTTCCAAACCGCATACAGATGTACATCAAAAAGATCATTCACCATGATCAAGTTGGCTTTATATCAGAGATGCAGGATGGTTCAATATACATAAGTCAATAAATGTCATAAATCATATAAATGGACTCAAAGACAAGTTGGAGGGCCCAGCCCACTGTGGGTGGTGCCACCCCTGGGCAGGTGGGCCTGTGTTGCATAAGAAAGCAGGCTGAGCAGGGGCCAGGGGAACAAGCCAGTAAGCAGAGTTCCTCCATGACCTGTGCTCGAGCTCCTGCCTCCAGGTTCCTGCCCTGAGTTCCTACTTTGGGCTCCCCGATGAACTGTGACCTGGGAGATGTAAGACAAATAAACCCTTCCCCTGCCCCCCACCCCCCGAAAAAAGATCATTCACCATGATCAAGTAGATCATGAGATGCAGGGATGGTTCAATATATGTAAGTCAATAAATGTCACTAACCATATAAATGGACTCAAAGACAAAAAACACACTGTCACCTCAATAGATGCAGAAAAGGCTTTTGACAAAATTCAGCATGCATTTATGTTCAAAGTCCTAGAGGGAATTGGACTGGAGGGAACTTACCTCAACATAATTAAAGCTA
>NW_008355775.1:6769103-6770620 GCF_000622305.1 Nannospalax galili | reverse complement strand
AGCAATAAGACAGGAGAGGAAATTAAAGGAGTACTAATTGGAAAAGAAGAGGACAAACTATCAATTTTTGTAGATGATATGATATTATGCCTAAGAGACCCCAAAAGTTCCACCAGAAAACTCCTAGAACTGATCAACACTTTCAGTATAGTGGCAGGTTATAAAATCAATCTACAAAAATTGGTAGCCTTTCTATATATCAATAACAAGCAATTGGAGAAAGAATACTGGGAAATGATCCCATTCAAAATTGCTGCAAAAATATATATATACCTTGGAATAAATCTGACCAAAGACACCAAAGAACTATACATTGAAAAATTTAAATCATTAAAGAAAAATATTGAGGAAGACACCAGGAGATAGAAGGACCTCCCATGCTCATGGATTGGAAGAATTAATATTGTGAAAATGACCATCCTACCAAAAGCAATATATATATTCAATGCAATCCCAATCAAAATCCCCATGACATACATCACAGAATTAGAAAAAATCATCCTTAAATTCATACGGGAGCACAAAAGACCCTGGATAGCCAAAGCAACCCTGAGCACAAAGAGCAACACTGGGGGCGATTACTATACCAGATCTCAAAGTATACTACAGAGCTATAGTCATAAAACAGCATAGTACTGGCACAAAAATAGGCACATAGATCAATGAAACATCATTGAAGATCCAAACCCGAGTATGTGCAATTTCAGTCGCTTGATATTTGACAAAGGCACCAAGAACACACAGTGGAGGAAAGACAGCATCTTCAACAAATGGTGCTGGCAAAACTGGATCTCCACCTGTAGAAGAATGAAACTGGATCCTTATCTTTCACCTTGCACAAAAGTCAACTCCAAATGGATCAAAGACCTCAATGTGAAACTAGAAGTCCTGAAACTATTAGAATAAACTTTATTGGCAGTAATATACATGATATAGGTGTAGGAAAGGATTATCAGTGTAGGAGACAATGTTCTAAACCAGGCATCAATTGCTCAGGAATCAAGGTCAAGAATCAACAAATGGGACCTCATTAAACTCTAAAGCCTTGGTACATCAGAGGAAGCAACCAAGAAAGTGAAGAGAAAACCCAGAGAGTGGGAGAAAATTTTCACCAGTGACACATCTGACAGAGGTTTAACATACAGAATATATAAAGAACTCAAAAAACAAAGAATTGAGAAACCAAATGATCCAATTAAAAGATGGGCTAAAGATCTAAACAGAGAGTTCTCAGGGGAAGAAATGAAGATGTCTAGGAAATATCTCAAAAAGTGTTCAACATCATTAGTAATTAGGGAAATGCAAATTAAAACCACCCTAAGGTATCACCTTACCCCAATCAGACTGACTAGGATCAAGAGAAAAAATGATCCCAAATGCTGGAGAGAATGTGGAGAAAGGGGAATGCTCATTCACTTCTGGTGGGATTGCAAAATTGTGCAACCCCTATGGAAAACAGTGTGGAGAACTCTTAAAAAACTAAAAATGAACCTACCATATGACCCAGTTATACCACT
>NW_008355775.1:6767194-6769030 GCF_000622305.1 Nannospalax galili | reverse complement strand
TAGCTAAGAGATTGAAGCAACCTAGGTTTCCCTCAATTGATGAGTGGATAATGAAAATGTGGTTCATATATATGATGGAGTTTTACTCAGCAGTAAAGAAAGATGAAATCATGAAATTTGCAGGTAAATGGATGGATCTAGAAACTGTTATACTAAGTGAAGTAAAACAGACTCAGTAAAACAAAAGATGTATGTTCTCTCTCATATGTGGTCAGTCCAGCCACAGCCAACAGCCAACTGTATGTAATTTGACCCTAATCACACATGGCCTCCTGGATTTGGGGAGGGGTAAAGTATATAATCTGGAGAAGGCTAGGAAAGAGAAGGCATGACCCATCCTGGCTTAAGGCTTTCCAGGGGGCATACCCGCAGGTCACATATACACCTCAGCAACCCCTCAGTTATCTGGTAAGTAAGCTCAATAAATTCATTGGTTCCACAGTAAAATTTGACCCTAATCACACATGGCCTCCTGGATTTGGGGAGGGGTAAAGTATATAATCTGGAGAAGGCTAGGAAAGAGAAGGCATGACCCATCCTGGCTTAAGGCTTTCCAGGGGGCATACCCGCAGGTCACATATACACCTCAGCAACCCCTCAGTTATCTGGTAAGTAAGCTCAATAAATTCATTGGTTCCACAGTAAAACTTTAATCAAACATTGGCTTGACACTAGAACCTTAAAAGAGAATAAGCATTGCTTAGTATCCCCAGGAAAAGAAGTCTCACAACAGTAGGAAAATTTATTTGTTAATGCTATTATGTCTCATAATTATTAAAAAAAAAGAAAATGAGGATGTAAAAGATGTTAAAAGGATACGGGAAATAGAGATATTTTCCAGAAGAGAAAGAAAAAATGAGAAAGCCTAAGCAAGTGAGGGTCTGTTTAGGTTTGTTATTATATAGAAAGGATGAAACAAAAATAATATACACATAATCTTAAAATTTCTATGGTCAAAGTTTTGTTAACTAGTTTAAGGAACAAAATATATATCTAGTCAAGGTTTATCTTAGAATGCTTGGTTTTTTACCTAAGCCTTATCTACATAGTACATGATAATTAAAAGTACCAGACTGGTGGAACTAACCTTATTGGATGTTTAACAGCCATAGTTTGATGCCTATACTAATATGGTCAGAGGGACTTAAAGGACAGTTTTTGCCCCCTTGCCCTCCAAGGTCAACTAAGTTCCAGGGGAGTATGGAACATATCTCAAAATGTCCTGGAACTGTAGTGAGTCACCTGTCCTCTTGTTCAGGGAGGACACAGAGACCCCACGAGATGGACTTGAACCAGTGTCCAGTTTAAAAAAGGAGGGTCAACTCAGAGGAAACATTCATGCTTCCAAGTGAAGCCAGACATGGTCGAGCAGGACCTTTGACTTCTCTTCACATAGATGGAACTGGTAACAGAAAGCAGCCAGGAGCCCCTCCCAAGCCCATGTGGCCCCCAAGGCTAGCCTTGTCTACATAGTGAGTTCCAGGACAGCTGGGGCTACAGGGAGACCCTGTCTCAAAAAGATAAAAAAAAAAGTTATTTAGACAATTATTTCTCATTTATGATTTTGTTCCTATCCAGAAAGTGCTGCTCAGATGTAAGACTTCAAATCTTGGTCTCCAATATTGTAGTACCCACCTTTTGCTAAGAGAGATAACCAGCTATTTGTCTCAAATGATGGATAAATTTGTTTTCTCCCCCTATCTACAAGTCTTTGAGAGGGAACTGACACTGATTCTAACCACTCCAACAGCTATCAAAATACCTGAAAGCAAATCCTGAATCCATCACTCTAGAGTCCAGCCTTGGAAGACAAAAGAAAAATGAGGAGGAACCCAA
>NW_008355775.1:6726962-6766728 GCF_000622305.1 Nannospalax galili | reverse complement strand
AAGTATTTGGGAGCTTGTAGCTAATCCTTAAAAGATTTTAGGGTTACCTCTTCAGAAGGGGGAATGTTAGAGTAGCCAAAAGCCCCATCAAAATAAATAATCAAAGAAGAAGAAAGAGTACATGAAGTTATCAGGAAAAAGTGATGGGGAGATATGGGCGGAGTTGGAGGGGAGGAAGTGGGCATGGATTTGATCAAAACACCTTACATGCATGTATGAAATTCTCAGTCACTTATTTATGTAAAAGAATACTTAAAAAGAAAAAAAAAAGAAAAGCATGGGGAGGTCTTCTCCCCTGCAGCCGTTAGGGAGCCAATCAGTCACCCCAAACAGACGTGGGCACAGGTTGAAAAGCACAGCACTAGACGTTTTTCAGTCCTTCAGTAAAACAATACCTCCAATGTATGTAAATTTATGTGTAAATTGGATCTAGGCACTAACCTATCATATGCATTATAAATCAGAGACTTAGAAAAAGAACGACCTAAACTAAATGTAAGATTTAAAGTTTCCTTCCCACACCCCAAGGGAGCATCTTACAATCTCCGGTGCATGTGCCTCTTGTCCTGTGGGTGACACTTCCACACTGTGGGGCTTAAATAGGAGAAGGACTACTGACATTTCCAAAGTTGAGGATGGGTCCTACTCCTGGACTGCACGTCCTCACTACCAGCCTGCTCCCTATCAGAACACACATTAAACTGCCTTCATATCTTCTATTCCCACACAAAGTCATCTTGCATATCTATGTATTTACTTGCATAATACTTTTTCCCCCTCCTAGAATACAAGCTTCTTGAGAGCTCAAGTTATTCATTCCTAATTTCTCAGCACCGAGGACAAGGCCTGTCACATACTTGGTACTCATAAAATTCTTACTAATGAATGGAACCAAGTTTAGTTCCAGAAGTTGCATGGTGGCTCCAGGCTCCTAGTCCAGTACTTTCCTTTATGCCTAGTTCTCCACTCTTCTAGCAGGCAACAGAGCAGGTACCCTGTCACCCCCTTATAGGAAGCCAACAGTATCCTAGCAAAAAACTTCACTTTATAGACCTTCTACAGAAGAGGGAAGCCAAGAAGATTCTTTAATATAAAGCACAGAACCAAAATCCAAAACTTCAGACTTAAAATGTATATAATTCCAATATTTGAAGAGCATTTCATTTTCTTCTTAAATCATTTAAGCTCAACTATCATTTTACAAAGGAAAGCAATCATGCCAACAAAGTGAAGCTGTTCCAGTTTCTGTCCTGGGAATGAAATGGGCAAGATATGCAGGTACCTGATGGTTTTCCACATGTCAAAGCCATCCAGAGGCTTGGTGCCATTGGTGCTTCCCCCAGCCAGCTTCACCAAAGTCGGTAGCCAATCAGAGATATGGATGAGCTCCCGGTTCTTCACGCCCTTCTGTTTCAGTAAGGGGCTCGCCACAAAACTCACTCCTCGAATGCCTCCTTCCCACAGGCTCCATTTCCTTCCCCGAAGGGGCCAGTTATTGCCTCCAGCCAGAGTCTGCCCTCCATTGTCTGAAACATAGATAAGTCTTGGCATGAGGAGGTGAAAGAGGTCAGAGTCAAAATGGAGTCACTTATGGCAAGCCCTAACAATCAGAAATAATGATGGATGAAGGAGGGGCTGTCATCTACATTTGCCACAAGACAAGAACTACCTCAAAGAACTTTCCAGAATCACAATCTTACAAATAAAGTCATCATGACTCTACAGAAGAATGCTTGTACAAGGACATCTGTTCAACAACTGTTCAACCTTGGACTGGTGCTGTTGCTGTTACTGATTCCTGTGGTCAAGAATTATTGTTTCCAAAATAACTCATGCCACCTTCCTCTTTTCCTTTAAAAATACTCTGTGATGCCAACCTCTTCGAATGTGCTCATAGTTGCTATGGTAAACGTGTTCCCATTGCAGTGCTTTGCTGCTCTCACATAAACCCAGTATTGAAAATCTGTTTGGTATTTAGGTAAAAAATGACAAGGTTAATTCTTTTTTAAAAAGAATTTTTAAATTATATGCATGCGTACATGTGCATGCATGTATGTGTGTGTGTGTGTGTGTGTGTGTGTGTGTGTGTGTGTGTTTGTGTATAGTTTTGTACCCATAAGAACAGGTGCCTGCAGAGACCAGAAGAGGGTACCAGATCCTCTGGAGTTGGAATTACAGGCAGTTGTGAACTACCTGACATGGGTGCTGGGAACTGGACTCAGGTCTTCTACAAGTGCAGCAAGTGTTCTTAACTGCTGAGCCATCTCTCTAGCTTCCTAATATTAACTCTTAGATACATTCAAGAACAGAAGGTTTCCATGTACACTCTTGTTAAATGGCTCTTGATGGATACAGACAAAAACTCCTCTTCCCCTTTCCCCTACTAACTATTCTTTCTCCACTGGACACTGTCCTCCAGTACCCAGATATAAGCAGGGTTCAGCATAACACATATCTGATAAAAGACCTTTATTCCTCTATGGCTAGGGCCCCTGAACAAGGCAGTTCCCTGATAGTCTGCAGTGTGGACAGATGCTGTGCCAAGTCATGGATGAGTTTCAAGTGCCAGGGGACACAATGTACAGCACAGGAAAAGGAGCCTATGAGAGCTGAGGTTCACCTGGTTCATGACAAGAAAACCCCAGGGGAGTTTCACTTAGTGACTTAAAGCTCTTGCAAAGGAGGACAGCAGACCTTTTAAGATTCTTCTTGGGAAAAAAAAATTTTAACATTGAAATTGGTACCTGAATTATCAACCCACTGCCTGGTGATTTGAGCATTATCTTAAGTGTGAAAGTTAATGGCTTCTTCAGTGTCTCAAAGCAGCACAGTTGGGCGGCAAAAAAAATAAGTGCAAGAAATCTTCCTCCCTTCTTGACAGAATAGCAAGATAAAGCTTCATCAAGTGTCATGCCAGGGATGAACAAGCTTCTCTCCCTCCTCCAAGATGACAGAGGCATAAAGCACATTGGTGAAAACAGGGAAGAAATGACAAAAAAGAATGACCTTGGGTATCTCACTAGTCAGGTGAAGGCTCAGAGTTAAACATTAAGTTTGGACTATAGAAAAAAAGCAGTGAGGGGCTGGAGAGATGGCTCAGCGGTTAAGAACACTGGTTGTTCTTGCAGAAGACCCAGGTTCAAATCCCAGAACCCACATGGCAGCTAACAACTGTCCGTAACTCCAGTCCCAGGGGATCTAATGGACTCTTCTGTCCTCCACGGGCACTGCATGACACAAATGCACTCAACGTACACACAGGCAATACACTCATACACATAAAATAAAAACAATAAATAAAATATTTTTTAAAAAAGAAAAAAAGCAGTGATATTTCTTGTATATCAAAGTTGTAGAATTATATTAGCTTCCAAAGTATCCATATGCTAAAGTGATATTAGACACATATTTTATTTAGTTTTCGTAGTAATAATTCTTTCTAAAAATATTGCATGCATGTATGTAAGTGCACCCATGTTGGGCAGTGCTCTCGGAGATCAGAAGAGGGAGTTGAATTTCCCTGAACTGGAGCTACAGATGGTTGTTTGCTGCCATGTGGGTGCTGCCATGTGGGTCCTCTGTGGGAGCAGCCAGTGCTCTTAACCGCTGAGCAATCTCTCTAGCCCCTAGACACATATTTTGGTATTTAAAAATTTTTTATTGAGTTTTTGTGTATTTCATACAGAAAATCATCTTTATAGCCCCCCCTTCCCCTTTGGCACCCTCCCATACTGCCCCCTCACTGGAGTTCATACATTCTGTCATTTGTGTTAAGGCCTATCATGTAAAGTTAGTGTCCCCAGATGTCCCTCAGTGCAAGTTCATCCACTGGGATCTAGTCAGCCTATCTAGAGTCCCTCCCTTTAAGAAGATCAGCTCTTCCTCATCTAATAGTAATCATAACTGCCAATAATTCTTCAACTAAGATTGGGGACTGCTGTTCATTTCCACAGTTCTACGCTGGGTTTTTGTCTGCTTAAATTTGCATGGGTCTTGTGCATGCTGACACCATTGCTGTAAGTTCGTATGAGAAAAGTCCCAGCAGCCTGTAGGACTATTTCCCTGGCTCTTACAATCTTTCCACCTCCTCTTCTGTAATGGTCCCTGAGCCATAGGTAGGTGGATTTTGATATAGGAGTCCTGTCCAAGGACTCACACTCTGCAGACTCTTATTCTCTGCATTTTGGTCATTTGTGACCTTTTGCTTTCCTGGCCCTCTGTTGCATGAGGGAGCTTCATTGATGAGACTGGAAGACGCGTTAGTGTTCTCTTCGTCCTTTGTTAGTGTTAGGTGTAGAGGTTGCATATTTTACATATTTTAAACAACACTTTTTTGCATGAATATTATACTTGAACATTGTCTTTAAAAACCATCATTATCCAAGTGACCCACACAAGGACAGTATATTTTTTCTTATATGGGCATACATATAATAAAGTTCAGTTTAGGGACTAGAGGGACTAGAGAGATAGCTCAGTGGATACACTTCCTGCTCTTCAGTTCCCAGCACCCACATCAGGAGCCTCACAATTGCTTGTAACTCCAGTTTCAGGGGATCTGACACTCTCTTCGGGCCCTTGCAGATACCCACACACATGGCATACACTTACACAGACGTATACATACACATACACATAAATAAAAATAATTCTTAAAAATAAAGTTGTTTATAAATTAGGTACACTAAGACATCAACAATAACAATAAAATAGAACAATTATAATAAAATGTCATTAAAAAAGTTATATGAAATGGGTGTAGTGGCACATGCCAGTTGACTCAGCTGAGACAGGAGGATTCTTTGAGCTCAGGAGTTTGAGGGCAGTCTGGACAATACATAGAGACCCTATCTAAATAAGAAAAAAATTATGTGCCTGTGGTTTCTCTCTTGTATCTTACTGTACTATATGTTGGACAAAGGGATGAATTACATCCTTAGTAGAAGATCTTATCGCACTCTGTGGAAGAGGGCCCAGAAAGTCAAAGAGTAAATACAGGAGATTATAGTTTATAGTATAGGGTATGTTTGTAGGGAACAAGAACTCAAAATTATGAAGTATTAGCAGGGCATGGTGGTGCACACCTTTAATCCCAGTACTTGGGAGGCAGAGGCAGGTGGAGCTCTGTGAGTTCAAGGCCAACCTGGTCTACATAGTGAGTTCCGGGCCAACAGGGGTTACAGGGAGACCGTGTTACAAAATAAATAAATAAATAAGACCAAAAACTTTATGAAGTATTATCTCTACACCAGGCACCACCTGAATTTTACAGGCCTCAAAGTCTGAGGTAGCATTGAGCTGGACCTGAGACCTGCTGCTGGTGCTCACTGGCTGGGTGGCCTGGGACAATGTGCTACCTTGGTTTCCTCATCTTTACTGTGGAGACAATTCATCCTGTATCACAGCAAGAATGGCAGAGCTCCTAATGCCACCGGAGTGCTCAATAAGCAGAGATGACTGTTGTCACTCTTCACAGCCACTCAGTCTAGTCTGTAATTGTTTTACTGCTTATTTTTAAAAGGACTGAGGGCTGGAGAGATGGCTCAGTGGTTAAGGACACTGGTTGTTCTTGCAGAAGACCCGAGTTCAAATCCCAGCACCCACATGGCAGTTAACAACTGTCTGTATCTCCAGTTCCAGGGGATCCAACAGTCTCTTCTGTCCCCGATGGGCATTGCACAACACAGGTGCACTTACCTACATGTAGGCAATATATGCATAAACATAAATTAAAAATAATAAAATATTTTTAAAAAAGGACTGAAAACAACTGGAAAAGCCCCTACAGTGCCAACCTCTGATGTCACTAGTGCAGTGTGGCTTTCTAAAATGGCCTCACTTCCCTGGGAAAGCCACAAGCACCATAGGCACAGCAAAGAGCACACTCTTCCCATGAGACAGTGGGAGGAGAGTTACTTCCAGGGGTTTCCTTCTGTTCCTCTCAGGGAAGAAGTGCAAGGCTCTACTACCAAGGTAGTTTCCAGTGGGGCCTCTAACACATAGTTCCTTGTTCTTTTCTGTTCTTCATGAATGGGGGGTGTAGATGGGCCTTGGGCTAGGTTAGATAAGGCCAAGACTTCTTCAATATGTGGTTGGGTGACAGTGGATCTCATCATTTAATAACATTGACTTACAAGACACTTTCTTCAAACTTGACTGAATCTTTTTTAAAAGGAGTTGTTTAATTGTGTTGTGGTGTGTGTGTGTGTGTGTGTGTGTGTGTGTGTGTGTGTATTTATGTGTACAGGTGCCTGAAGAGGGTGCCAGATCCCCCCCTAGAACTGGAGTTATAGGCAATTGTGAGCTGCCCTGTGGGTGCTAGGAACTGAACCCTAGTCTTCTGCAAGAGCAGTAAACGCTCTTAACCTCTGAATCACCCTCCAGTACCACACGACATCTTTTGTTTTTGTTTTGTTTTTTTTTTTCACCAAAAACTCAAGGCCAAAGCACTCACCCAAGTTTATGAAATACACATTGCATGTCACTTTCAGTACTTCACAGATTATCTGTTATTTATAGTCAACATATTAAAACGTCAAAGAAGGTGGCAATGGAGAAATGGCTTGGTGGGTAAGAGCGCTGACTGCTCTTACAGAGGACCCAGTTCAGTTCCCAGCACCCACATGGTGGCTAACAACCATCCTTAACTCCAGTTCCAAGGGATCCAAAGCCCTCTTCTGACCTCCTTGGACACTGCATGACACTGGCGCACTTATACACATGCAGGCAATATATTCATACAAATAAAATAGAAATAATAAATAAGATCTTAAAAGGTGACTCTAAGATGCATGAAAGTATACGCTCACACCCAACCTTGATGCCAGTGGCCGAGGCAGTAAGCTCCCACTTTACTGCTGTCTCACTGCTATGAACAGAAGAGGCATGATGCTTTAGAAGATGCCTACTGTCTTCCTTCTAGGGGGCACAGAGTTTTTTGAGGTATTAATGTGTCCTTCTGTTCCATATACTTGTTTATGCTCAGTGAAAAATACTGGATAGTGATGGTAGTGGAGATGAGTGGAAACGGTGTGTCTGGAATCTGATCCTGCTCAGAGGTGACTTAGAGGAAAGCACTCTGGGCTGTAGAACAAATTTGTCCTCTGCTTCTACTGTAGGAGCTGGAAGGAATTTCCACACATCATGAGGGGAGAGGCTGTGAGTAGGACTGTTTTTGTGATTAGCTCACAGTGATGTTTCCGCCATTAGCAATGTGGCTTCCTCAATCAGCTTTTCAAGACTATTCTGAGAGAAAAGTACTATAATGGACGCACCTGTGATTTTTTTTTTCCACTCTCCTGCCATAGAGTCAACTGCAGATGTGTCCATAGAAGAAAGAGAAATTCAGCCTTCCTTGGGGTGTCACTCCAAAATGGCACCTGGCTGACCACTATCACTTATCAGCAAAGTGGCAGATCCACCAGACCAGGCTCAGAGCTGGCTAAGTACCTGAGAAGTTGGGGCTGTTCATCAGTTCTGGTATAGTCTCCTGGGTAAGCCGAGTAATTCAACACAAAATGGATCAGAACAGCAGCAGGACGCAATAAGTTGGTGCAACGGGAAGGACGGGTTCCTCTGCTGCTGACTTCGTCTGAACTAAGATTTTAAAGACAATGGATGTGCCCCATTTCACGTTTCTTCTCACTTTTCCCTCGAATTCTGTTCAAGGTCAAAGTTAATGTTCTCTAATTAAGAATTCATTTTCAAGAGAATTTTTTTATTTCCTGACTGACTTATGAGAAAGCTTCCAAATCAAAATAAGATGATTCCGACTCGACTGGCTGGAAACTATGAAACTTTTTTCCAGAGAAATATATTTTTTTCAGCAACATTTTGGCATACACAAAACCTAATTATAAAACCTTTGCTGTCTAGAAAAGAGCTGTCAAAATAAAACAAATGCTGTCAGATGCAGACTGTAAATCTCACTTTATTACTCATTATTGAATAAAAATAGCTGTCAGAAATCATGGAAAAGCATCAGTGAGCCAGAGATCTGAGCAAAAACATTAAATATATGACACCAGCGCCTCATCTGTATCCAACTGATAAAAATTTAAATGGAACGGTGACAACACTAATTCTTAAAGCTCCCCAATCAGGCACTGTAACTTGTCTATGCAAACCTACCCTGAGCCATCGGCATGAACCTCTGCCTCCTACCCCTGGAGAGGAAGACAGCTTCCCTGAGACCTCCTCTTCACTCAGACCTGAAAGGCAAGGGAACCTTCCTCACTCTCTTGCCAAGGCCTGCCTTCTCTTTATACAGGGCTCCTGTGAGAGTGATGGGTAGATGCAGAGAAACAGCACTTCCCAAAGGGGAAGCCTCTTTCTCTCAAAGCAGTCCCTGTTTATTGATGGTTAATTCTTTTGGATTCATTTTTTTAATTACTAAAATGCAAATAGAGAATGTTGCTTGGTGTTATATAAAGGCCTAGCTGAATTCTGTTCCCTTGTGCTAAAACATTCTGGAGAAAATAAACACCAAACCAGATACTCAACTTAAAAGCTGACACTTTCTCAAATCTCTCCACATTCAGCCATCTCTACCTGAATTGGATGTGCACTCAACTCTGCCATGACTAACTTTAAAGTGCCTTTTCAATTCATCCCTTACTGCTTTGGGTCAGCTGTGCCCCACACCTGAGCTCCTGGGGTAAGCAGATTATACACCATCAAGTTGCCAGCAGAGGTATAAAAACACCAACCCAGAGGCCCACATCTACATTTAAAGATCCAATTGCTTTCCCATTAGGGTAAAGTTCATACTTCACCTCCATAGACAGAATCCTTTACATGTGCCCCAACCTACTTATGGATGTTGACACCTGTAAAGTGCCTTATGCTTCAACCACATATGACTAAATTCTTCAGTTGTTAGGCTATGCCATGCTATTTCAGGCTAACTTTGTCCTTATACACACTGGATCTCTTACCTAAACACTTCTTCCTTCTTTTCTACTAGACTCAAATTTTAAGGCCTAGGTTAAATGCTAGTTTTTTATGAACCTATTGCTTAGTATTACTGCACTTACATGCATTACCTCTTTGTAACTTTGTCTTCCTTATAACTGCTCCCCAGGGTCAAGAACAAAGCCTCAATCCTTGTGTTCCCAAGACCTAGTGAAGGACCAGCCAACAGAAGGGAAAACAAGTAGATGAAGAAAAGACCACCCATCCTGAACAGAGACTGAGGTCACTAAAAGCTAACTTTGGTTACCACACAGCTTTCTAAGTCATTGTCCAGCTGTTCTATGACCTTGACTTTTAGGAAGTTCATGCTACTTACTCTACAGAAGACTAGCAAGTGGGGCTTCAGGACCCCAGGAAGGATATAAGAAAATACCAAAGTAAGAGGTTCAGGAGTTTTACTCAATCACACATTAGATAGTGGGGTCCTTTAAACCAAGGTCAAGGTCGCTTTTAATTAAAGACTAATTAACTACTTTTCTCTGAGATATAGCCTCAGCCCAATTAACCTTATTCTTAACAAATTAAGAAAAACTTAAACTGAATGATAACTAGATATAAACAAAACCCACCTAGTTGTTTCAAGGTGGTCCTCACTTTTCTTCTTCATCCCTCTCCCAATTTGCTAATTTCACTGAGAGACATTCAAGCGACAAGAATGAAGCCCTGTGAATTTGGGCAAGATACTCAGTCTCTCAATCTGGAAAATGAAGATAACAAAACCCATGGTGATGTACTGTCTGGCACTGAAGTAATGTTTGCATATATTAGCTATTTTTATTGACAGTAGTCATCAGTACCAGCAAACAGTGCAGAGCAGAACGGACTCCTAGCTGGATATTTATAAAATACATTATAAATTTAAGTGTTATAGATACATTCTCAGATGCTTAGAGCCGTGCTAGATTACATTTACACTGTGAGCAATTTTTTGAGAGCCATAAAAATACAATGAATTATGATGCTTATGATGGGTTTTGTTATTACTAGGGAAAATTCAAGATGATCACTTGCTATTTCCATAAGTTTTAGATAAAGTACATCAGTTAAAGAAGAAAGAGGCTCAGTAATGAAAGCCTGGTATCCAAATTAGGAATCAGGAACTGAATACCTGTTCAGATGTTCATCTGAATATTTGTAGGAGTTTAAAGTGGTTTCCTTATTCAAGGAAGGCAAGTGCTCTGATCGTGGGTTCCTAGACAGACACTTCACAGACTTGATGAACAGCACCAGAAAAAGGGAGAATCCCAATGAGTACCTGCTGGAGGATTCTGGGATGGTGGGAGATTTGGCAGCTATTCACCAAATAACTGGTATAGCCACCAAAAGAACTTAGGTAAAAGAAGACAGATGCAGGGAAAGGCTAAAATCAGGACTGATGGAGATTAACAATAAAGATTATATGTTGTAATGAAATGATTTCTCCTCTTCTCTTCCCCCTCCCCTCCCCCTTCCCTTCTCCTTTCCTTCCCTTTCCCCTTCCCCTTCCCCCTCTTCCTCCTCCCCTCTCCCACCCCTTCTTTTTCTCCTTCTCCTTCGCCTTCTTGTCTTTTTTTAGTCAGGGTCTCCCTGTAGCCCTAGCTGGCCTGGAATTCACTATGTAGACCAGGCTGGCCCCAATCTCACAGAGATCCATATGCTTCTGCCTCCCGAGTGCTGGGATTAAAAAGTGCTGTGATTTCTTCATTTTGATGGGGCCAATGTCATTGCTTAGTTTAATGAGATAGCACCAAGGTTTTATCTCTTCTTTAAGATGTATTAAGGATAAAAAGATGCAGAAGTCTGTTGAAAGATTGAAAGCATTTGTTTTCTAAAAGTTAAGATGAAACTGGGAACTGCAAATGTGTTCTACAGTGGTAGGCAGATACACTTTCTGTCTTAAAGCATAGCATAGGTATTCACACACTTTGGAGATCTTTAGATGAAGGTCTAAGATAAGAACAAAAGGTGGAAAGTTACTACTCTTAGAATGCATGAGACTACTAGGTTTAATTTTTTTCCCAGATTCCTCTAAAAAGTGACAGAAGAACCACGTCTGCTGTCTTCAGGGCAAGCAAAAGTATCAATTGTTTGTTCTATCCTTAAAACCAAGTAAAGCCCTCCTACAGTTTCCTACAGTTTGATCTTATAAGAATACTTGATTTTTTTAAATTTTTAAATTTTTTTTTTTACAAATCTCAGGGCAAACTAAATTTGTGGCTCCTTGAAGGAGGATTAAAGTTTACTGATAAATCATTTGACTCCTCTTCCAGACCTAAAGCCCATTTATAGTGACCAGGTAATTCTTTCATAGACTGCTATTGATCTTTCAGCAATAAAATCAAGAAATAATAGATAAACAAATTACCATAGAAGTACTTGAGAGTCTAGCAAGCTCAGGACAGCAGGAGAAAAACAAAAATGTTGTTAACAGATAGTAAAAACCAGAATTATGGTTTCACAATAATGATTGTACTACTTACATACTTGGTGAGAAAAATGGAAGTTGAGGTCAATGAATTTCAGAGAGGCTAAATCATAGAAACCTATATTATTCTTGTAAGGCAAGCATCAACTACTTTGTTTTTATGTTTCTAAATAAGGAACATAAGTTAAAGTTGTCAAAAAATCTACATAATTATCAAGTATGTTAAATGTTCGCCATTTTATTGAATTTAAGTATACATTTTTAGTGTTACTTAGAAAAGATACTAAACCTCACTGAGTGTAGGCAGTTTTGTTTCCCCAGAGCACTTCTCTGAAGGTTTGCCAAATGCCAAAGAATCTCACTGTGTTTGATGTTCAGTGGGAGAGGCAGACAAATGTCTTGAAAACACTGGCCAACACTACCCTCTCTGAAGAATGGAAGGAGGAAAGACTCAACAGTAGACACAAAATAGCTCAAGATACCCAAATATGAAGCAGTTTGATAAAAATAATTTCAGACATTGAGTACATACTCAGTAAAGTTTAAAATAAGATTCCTTTTAGATCTGCAGATGACACTTAGTCCAAAGCCAAGGTTAAGGAAACTGAGTCCCTAGGATGCTGGACTTCCCCATGGGCCAGCAGCAGTCCTCTGCACAGGAGCACACAGTGGGAGTTAAGGCGAGAAATGGTGACATTAGTCATCCCAAGCTGATGCAGCCAAGTATTACAATGAGGGCTGCTGGAGAGAAGATGGTGAGAAGCAGGCTGGTCTCTATGCCTAGCAAGAGGAAAGTGACTAAATAAAGCAGGGAACAAAAGCAAGCACGAAGCCACAAACCAGGATGAAACCAAGACAAAACAATTAGCCAAAGCAAAACAAAAGTCTCTGGGTAGCCACAACAAGCTCATGAAGTCCAGGCTACCGGAGACTAGTGCAGGGTCTTTTTAGTCTTATGCTCAATTCTAATAATATGATATGGATGATGTCTGTCCCCCTCATCTCTGAAAGGGTAGCATCTGCATTAGGAAGATGCACATCACTGGAGAGGATCTCTGCAGAAGAATGGAAGAAGAAAAGCAAGTATTTTAAAGTAAACCATGAGCATACCTATTTTTCCAACAGTAAATGATCCACCTTCATGCATAGAAAGATTACCACTCTATGAAGTGTGTTAGAGAAAAATGTTGAAATGATGACCTTCCATCATTAAGTTAATAAGAGGTACAGGGCACAGCTAAGGATAGTCTAAACTAAGGAAAAACTTTCATGGTTTATATTCAGCTCATTGATTCTAACTGAATCAATACAAGGTATCAGTGTTCAAGGGTGCACCTTCCAGCAATGTTCTCATGTGCACATGACGCTTTCATCATGGTAGGTCTGAATACTGAGAAAGAAATAAGTGATTATACATCAAACAGGATGCCTTAGGTGCCTTACACCTCCCCTGGAATACAGTCTGCCAATAGTAAAATGGGCTTTTCTCATTCCTTGAAATTCTTGTCACCTCAGCCTGGAAGCAGGCAGGACAGTCAATTCTGTCCTCCAGGGCTAGAGAGTAAGCAGATGGATGAGTTAACAGATCTGGCTGAAGCAATAATTCAGAGGGGAAGAAAGAGGACTGGAAGCAAAACAAGAGCTGCATCCCTAAAAAGACACTTTGGGTCCCTCCCTAGCACTGCATCCTAAAGTAGAAGACTGATGGATGTGGGAATTAAAGTATGGAATGGGCTGTGTCTCATCTCCTGGAGGGGTTGGGGGGGGAGGCGGGAAGAGCAAGGCTCCCTGCATTTTCATGTGCCAAGGGTAGCGTGGCAGCAGATGACAACGGTGCACAAACACATGGAAGTCAGGCTTCCATCTCCTTCCACCAGAGCAAAGCAGAAGCTCAGCTCCACTGACGGAATGTTCTGTCTCTATTGAGAACTGAAGCACACAAATGTGACAAGGAGGTGGTCAAAAGAGTCTCTGCAGGCAGAGAGAGTCCAGCATGATCCAGATGGGTAAAATGGAAAGGCCTGGAGGAAACAGGATGTTTAAACAGAGGCTGGTGTAGGTATGAGGACTGTGGACAGGCACTCCCTCAGCTCCAAAGCTTGGCCCCTTGTTGAGAAGCCACGATAAGAGACCATAAGTTAACTGAAATGATCAGTACTGATTAGAATCAGGTACTGAGTCTATCTTTACTGTTATAACAGACTACCACTGGCCAAGCAATTTATAAGGAACAGAAATGAATTTGGCTTAGGGTTCTCAAGGCTGTGAAATTCAGGAGTACAGTTCCAGTATCCAGTGAGGGCCCCAGTGCTGCATTAACCCATGAATCCCATAGCAGAAAGCAAGGGGACCAAAGAGATGTGAGAAGGAGATTTTACAACAAAGTTACTCCTGCAGGAACAGCCTTAATCCACTCTTGAGGATGCAACCTCTATGCCAATTCACTTCTTAAAGGCTCCAACTCTTTACTTAAAACATATTTATTTTTATTTTATGTGTATGAGTGTTTTGCCTGCATGTATGTAAGTGCATCATGTATAGGCAGTGCCCGTGGAGGCCAGAAGAGGGCATCAGATCACTTTTAATTGGAGTTAAACATTGTAATTGAAGTTAAAGATGGTTGTTAGCCATTATGTAGGTGCTAGGAACAGAACAGCCAATGTTCTTAACAACTAAGCCATCTTTCCAGCCTTAAAGGCCCCAACTCTTAAATATGGATACAGTGGCAATTAAATTTCAGCACCAGTTTTTGGAGGAGACATGCAAACTGTAACACTAGGTTTCTTCTACAAAGCAGAAGGGAATCTAAGCAGTCCCGAATTTAGTGATACGGAAATAAGAAGCAAGCTATATACCATATTTCTAAAAGTGAGCCCTGAAATCTGTGGTCTCTGCATAAGTGTGAGCATTCTGAAGACTGTATTTGCCAGATACAATAGTGTGTTAGTTGAACCATCATTGTTGTCTGTTTTGATACAATATGTAACCTACCTGTGGGCTTTTTCTAGATCTTTTTACAGACCTTGCCTTTTCATATAATAACTATTATAAAAAAAGTTATGAAACTGGAAAAAAAGATTATTTCTTCCTCATGGCCTTCAAGTCTACCAAGCCAAACATCCCCTTTTATATAACAAATACTTTAATTCTTCTTTCACTATCATTAAATGAACCTCTAACATTATACATATATTTCTAAATATATTACCAAAGAGAAAAGGTCAATCCATAGTAAAATAACATGTAATTCATATAAAAATGTATAGGTATAACCTATTAAAGATACAATAAAAGTGTTAGGTAACACACAAATAGATTTCTACTTAAAAGAGGCCATTCTATGTGAGGCATAGAGACAAATGAAAGATGAGAAATATATGGTAGAATAAAATTTAGAATTAACTATTCATTAAAATCATGCCAGAAACTGAGTTTATATGTAGAAAAGTTTAAGGTTTTTGATTCATAAAATTATATAAAGGTGTTTAAACTCTGTGGCTAATAAAAGTTTTTATTTTCTAAGTTGTACAAAACTTGTGTTAATTCATCACTATGTAGGGTTATTGTGAGTATTGTATCCTGAGCTCCATACCCACTAAGAACCAGTAATACCCAACCAGATTTGCAATATGCTTCCAGTGAGAACTTTTGCCCCCACACAGTGAGAAGTGCAGGCCATACAGCCAAGGGCCTCTGTGCCTTACAGGTGAGTACTCATTACCTTGTAAATTTAACACAGTTTGGGATCTGTTTTAAAACAGATTACAAATAATTCTCTTAGCATATGGAAAGAGGCTCCACCTCTTGGGAACTAGAACATTATAAACTATACACATTTACTCAGTAAGCCAATTACTTGATTTACAAAGTAAATTTATCTATCACAAGGACTCACATATTCAAGGCTCATGTGCATGTTATAAATTCATAGGAACTTAAGTCATATTCAGATTTCCTAGTGAACAAGGACTTGGAGACCAGTATTGTTCATTTACAACAAATATTTGTGTTTTTTTAATTTTTAAAAATATTTAGTTATTTTTATTTTATGTGTATGAGTGTATTGCCTGAATGCATGTGAGTGAACCTGTGTCATGCAATACTGTGGAAGTCAGAAGAGGGCTTTGGATTCCCCTGGAACTGAAGTTAAGGATGGTTCGTAGCTGCCATGTGAGTGCTAGGAATTGAACCCAGGTCCTCTGCAAGAGCAATCAGTGCTCTTAACCTCTGAGCCATCTCTCCAGCCCCAACAACAAATATTTGTATTTCTATAATAAATGCATTCTCATAATTATTTTTCAGACATAAAATATATTACACTAAATTACACTCTAAATATTTTAAATGAACTGAAGCAGAATAGCTTTAAGATTGAAATTGATCAAATTTTAAACAATTTTTCTAGAAAATAAGTTTTTAAGAATGATGACTCTAAATTTCAATCAAGAAGTAATAATCACAGTAGCCCTGTGTCCATTAAGTAAACTGAAATAACTAGTTAAAAATCTTCAGCATTTCAGGCCCAAATGGCTTGACTGCATATTCTACCAATCATTTAAGAAAGAGGTAACCACAGTTCTACAGAAACTCTTACAAAAAATAGAAGGAAAAGGCATTAGTTATACTTAAATCATGTCCTAAGTTTGTCTCTTCATTGCTGTGACAAAACACTCTGATCACTACCAACTTGGGGAGGAAAGGGTTTATTTATCTTACATCTCCTAGGTCACAGTTCATCAGGGAGCTCTAGGTCGAACTCAGGGCAGGAACCTGGAGGCAGGAACTGGAGCACAGGCCATGGAGGAACACTGCTTACTGGCTTGCTCCCTAGGCCCCTCCTCAGCCTGCTTTCTTATACAACACAGCCCACCTGCCCAGGGGTGGCACCACCCACAATGGGCTGGGCTCTGCCACATCGCTCATCAAGAAGATTCCCCACAGACACGGCCACAGGCCAGCCCAATAGAGGCAATTTCCCAATTGAAGCTCCCTCAGCCCAGGTGTGTCAAGTTGACACTAAAGCTATCCAGTACAAATTGCTATGACAAAATACCCAAGTAAAACAATCTAAGGGAAGAAAGATTTATCTTGGTTCTCAGTTTTAGAGGTGTCAGTCCATCACATATGAATGACTGCCAAAGTATAGCAGCTCACATCATGATGGCCAGGAAGCAGAGAGCAGAAAAAATGTCTGGAGTAGATTTTATCTTTTCACAGACTTCCAGACTATAGAATGATGCCAGTCACACTGAGGGTGCGATTTCTCCCCCTTAGTTAACCCTCTCTGGAAATACACTCCCAGATATACACAGAGGTGTGACGACTCTCCTAGGTACCTCTCAATCCAACTAAGGTCACAATCAAGACTAGCCATCAGGCTGGGGAGATAGCTCAGTCAGTAAAGTGCTTATCATGTTTGTCTGATCCCCAGAACTCAGAAAAAAGTCAGGTGTGGTGGTGCACACTTGTAATCTCAGTGCTAGGGTGGTGGAGACAGGCAGATCCCTAGGGCTTGCTGACCAGACAGCCTTGCCTGCTTGGCAAATTCCAGGCCAATGAAAAAGTTTCTCCCTCCCTCCCTCCCATCCCCTCTCAAAAACAAGACAAAACAAACACACGTACCCCTGCACACATATGAATATACACACGTAAGAATCATTTCCAGTATACAATTTTCTTTTAAAAAAAAGAGCAGCCATCAAGAGAAGCCTATACTTCTCAACTCATGCTAAGAAATTATTATGATATCAAAACCAAATACAAGGGAAGCAGAAAAAGAGAGTGGAACAAGAGCAACAAAAACTATACTGAGCATAGATACAAAAACCCTTAGAAAATCTTAGCAAATCAAGTTCATACAAAAAAGAATGCAGCATTGAATTAGTTCCCCATGGCTGCTACAACAAACGATCTCACACTTAAAGCCTACCTTAAGCAACACAAATTTATTAGCATGTTAAATAATACAGGTTAGAAATTACAGGTTAGAAGCCTAAAACGAGTCTCACTGAGCTAAAAACAAGGTGTTAGCAAGGCTGTACTCCCTTCTACAATCTCTATGGAGAGTCCATTTCTTTGCCTATCTAGTTCTTGAAGCTTCTCTCATTCCTGGGCTCAATACCACTTCCTCAGCCTTCAGAGTCAGCAATAGCAGCTGACTCCTCCTATCACATCATTCGACCTCCTCTGCTACCTCACTCTTCCATACTTAAAGACGTGTGTGATCACATTGATCTAACCAGACAATCCAGAATAACTTTTCCACTTTAAGATCCGTTTATCAGAAATCTTGATTTGTGTTGCAGCCCTAATTTCTTCTTCCCATATAATAACCTATTCACAGGATCTGGGCTTTAGGACATGGATATCTTTTGCAGGTGGAAGTGCAAAGATAATTCTGACCATCACAGTCATAATGGTCAAATGAGGTTTATCCCAGGATTACAAGTAATTTTCCAATCAAAGAAGCAAGTTGGGAGAATTAAGCTACCCAACTTCGCGAAGTACTTTGAAGCCATAGTACTGAAGTCGCACAGTACTGGAATACAGTGTCCAGGAAAAGACACTATCATGGAGAAATGTTTTCTGTATTGTTAAAACAAAAACAAAAACAAAACAAACCTTGACCAACCCTTACTTCATGACATTCATAAAAATTAAAGGTAGTTATATTAAAATTCAGTAGCAAAAAGACAAAAAACTCAATTAAAATATGAGTAAAAGATACAAATAGACATTTATCTTAAGATATATACATGGGCACATGAGAAGATGAACAACATCATTAGTCATTAATTAGGTACAAACTAAAACCACATTTGATACTACCTCACCCCCCCACCAGAATGGTTATAATCAAAAAGTGGTAACTTAGATGTGAAGAAACAAGAACCTCTTGTATTGCTGGTGGGAATGCAATATTATATAGCTCTTTGGGAGAATATTTAGGTTCCTCAGAAAGTTAAACCAAGAGATCCCATAGGTATTAGTTACTTTTGTGTTGCCATAAAATGTAATGAAGTATAGATTCACACCACAAAATGGTTGAGCCTTAGAAACAGTTACACAAAGTAAAAGTGAGACACAAAAGTTCAAATAGTGTATGGTTTTATTTATATGACACATTCCAAGTAGGAAACTCTATAAAGACCAAGTACATAAGTGGCTTCCAGGCTTGGGTGGGACAGGATTTCTTTTAGAGGTGATGAAGGTGTTCTGTAATCAGATAGTGGTGATGACTGTACAGCTTTGTGAATATATTAAAAGCCAGTGAACTGCACACTTTAAAGGGATAAAATTTATGGTATGTAAATTATAGCTCAGTAAAGCAATTTTATATGAGAAAACAAAAAAGAAAGATGGATTAAGGACAAATATAAAGTCAAAACCCACGAAACTTAGATTAAAGGTCTCCTAAAACCAATTTTTTTTCATACCACACTTGTGTATAAAAACTGCTAAGATTCATCATGGTGTAAGAGGAAACAAGGTGATAATATGACTTCAAAGAAAGAGTACAACTCTGGTCAGCCGGTGGGCCCCTCTGCAATCAAGCACCCATCCTGAAGGTTCTTCCCTTTGGATGAGAGGCAAATTAGAGAAGGAATCCCACAAACAGGAAAACTCTCCCTGGTGTCACAACAATGCACAGCCTGCTTCATGGGAACCATCCATGCTCACCATTCCTTGTCCATTTCATGACATAAGCAAGGACAAATCTCAATGCAACAGACATGACTCCTCTGGGGCATTTGAAATGACACACTAATTATCAAAGCCCAGAGCTCTCAGGACATGTCAAATTCTTTGTTTTGGCTTTCATCAGTCCATCACATTGACTTGTGCCTTTCAAACATTTGATCTGCTCGGGACAGTGCCTCTCTCTCTTACAGATTCCTACTTTGATAGTCCATTTCTCAGTGGGGCCTTTTGTGGCAAACTGACCCTACAAAGCATCCATCTGGCATGTGAAACAGAAAATTCAGTTTTGGAAAGCTTTCGGCATGCATCTAAAGAGACCGCTTCATTGTTTATTCCATTTTTTGGCTTCCTAAAAGTTTAAATATGAATCAAGTGGAAAATAACTTCAAAATAGATAAGAGATTACACAAATCTTTTCCATATTTCATGCAGTCATGAAAATATATTAGCCCTATCAGATATGAAATGATGTACTGGTGATTTCTCTTTTGTTTTAAGCTTACATATGACATATGTCCACTTGTTTTATGTGCATTTCTATGAATTTTGGTAGTAATATAGCAACCTTTACAATCAAGCAATGGAGCATCCCAGGATTCCCTGTGCTGCCTCTCTGTAGTAAGTTGTACACTCAACCTTAATCCCTGGCCTTAACCACTAATATTTTCTCCATATTTAAATTTTTACTTTGTGGGGCTGGAGAGATGTTTCAGCAGAGGAACGAGGTTCGGTTCCTAGTACCCACATGGTGGCAAACAACTGTCTTTGACTCCAGGGGATCTACTAGTTGAAGGAAATTTCTTCTGGTTTGTGTCAGTTACTAATAAAGTTGGACTGAGAAGGTACCTCAGTAGCAGAGCACCTGCCAAGTAAGTGTGAGCCCCCCCCGCAAAAGTCAAAACACCCCAAAAGCAATATACAGGTATGGTTTGGGGGGGGTTGTTTGTTTAGTTTAGTTTAGTTTAGTTTAGTTTTGAGACAATTCCATGTAATCCTAGGCTGGCCTCAACTTTGTAGTCAAGGATGACCCTGGACTTGTGATAATCCTGCCTCCTCCTTTTGAGTTCTAGGATTGCAGGATGCACCACATCATACCTGGTTTATATGGGGCTGGAGAGCAAACCCAGAGCTTCATGGAGGGTAAGTATTGGGGTTTAAATTTGTGCATGAACATATTTTCACTTCTCTTGTCAAGGCCACATAAAATAGGATTGTTACCTTTAAACATTTTCTTGCTGGGTGCCGTAAATCGCACCTTTAATCCTAGCTCTTGGGAGGTAGAGGCAGGTGGATCTCTGTGAGGCCAGGCTGATCCACATATGAGTTCCAGGCCAACTGGGGCTACAGGGAGACCTACCACAAAAACACCCCCCAATTTTTTTCTTTATCATTAGTTTTCAGCACTTTATGATTTTGGTGTCGTTTCTTACAGTTTATCATGTGGATTTCTCTTTGTTTAATCTACACATGGACATTTTGCCAAATTTGCAGTTTTCAGACATTATTTCTTCATTATATTTTCTGCACTAATATTTCTTTATTTCTAGAATTCCAATGACATGCAGCTCTTTTGCTTTTTTAAAAATCATCTTTCTCTCTCTTTAAAGTCACATAATTTCCGCTGACTTACCTTGAAGTTATTGACTCTTCACTGTCATCTTCATCTGGTTGCTGAGCTACTCAAGTCAATTCTAAATTTCAGATTCTGTTCTAAAAGTTTCATCTGTTGATTTAGTGTTCTCATTTGTTGGGTTGTAGCTTCCATTTCTCTGCTGAAAGCTTCTGTTTTTCCATGCATTATAAGAGGGGTCCCTTCATTTTGTAATGGCTGCATTAAAATATTTGTCTTAGCTGGGCATGGTGGCACACACCTTTAGTCCCAGCACTAGGGAAGCAGAGGCAGGCGGATCTCTGTGAGTTCAAGGCCAGCCTGGTCTGCATAGTGAATTTCAAGTCAGCTGGGGCTACAGGGAGACCCTGTCTCAAAAAGCCAAAAAAAAAAAAAAAAGTTTCTTATAAAAGCAGCTCCCAGCCTTAACCAGAAAAGCTTCTCCCTATAATAGTGATAAATGCAGACTTACAAACACCCACAATGTAGAATATAAGCCAGGTATGTGGGACCAGTCTTAAACAAGTCACTTATGCCATACCCTCTAAGGCTTAGGGAACACTGTGGAAGAGGGTGGGAAGTGTGTAAGAGCTGGAAGACAGTATAAAGGGCTATCAAACACCATCCCCTAGACTCGATATGGCTATTGTCACCATTAACTCACATCAACTGTAGTCACCTGCACTGGGCCCACACAGGACCAGCCTCACCAACAATTAGTCAAGGCAGGGGAGGCTCATGGGGCCTACCCTTTACCTTTCAACTACTGCTTATGGATAGATTGTAGGAGAGGGGGAATCACCTTCTTTAGTTGTGTATCATCTGCTGAACCCGGCAGGCACTAAGAGATAGCTCCAAACTCATGGTCACACAGACGTCCCTGGTTAATCTTGGTGGGTTACAAGACCAAATAAATAGACATGAATATGAGAGAGAGAGATTTATGGGGAGGGTGGAGGGTAGACAGAGATAGGAAGTGAGAGTGGTCAGTATGTGAGGTTTACATATGGAAGACTGTAAACAAAATTAAAAAGTGTTTTTGCCTTAAAATTCCAGTATTTGGGCCAATAAAAATAAAATTAAGAATTAAAATAAAAAATAAAATGAGAATTCCCCATATTTTCCAGCACAGGATCCCTTTCTTTGACCTTTAGTGAGATTATCAGGGGTTTCTACAAGAGTAGGCTGCGGTGCCTGTTTCATGTTTCCATAGGACAGGGCTGGGAGACAGAGGAGGGGAAACAAACCCACAGAACTCACCCCCATCACAAGGAATTAATAAAACTCGGAGCTATTTGTCATTTGTCATTCACTCTTAAGAAACCTCTGGTAACTGCTTTCTGTACCAGCCAAAGTTTTTAATTGTCATGATGAGAAAAATAGGCCTTGAGTGACATACTCTACCTCGGGCATCTGAGGAAGGCTGTGGTATGATTTGAATGAGAACAGCCAATGGGACTTATGATGTCTATCTCAGGTTTTGTTTTTGTTTTTTTTGTTTTTTTTTTTTTTAGCTTTTGTCTAAATTAATACAAAGCATAATGAATGATACATTGTGTGAAGTAAGAATTAAAGAGGATTAAAAAACAATAATTAGTAGATGTGAAAAACATTACCATTGAAATCTACCTGATAACTTTATATCCATGCTCAGATGCCTGTAACTGACCGTGACTAGTAATAATCTGATATATAGAGATTAGAAATGCATGTGCAAATATCTGTTAGTACCATTAAAAATTAGTTTTTCTGTATGAAATAGTAGCAAAAACTGAGTCTTTTTGTAAGAAATAGTATATTTTAAAATGAAATGGAAATCTTTTTTAAAGGCTAAAAGCTCATTCAATTTTATGTCTCACAGGGCTTATATACTGAGTTCAATATTATATAACTATTAATTCAACTGTGAACTTAAAAATTTACAGCCACTTTTGAAAGAGATGCATCCTACCTCAGGAAAACGTTATTGAATATGTCAATTGTGTTGTAATGATATGCTTCTTCTAAGTATGTTGTTATTAAATAAATCATTTTTAAAAATAAAAAAAAAAGAATTAAAGAGAACAATTACTTGAAAGGCCTTGATTAAGACTTGCAAGGCAAGAGATAGCTCAGCAGTTAAGAACACTGACTGCTCTTGCAGAGAACCAGAGTTCAGTTCCCAGCATCCAAATGGCAGCTAACAACCACCCATAACTCTAGTTCCAGGGGATCCAATGCCCTCTTCAGGCTTCCATGGGCATTGCACACCCAGGTGCAGTTACATACATGCAGGCAAAATACTCATACACATAAATGAAAATAAATAAATCAAAAAAATTTTAAAGACTTGCTAGGTGCCCACAGCTGTTAGTGCTCTCTCAACAGACAGCTCAGGTTCAATATGTGGTTTCTCTCTATGGGAAGCCTAGCTCATGGGAAAACCACAAGAGTGCACACAGTCAAAAGCTAACAAGGGTACACAGAAAGAGGAGAGTCGGGAGCTGGGAGTTAGAGGTAACACAGGGGCCACGCGGCTCTGTGCTGAACCTCATGGAAAAGAAAGGCACATTCCACAGGGGCCAGGAGACCTTGACAGAGTAATTATTTTTCTACAGTTCTTTTTTTTTTTTTTTTTAAATTACACAGTGAGTTTATTTTCCTAAAGGGAAACTGAGAGGCAGTTCCTGAGGGCATTTTATTACCCCTGACCCTATTCTTTCCTCCTTGTCTTTCCACGTGGTAGAAAGGGCTTCCAGTACTTTGACTTAAAGTGGAGAGGAGCAGTGGAAAAGTGAGTCATAATCTTTCTTTCCTGAGGAGTTTTGAGTTACCAGAGACAAAATGCTCAGTGACCATTGTAACTCAGCTGGTTGCTGGCAGCGCTGTGTGCTCTAGCCGAGTCAAGGCTTCAAAGGTTTATTTCTCATATTTTACTCCTACAAATCACAGTGTCTTCATTCTAGGAGAGCATTTATTATATGTGAAACCATTTTCTGGTAAGCATTTGGAAAGTCTCTGTATGGAGAAGCTCTGCTAGAAGTTGGCTCCACAGTGGAGAGGCCACGGTTAAGTGGTTGCACAGATGGCAAGTGTGAGCAGCAGGGGCCAAGTCCATTGTGAATTTTCACTTGCAGCTGTGTGGAAGCAGCTACACTGGTGACTCAACAGCTTTCCATTCTAGCTTTAAATTAAGGCAGGGAAGTGAACATTTTCAAACGCGGAGCATATACAGAGAGTGATGGACCCAGGCCAGGTTTAAACCTATCAGTGGCCATGCATTGCAACAAAAAAAGATGGCTTTTAAAAGGGATGGGGTCTCCATGGAAATCACCAATGGTACCTGGACCGCTGGCACAGAAATCAGCCTGACAAACCTGATGTGTATCTCCCACAATAGATATTTTTGCTTTTGTCTAGTGTGCATTGTGCTAGAGACTTCGTTTTCATTTCTGGACCGCTCAGATCCAACAGCCATTCAGGGTAATGCGAATAAATGGCAGGGCTAGGGACAAGCATCACACTTGTGCCTTTTTGGTATTTTGTCTGGGAGCTCTACCTTGTATTGTGAAAGATCTTGTATCCTCCGACCCCACCCCCCCAGTTCCACCTTCCTTTTGGCCTGCTGCTGGGACTGTATTCTGTCGCTTATCTAACATAAAATAAACAGAACAATCTGGAGCTAATTTAAGTGGTTTACCATATCAGGATACAGCTGGGAAAGATTTTAAGAAAAGGCTCAACAGGAACAATAGTGCTGTGAAGTGGAGCAGCGCAGAGAGCACAGGAAGGCAGTTTCAGACAGCCTGGCAGACAGCTGTCAGCCACTCCAATAACAATCTCCGAAGCCAATGAAAACGGGCAGCTCGGCCGGAACACCAACAATGAAAACAAGGGATTAGAGGGCATTCTGAGTTAATGGCTCCAGTGTCAGGGCCACCTGTCTCTCGGGAGCCCTTCATGGGGGCTCCTGACCAGTGAGGCCTGAAGAGGAACTGCAGATGAGACATTTCATTTCTCTACAACACTAGCCAAGATTTTTTTATATGCATGCATACATACTGGCTTTATCCTGACTTATGAATCTAGCAAGGCCCACAGAGACACATCTGTTTTTGACATCAATTTCTTCTACTCTGCAGAGTGGTTGGGTTTTTAACTCTTTGGGGGCCTCTGGCTAGACCTTAAATTTCCTGGTGCAACTTGACAGAGGTGAGAGGGCTTGAGGGAGTTAAATAACACTGTGTACTGCTCTTGAAAGAACATGTGAATGCTTTATATATTAAACCAGAGAGAAAGAATCCTCAGATAAAGCTCTTGACAAAGATCCAACAAATTAGGGATGCTGTGAAGCCTAAAGGCAGCAGAGGGGGTCGTGCAGAGAGGCTGAATAGAGCATGGAGACTTGACTCTCTGCCATTGGGCCAAGGTGTCTGAGACAGAGTTTCTTCACCCAAGATCGGGTGACATTATCCTCTTCGTCATCATTTAATTTCTGCTGTATGCTCATGCTTTTCCATCCAGAAAGTGCTCAACTTAGTAACAACTTCTACTCTAAAAAGAGTAACTTTTGGGTCTATTTTGGACAAAGCTTCATTTGTTTGAAAGTGTTTTTAAAAAGATAATCTGTACTTATTGCCCTAAAGTAAGCAGAATACCATCTGGGAGGTCCAATAGAAAATAAACCAGCTTCGAAATAGAAAGAAAGTAGTTTCATTAGTGATTGCTCCCTCCATTTTATATTACATCATAGTAGATAATTCAGTGTTAGTTCATCAATGTTTCCATGAAAATAGAAGTTAAGCCTAAAATTTCAGTGTACAAAGAGATCTTTGAAGTCCAGAAGGCAATGTGAGAACTTCTAATGAGCAAAAAGATAAAAAGGCTAGAAAATATTTCCTTTAGAAATGCAACATCCAGCTGGTTTGGTGACACAGACTGTGATCCCAGCACTTGGGCAGTGGAGGCAGGAGGATCGGACATTTGAAGTCTGTGGCTACATCTCTGCTGGCCAGCTGTTATAGTACTGGAAGTTGCTATGCATGTTACTGTCAGAGAAAGGTAATCATTGACCTTACCCAGCTGTGAACCCTGCAAGCTACATAACAACTGGCCTGGAAAATGGGCCCACTGGTACAATAATGGCACAAATGTTGTGGGAGTAACAAACAACCTTCTGATTGGATTTAAGGCCCACTTCATAAGATGGAGCCCAAACCTGACACTGTTATCAGGGCCAAGAATCTGTAGTCAAACAAGTCACAGGCCATAGGTGAGAACCTGTTACTGTCATTCTACTAAAGAGACACATTAAGCTGATTCCTAATGACTTATTATTATACCCATAGATTAGTGCATCTCTCAGCTCTCACTAGAGAGGCTTCTTATAGGCGAGAGCAATTAACACAAAGATACACAACTGGTCAACATGCAGAGAACAAGAGACTGCTGAGTGCTCAGCCCTAACTAGGACTAGATTCACAGGATAGTTACATATATGAACCCACGGTCTTTATGAAACCATGCACAAGACCTGTGAAAAGTCAAGCTAGACAGGGTCCCAGCATGGATAGGGGAGGTGGGCAGAAGGCCCCACCCATAGCTGAGGATCTACTGACCACTGACAGATGCTGGGAGAGGGAGAGTCAGTTTTCCTTACTGGTATGATGCCTGGTAAGCTGACCAAACTTCAAGGGATAAACACAAACCCAAGAGCATTTGGGAAATACAGATTAGACTTGATAGGCCTTTAAAAAAAGATGAATAATAATAGGGGACATGAAGTCAGGGGAGGGAAGTAGAATGGGGATGGAGCGGCATGGGGAGGAGTCTGAATATGATCAAATTACAGTCTTTGAAATTCCAGAATCAAAAAAATATCTTTAAATAGAAGTTTGATGTCATCCTTGACTACATAGTCATCCTGAGCTACATGAGACCCTGTCTTATAACAAACAAAAAAACAAGAGAAAAGAAATGTAACATGCTTCCTTTTTTTATACCAAGTAAGCTCAAACAATGATTACTTCAAAAATATGACAGCACATTAAAAAGAAAACACTCAATGTTCTGAAAACCTAATATCTTCTTGGAACAATGTTCAAACAGTAACATGCAGACTCACACAGAAGGCAGGGGAAGCACAGAATGCTGGGTCTTACCTCAGGGCTTCTGGTTCAGGGAGGAGATGAAGCACTGTCTTCTCCCAAGTTCCCAGGACACGTTCACATTGCTGTCCTGGGACTTGACTTGGAGATCATTGCTCCAGAGAGTGATTAA
This sequence comes from Nannospalax galili, assembly GCF_000622305.1. Lineage (NCBI taxonomy): Eukaryota > Metazoa > Chordata > Mammalia > Rodentia > Spalacidae > Nannospalax > Nannospalax galili. Next base: position 6,739,783 of record NW_008355775.1, on the reverse strand, counting down.
AGACAATACACTGAAGTTTCCACATGTGCACTGTATCTCTATTTGTTACTTCTCTGAACTGTCAAGTGGTTGAGTGTTGAAAGTGGAAAAATAAGCAAGAAACAAATGGGTACTAAATCAATGCAGAATATTCAGAAAAAGCACACAAAGAGAAAAGTGCAGCTCTTTAACTTTCGGGATATTAAAATTATAAAAGTAGCTAAGATTGGGATCTGCTGTTCATTTTCCCAGTTTTAAACTGGGTTATTGTCTGTGAGTCTTTTGGGCCACCCTGGCCAGTAATTCAAAGGAAGGTATCTCCTGTCTGGCATTGTTTCTTGTTATTGAGCCTTTAGCTACACATATGGACTCTTAAAAATTATACTGACCTCATTAATCTTTGGTTATACTTTCCTTTTGGGTGTTTAAGACCCTACAATTGGCCCAGATAACATTGACAACTGATTGCTGCTAGATGAGGAACAGCTGATCTTCGTAAAACAAGGACCTCTACTAGATTCAGCAGATGGACAAGCACTGGGGAACAGCTAGGGTCACCAACAACACAGTAGACAGTAACATGGATGACAGAGTATATGGGCTCCAGTGGGAGGTGGGTAGGCTATGGGAACATGCCATTTGGGATGCAGGTATAAAGATGAATAAGACTGTTTGGGATGTTCTGTATAAAATACATAAAAAATAATAAATTTTAAAAATGAGTTATATTTAAGGAAGAAACATAAAAATTTGTTTCATGTAAATTAGTAGATATGAAAAACATTACTATTGAAATCTACCTGATGAATTTATATCCATGCTTATGTGCCAAGGATCCCAGAAAGTAACTGACTGACACCAGTAATAATCAGATATACAGAGATTAAAGACGCATGTGCAAATATCTAAGCGTTAGTAGCATTAAAAATGTAGGAAACAGCATATTTTAAAATGAAATGGAGATCTTCTTTAAAGATTAAAAATGCCTCCAATTTTATGTCTTACAGAATTTATACTGAGTTCAATATTGTATATCTATATTACTTCAACTGTGAACCTAAAAATTTACAGCCACTTTTGAAAGAGATATATCTTTGCTCTGGAAATTGTTACTGAATATGTTAAAGCTGTAAGGAAATGCTTCTTCTAATTGTGTGGTTTTTAAATTTAAAAAAAAAAAAAGTAGCTATTCCCCAACTGTGTGTGGTAATGCATACCTGTAATCCTAGCACTGAAGAGGTTGAGACAAGAAGGTCTTGAATTCATGGCCAGCCCAGACAACTGTGACAGAGTCTCAGTCTCTCTCTCTCTCTCTCTCTCTCTCTCTCTCTCTCTCTCTTTCTTCTTCTGAAGAGAAACTGAGGCAAATAGGCTTTGCGTCTAGCCCCTCAGCCAATGGTTCTCATTCTGGTTACACTACAGAATCACCTAGGCAGTTAGAAATCTTGGGAAGGGCTTTCCAAATGATTTGGAAGATTAAGATCAGGGCTGGAAGGCATCATGCCCTGCAGAAAAGAGGAAATATCTTAGGGAAAGACAGCTTTTTTCAGGCAGACATTTAAATTCTTAACACTGGACCATAGACCCTCAAAAAGTATCAAAGTGATCAACATGAAGATGATAAGACCAAGATTAAATGGCATGAGAGGCCATACAGCTGTTAGCAGCAGAGCTCAAACAGACAGTGCTTCCTGAAGTCCATCCAAATGCCTACCATAATACTTGACTATAATCACAGTACCAATTAAAATGAAAAGAGGAGATATTGGGAAAAGAGCTAAAATAGAGGTCTCAGCACACAACAATAACATCAGTTATCATCTTGGAGATTTCAGTGGTTTCATTCAAAGGATCTATTTTTAGAAACTGAGGAATCAGTTCTAAAACCACATCTTCAGTGTCACTGGGATTTCACTATCTACAGCCTACCTGGGTCTAGTGAGTACTTACCAGCATGACTGTGCTACCCAAAGACTATGTGAATGTGAAGAATAAGAAAAAAGGAAAGGCGAATGGGAGTGGTGTTTCTGGCGGCCTTGCTCACTCACAAGCCACCTCCCTCTCCATCAGGCTGTTTGTGATCCTCCATGGCATATCACTATGTTGCACCAAGAGGGGTTTGCCAAGAGAAAAGCAAGGCTCATCAAGTCATCTAGGGAGGCCCACAGCTTCTCCCCAACTTTGTAAGACTCAAAGCAAATTAAAATTACATTTTAAACCTCTCTTCTACCTGGTTCTCATCACAGGATTTAGCTCTCAAGAAAAGGACCCATCAGTTTTATCTGCAGAAGGTAAAAAAGGGACAGCACATTTCAGGGAAGAGCAAATAAACATATTTTACCATGGTGGTTGCAGGCTTACAACACAGCAGGTGTGTCAGGGAGCACAGCGCCCACCTAAACTGTTTTAACAGTGACATTTCACTCAACTGAACAACGTGATGTCACAGCTACTGGGAGGGATGCTTTGAGCTCGCAGTATGGAATAGAGGACACACATATGACTAAAACATGGGACTTGGTCCTCTTTGGATAGATTCATAACACTACTTTCCATTTCCATTCTTTAACTAGAAAAGAAATATGCAATTAGAAATGATTATTTTGCTTGTATACATGTGTGTGCTCTGTATATACATGACCACATGTGTGGGGGTATGTGTGCCTGTGTGCATGCATCTGCACATGTATGGAGTGACCATTGGTTGATGATGCATGTCTTCCCTGATCACTCTCCACTTTATTTACTGTGGCAGGGTCTCACAATGAACCTGGACCTCACAGATGTGGTTAGTCTATGTAGCACCAGGGATCCCTCTGTCTCTGCCTCTGAGACTTGGGATTATTGAGAGGCTACCATGCTAGCTGGCTTTTATGTAGGTGCTGAGGATCCAAACTCTGGTCTTCATATTTGCCCAGCAAGTGCTTCATCCACTGAACTATCTCTCCAGGCCTCAAAAGTCATTTTTAAGGCACCTTTGCTGAAAGAATACTTAAGGCATTAAGAAAAGAAGAAGAAATACATTATTTGAATCACTTTAGGGTTTTTTTTTCATGGTTATTGAAAATCTGCTTAGCACCAGAAGAGAGGAGTCAGAGAATCAGCAGGCTCCTTGAAGAACATTTCTGATCAGCCAGAGCAATGCCATCTCCACTGATACTTTTTCAGCCAACCACAGGCTGTGATGAGAGCTAGATTTGTAAATACAGTTTTATATTCTTATTTTTTTTAATTTTTATTCATTTTATGTGTATGAATATATTGTCTGCATGTATGTAAGTGCACCCATGTCATACAATGCCTGCAGGGATCAGAAGAGGGCACCAGATCCTCTGGAACAGGAGCTATGGACAGTTACTAGCCACCATGTTGGTGCTGGGAATTGAATCCGGGTCCTCTGCAAGAGCAGCTAGTGTTCTTAATCCTGAGCCATCTCTCCAGCCCCATAAATGCAGTTTTAATTCACAGTAAATTTCTTAAGTAGGTTGAGAGCCATAAACAAATGTAGCCATTTAGGGTGGACTTTGCATTTTTTTCTGTTCTGTTGTGCAATGGAACCTATTTATCTCATTTGATTCTCAAATTTTCCCTACTGTGATCAAACACAAATGTATGGTTCCTATGAATTTATTTTTACAACAGTAAATTAGATTTCTTGGTTCACATTTCAGTATGGGTGCAGTGCTACATATGTGTTTGGAGCGGACCTGCCAGCTCAGATACATGACAATTATTGCCCGACACTATGTCGAAGTGTTTATGCCAAAGTATCAAATTAAAGTCTCAAGATTTCAGCAAAACAAAAAAAAAAAACAAAAAAAAAAAAAACACTCTTTGCTAGCTGTATTCACCTAAATCTTGGTTTCTTAAAATGGCTGTTATTATTAAAACATGGTTTTTGTTTTCTTGTGTTGTCTTTTTAAAATGAAATTTATTACATTTATTTATTTATTTATATTGTGTGTGTGTGTGTGTGTGTGTGTGTGTGTGTAAATAAGCATGTACCACAACATACATGTGGAGGTCAGAAGACAGTTTGAGGGAGTCAGTTCTCTTCTTCTACCACATGGGTTGTGGGGATCAAACTTAGGTCATCAGGCTTGGTGGTAGGTACCTCTAGCCACCTAGTTATGTTGCCAGGCCACTCCCTTTTTTTAAAAATCTTGGGATTAGGACCCATACCCTTTCTCATGCCAGAGAAGTACTCTACTGTTGAGTTACAATTCCAGATCAAAACCTATGTTTTTAAGGAACTATTAATGTCAGAAAAAATTACTAAACATGTTTAAATATTTTTCTTAGGAATCATATAATACACACTTTACATTTTCCTCTTTATACCCATAAAATAGTTTTCTAACTTTCTTCTATGACCATGAAGTTTTTTAAAAAAAATCAGAATCATGAATAATTTGATGAAATTCTCAATGAAGATAGTTTTTAAATGAAATTAATATATAGTAAGAATTTCTTTCAAAATCTGACAAAAATCTAAAATGAATGTGGTTTATTACAGAATAAAGTCTAATCTGGTAAATTAAAGGCTCGAAAGTATTACTACTTAGCATTAATTTACAATGAAGGGAAAAATGAACACGTTGAGTACTGCTTTTTCAGAGAGAAAAGCAACATTTCCAAGCTATGTCATTAAACAAGCCTTCAAGCCTCTACCAATCCTCAGTGCCACTCCTCAGAACAGAGTGACCCACTTCTAGCACAGAACAGTTCATGAGTTCTCAGAGTTGTACAACAGCACTGAAGACATCGTTACATTTTATGGAACTCTTTCTTATGGATATTAAAATTTCCTGTTAAGTTTCTAGCAATTTACAAAGCAATAAATTACGTTCTGTTTTTGAGCTGCTCCATGTTCCTTTGTGTTTAATTCTGCCTGGCAGAGACACATTGCAGTTCTGGCAGAAAATTTCCCTTTGATCAAATGAATCTGATCTTTACCAGCAATGTGCAATAACTTGATTTCTGTTTACCATTTACTTCCTGGACACCTTCTCCTGTTATAATTATTACTTGACCAACTAGCTGCCCCTGCCACTTCCAGTCAGTGAAGATGGACATAGTCTAGCCACGAGACAGTTCTAAATCCTTGGTGTTTTCTTAGCTTCATCAGCCATGCCACGAAGGAGTTTCTTAACCATATTGATACTATAACTAAAAGAAAACCAGGGATTCAGCAGAAAGAACCTCTGCATTGAGGATCGTGATTAAGAAAACAGTTTGTCTACATCAGTCTGTGGCAAGGCTAACTTTAAGAGACGCCCTAGCAGGGCTGGAAAGATGGGTCAGTGGTTAAGAACACTGGTTGTTCTTACAGAAGACCTGGGTTCGAATCCCAGCACCCACATGGCAGCTAACAACTGTCTGTAACTCCAGTCCCAGCAACAGCCTCTTCTGACCTCTGCAGACATTGAACGACACAGGTACACTTACCTACATGCAGGCAATACACGATGCAGAGGACTCTGGTTCAGTTCCCACTACCCACATGGCGACTCATAACCCTTTGTAACTCTAGTTTCAGGGGATCTATCACTTTTTTCTGATCTCCAAGAGCACTGCACACACTTACATACATGCCAGGAAAACACACATACACATACACATAAATAAATAAATAAATAAATAAATAAATAAATAAATAAATAAATAGAAGCCCTGGAAGCAAGAATGTCATGGTCAAGTAGGCATTGTGGTAAACATAAAGACTATCACTTAGGGGAGAAAAAAAGGCAACAGAGGATGTGACTAGCAATATAAAATGCAGTCTGACACCATCTGGTCAACTGGACCCTTACCTACTTGCCTGGTATCACCTTAGTTTGCAATTGCATTTACACTCTGAGATTAGAACTTACTACAAATTTCTTTTAAGATGAATGAGTCACTGTAAAATTACTGATGTTAGATGAGTATAATCAAGTGGTGAAGTCTGATTTCTATAAAATCTGGAAGTACCCCAGAAGCCTCCATCTCACCTGTGAGCAGGTGGAAGCAATCATACACTCTGTCCTAACTCCGTTGTAGACTCCTAGCAGGTCTGTCCCATGTAAGTACTCGGGCAAATAAATGGCCACTACACAAGGATGCCCTGACCATAGGTCAGAGAAGTCAGTGCTCCTCCCCAGGCTGGTCCACTCCAGACCAAAGACTTCCTATTAGCAAATGCTGGCTTGGAACATTTGATCCTCCTGCCTCAGCCTCCTGAGCTGGGATTACAGGCATACGCTGTATGCCTATAATTCATACCTTTCTCTTTTTTTCAAAGATTAAGATTTTTTAAGCTTTAAAAAAAATTATGTGTATGTATATGTGTCTGTGTGTATACGCCAAGTGTGTGCAGGTGCTCTAAAAGGTCAGAAAAGGTCACTGGATCCCCTGGAGCTGGAGTTAGTTACATGTGGTTCAAAGCCACACAAGACCTCCCAAACCCTTCTTTAAATTTTATTTTTGTGTTTTTGAGGCAGGGTCCCCCTATGGCCCCAGCTGGCCTGGAACTTACTTGCTAGGTAGACCAGGCTGGCTTCCATCTCACAAAGATCTGCCTGCCTCTGCCTCATAAGTGCTGGGATTAAAGGCGTGCTCCACCATGCCCACCTTCACGGCCTTTCTTTTCTTGTATTTATTTGTTATTTTTATTTTATGTGTATGAGTGCATTACTTGCATGTGTTTTAAGTACACCCGTGTTGTGAAATGCCCATGGAGGTCAGAGGAAGGGATTGGATCCCCTGGAACTGGAGTTACAGATGGTTGTTAGCTTCAATGTGGGAGCTAGGCACCAAACCTGGGACCTCTGCAAGAGCAGTCAGTGCTCTTAACCGCTGAGCCCCTCATGACTTTTCTTAATGTTAGATTTTCTAAGAAGTTGTAGCAACAATGATTTATTACATTAAATAATTCTTCTCTAGACAATCTTGGACTCAAAGCAATTTTTTAAATCAAAAGGTCACTACCAAACAATTGTTTAATTAGTGAATACATTTTTTCTCAGCTCAAACAGTAATTAAAAATTACAGCCATAAAAGGGTGCTAATAGGGTTTTCACAGAAGTGCTAAATGCCCAAGCAGTTTTTTGTGTTTCACTCTGCTGATGGTTATGCTAATTAATCCTTTTTCTTCTGCATGACAACACCAACATGAGATGCTTTGTTTCAGTAGATAGAGTGAAAGAGAAAGATTTGATTCAAGCAAGCTTTGGGATTTCTCCATGTGGATGTGATTCCTACAGATGGTACAGTTCCAATCTAGGAAAGATGCCAGATACCTCATTCTTCAGTCTGGAAGGAGGCAGAGGTGAGACAGGGAAGACAGTGCTCAGAAGGCCTCCGTAGGAATGCCTGTTGCAATTTTCTACAGAAGTCAGTGTGGCCCCTCATGTGCAGTGAACCTGTGACATCCCAGACTGGAGAGTGCTCATGACAGAGCAAAGTGTAGGACCTCACAGTCTTTATTCCATCAGATGTCTGCCCACCCCAAATATCAGAGCATTTGCAACACCCTGATGGGTCTTGGATATGGAGAGACGGCTGTGGCTAAGGGTTAAGATGGCCAGGGCTTCAGGTAGCGTCATATATGGCCCAAATGACCTGCAGGGGTCAAACTCAGTGGTTAATTTAGCACGGAGATTGCACAGAGGAAACACAAAGAGAGTATTTGCTAAATTGTAGAAGGCATAACATGTTCCATTAGCCCTAAGAGAATCAGATGTTGAGTTCTATGCAGCTGTTGTAACCCAGAAATCCAGAACTTTCCAACAAGGCAACCACAAAGCCCCTCTGCTTCTGAATTCAGTGTTGGCTGGTTCAGTTGCTGCTAAGTGATCATAATCTACTTGGTAAACCTCAGTCCTAAGATGCTCAACTATATTTTCCAAGGAGAAAGGAAAGCTCCTCCATTTCTCAACCCTCATGGGGCAGGACAAGGGAATGGGGCAATAGGTGACAGCTCTCACAAATGAATTGTGGAAACAGGTAACAATCATGGTCTCTCTTAAAAGGAGCAGCCACAGCAGAGCGGGGAGGGCCATTCCTCAGTACCTGGACCCTGTTCTCTGTAATCAGAGATGGACCAAGCACTAACTTGCCCTACTCCGGCACCTCTTCCTCTACACAGCAGTTCCTCCTATGACATCATCATGGACACCTTCACACCCAGGACTCTCGGTGCTCCCCAGGACATGCATCCTCTGTGTCCTCACTGCTCATTTAGGCACTTCCTCGGCTCTCCTTACCCCCATCTCTCATCAGATCTGCCCCTCCAGGCTTGAAGCACATGCCATGAGGTGACCCCACTGACAACTACTTTCATGTGTTTTTAGATGCCCAGACCACTCTCGTCACCTGTCTTCAAGATTTGAACACCTGGCACCCTGCCATTTTCTCCACTGCCACTCACTCCAGTCATAATCCTTCATTTAAAATTTTATTTACTACATAAATTATTGTGTTTATGTATTTGTTTGTTTGTGTGTGTGTGTGTGTGTGTGTGTGTGTGTGTGTGTTGTACGGTGTGGGTATGCCCATGCCACAATGTTCATGTGAAGGTCAGGAGACAACTTTTGGGAACTGATTCTCTCCTGCTACCATGTGGGTGGTGGCAAGTACCACTGCCTGATGAACCTCTCTCCAGCTCTCATAATCCTTCTTGGTTTCAATGTCAACATATGAGGTCTTTCCAAAAATTCTCTATGATCTGACCTTTTCTCTTTGGGTGATCTTTTTAAAAAATATTTTATTAGCTGAGCATGGTGGCACATGCCAGTAGTCCCAGCACTTGGGGGGCAGAGGCAGGCAGATCTCTGTGAGTTCAAAGCCAGCCTGGTCTACATAGTGAGTTCCAGGACAGCTCGGGCTACAGGGAGACCCTGTCTCAAAAAGACCAAAAAAATTATTATTTTTATTTTATGTGTGTGAATGTATTACCTGCATGTACATAAGTGCACCTACATCATGCAATGCCCACAGAGTTGAGCAGAGTGTCTGATCCCCTGGAACTGGAGGTATAGACAGCTGTTAGCTGCTATGCAGGTGCTGGGAATCAAACCCAGGACCTCTGGAAGAGTAGTCACTGCTCTTAACCACTGAGCTATCTCTCCAGCTGCTCCTTAAGTGATTTTTACCTTCTACTATTCCATAGCAATCCACTCCAAGTATTTTCACACAACCTCATCTCAGTTTCAAGTGCAGCATTCTTTGACAACCATCAGCCACCTTTCCAGCTCACTTCCTGTAGGACTGAGGTGTAGCAGGAGGCCTCCAAAGATGGCACAGACCCTCAGAGCCCTGGGATTCAGCGAGAATTCACTTCACTTCTTGGTCCGCAAATAGCCCACCAAAAGGAGCCCACACCTCCATACCCTGCTCGCGAGCCCAGTGACTGTTGACAGACTGTGTGGTGCGGACCAATCAGAAAACAATACGCTGACTAAAGGGACTTGGGGGTGGAGAAAAGGGAAATATAAGGCCTGCCCTCTCCTGCATTAAATGAGCCTGCAGCACCTCACCTAGTGCCTGCTTCTATCTGACTCCCGGGGTCTGTGTGTCGTGACTCTGTGCCTCTTGCCCCCCCCAATTGGTAGGGGACCTGATCCAGGTTAGGGTCTTCACAGCTGGCCTGAAAAGAACCTGCAACACCTGGCGCCTGAACAGGGACTCCTGCCCATGGTGTTGGCGACACCCAGAACCTCAGTTCGTTCAGTAAGTAGGCCCCTGGATTTGTCTGTTTCTTCGGCTGCTCGAGGGTGAGCAAGTAGCCCCCTCCTCCTCTGTCCCCTCCACCCTGTCTGTCATCTTTATTGTTGGACTAGTTTGTTAGCTCAAGGAGGCACACTCCACCACGTGGTCCGAAGCCCACGTCAGCACCTCCCCCTTCTTGGCTCATCCTGGTGAGTTCACATAAGGGCTGATCCACCCCGAACTCAGAGTCCAGGCTTCGGGTCACCCTGTTCCTGTCCCAGAGACACAGTGTGAGCCTCCAGAAGTCCCTCACTGAGCACAAGATATTTGGATCCGATACACCTTTACATGTCAGGGCAGTTTACATCCGAGTGGCTCACAGTGCTTCTTTGCTTCCTTTGTTCCCTCTTGGTAGTCACCCTTGTCTTCTACTTTGTGGCAAATTCCCCTTCATGAGACCCTCCCACAAAGGGCAATTTACCACCACAATGCAGGGAACCACAAATGGCAGCACTCAAGGTGATCCTTAAAACCAGAGGGTGAAAGTGAAACCAAAATATATCGAACACTTCAAAAGATATGGAACACTTTTGGGATGAAGCCACTAATTTGGCTCCGTGGGTCTCCCCTGAAAACATGTGGGACCCTGACACGTGGATGTGGGTCCTCTTCCTGGCCCGAAAAAGGGAGGTCGGGTCAGGGATCACTCCCCCCGCATCATTCGTACTGATCCTCCTAGCCATCATTGCTAGCCTTAAATCCTCCTCTTCAGAGGAAGTCATCTCGGCCCACAACAAACACTGTTGGGAGCAATCTAGTGTAGATCTGGCTTTTACCTCGACCCTGGACCTCCCAGACCCCCCGCGGAACCCCTGGACCCAGAGGTGGACGCCATCTCTGCACCCACTTCCAATAAGGAAGGAGCACCTTTGCCTATATCTCAGGATACTCTCCTAGAGCCACCATGCCCAGAAATTCCCCCACCCCATTACCCGTGGAAGGAGCTACTCTCTCCCTCCCCAGTAACCATCCTGCCTCTTCCCCTGCTAATGTGCCCCTCCCTCCTAGACCACCCTCCTTAAAGCCTCACCTGCCTTTGTTCGCATTTCCAGGTAACTTTGGCCCCAATGCGGCACAACGTCTATGGCTGCCCACCCCACTTGCTGACCTCGTTCTTATCCGCAAGGCAGCTGAGCAATCAGGCCCTGACCCCCCATATTTTGAACAGGTTCTTCGCCAGTGGTCCTTACATTTACAAACCCACTATGATTGGTATAACTTACTAAAGGCAGTCTTAGAACCCTCAGTCTTTCTAAACTGGCGTGCAGCCTATGATGATCAAGTTGAAAACCAGGCATGCCTAAATCTCCAATATGGCCTCAACATTATGTTGGATATGCTTACGGGACGCAGACAATATACTGACCCCATCTCCCAGTCTACTATTGGCCTCCATGACTATTTTCAACAAGTTTCTGACTTGGTCTTTAAGGCCCTTAAATGTTGCTCCCCTCGTGACCCACATGTCTTTTTCCGTAATTTTATTCAACAGTCAGGGGAGTCCTTCACAGACTTTCTTACCTGTGTCACCTAGGCAGTAGAGTGGAGGGTGGAGTCCGGACCCACCCGAGAGGTGCTTATTAAACAGTTAATTTGGGATGGACTAAACACCCCTACTCGTAATGCTATCATGCCTTTTGGCAATGATAACATTCACAAATGGGTACTCACTACCAGAGACTTAGACCCCAGGGTGGGCCCTATTGAGGCTTTGACCCCCTCCTTGGAGACTCTTTTGTCACAAGGAAAGCCTGCCCACTTTGGCGCATGGGAAGGCTGCTGGAACTGTGGGAGGCTTGGCCACTTTTGTAGCCACTTCCCAAGAGGTACAGTCTGCCCCAAGACTCGCTGCCCCAAGTGCAAATGAGGGTTCCATTGGGCTAAAGACTGTAGGTCACAGCCTCAACCGGATTCAGCTCCTTTAAACTCCACCTGGGGTGCCCCTCAGCCCCGCCCACAAGAGAGGAAATGAGACAGATATTATGGACTCTCCCAATCCTCAACCACTCCCCACTAACGACCCTTTTCCCAGATGGAACTGCCATAAAGGGCCTAGTAGACACAGGGGCTGATGTCACCATTATATCAGAAACTAAATCCCTTAAATTCCCTCATGGGAAATACCATCCAGGCCCTATAAACTGGCTCAAACAACTTATACCAGTCCCTGACTTGAAATTCTGGGCCTTGTTCTCCCTGCAGGAAGGCAATAATTCACCAACTTCAAGGATCCCTCTCACCCAGTCAGCTAAGGAACTTCTTAATAAGGTAGATCATATACTCTGGTCTGTGTCACTCCAAAGTCATGACCCAACAGAGCCATTACTGGCCTTGATCCTCTGGACTAAAAATGGTATCTTGGGGGCACTATGGCAGCAAGACCCCCTCCGCGCCTTTTATGATGATATCATGCTCCATGATAACTTGGGACTATCAGGGAAAGGAGAACACCTTGCCCAACACCCCCAATCCTAACGGCCACTGCCAGCCGGGATTGACTCCAATCTTGGTCCCCGAGCTGATCCCCATCACCTGGCTCTCTAATGATGCCATTTGGGTGGACCAATGGCCTATAATAAAACCTAAATTATCTGCCCTCAAAAATTTGGTAGCTGAACAACTGAAGCTTGGCCACATCAAGCCCTCTCTCAGTAAACATAATACCCCAACATTTGTTATTGAAAAGAAATCGGGAAAATACAGACTCCTCCAAGATCTTAGAGCAGTCAATACCCAGATGGAAAAGATGGGCTCGCTACAAGTGGGCTTACCACACCCTACACCTATCCCCCCATTTCATCATATCATAGTACTTGATATCCAAGATTGTTTCTTCCAAATCCCCCTAGCAGAACAAGATAGACCTCACTTTGCCTTCACAGTATGGGAGCCCAACTTTCAAAGAACAGCCAAGAGATACCAATAGAAGGTACTACCACAGGGTATGAAAAATAGCCCCACAATCTGTCAATTATATGTTAATAAGGCCTTAACCAACATCCCCAAGGACCTAATTGTCATCCACTATATGGACAACATACTGCTAGCACACAAATCTCACAATACTTTAAAGGCTGTTATACCCAGTCTGT
>NW_008355775.1:6725802-6726316 GCF_000622305.1 Nannospalax galili | reverse complement strand
CTTCCCCGTGCAAAAACCACCTACCTTTAGCCATGCTAGCCTTCTCGGATGCCAATAAGTCCCGTTATGGCATTGTCATTCAGCGCATGGGAAAGGATGACACCTGTTATGTACAAGCCAATCCCAGCTCTGTCCAGTTGGGGGAGCTCCTGCCCTTGTTAAAAATCTTCCAAGTGTGCCAGACTGAGCAGCTCAATATATTCTCCGACAGCCAGTATGTGGTTCAGGCCCTCAGATGTCTTCCTTTTGCTCAGGTAAAAGGCCACAAGGGTCCCATCACTAGAATGATGAGAGCTCTCCAGATTATCTTAGATAACAGACAATGGCCCTGGCACATCTCCCACATAAGATCACACACCAGCTCCCCAGGATCTTGGCAAAGGGAAATGACAAAGTAGATAAACTTATTATGTCTGTAGAGATTCCTCTACTAGAACAAGCCAGAGCCTTACACCAACAACTTCAACTTTCTCCTCACAGTCTGCATTGCCTTCTTCCCGACCTACCCATCTCT
>NW_008355775.1:6683412-6725515 GCF_000622305.1 Nannospalax galili | reverse complement strand
AAGCTTATCCCCCCCTACAATTCCAATCATTCCTGTCAACATGGAAAATTAGCCACTCCCTTGGCATCCCTTATAATCCACAGGGACAAGCCATTGTGGAGCGGGCAAATAGGACCCTCAAAGAAACATTACAAAAACTTGCTACCCCTGAGTCTAAAAGGGACTCTAATTGAAGCTCTAGTTGAAGCTCTATTCAGCATTAATTTCCTGTCCTTCGATGAAAATGGGTTGAGCCCAGCCTACAAACACTGGGCTACCATACGTAGGCCTACACCCCTGCCACTAATGAGAAGGAAGGACCCTGTAACATGTCAATGGCAACCACCCGCCCCCTTGTTAACAAGAGGGTGAGGCTATGCTTGTGTGTTTCCTCAGACAGAAACAAAGCCAGTATGGGTTCCAGCAGGAGATATGAGACCAGCAACCAACCAACGGGACCCCCAGGACCCAGAGACCTCACCGTTATCTGGATAATTGGTTTTCTCTTCCCCACCCCTACCACAGATGTGTTACAACAACAAATTGATCTCTTAAGTGAAGAGTTGACCATTACAAAAGACATGGCTCTGCTAGCTTGTGACCCTCGCTTTAGGTCACTTTGTCTCACCCCCTATAAAGTACAGAATATTACTGAAGCACGCCTACAACTCGCGCACTATATTCACAGCCACTGGAATCAAGTTTCTTAATTACTCTATATTACTAACTAATCAAATTATTGCTCTAAATTATACCTGTGCCCCCACACTGGACATTAATTCAGGGTTCTTAGAGAAAATCTGGTCTAATCTAAAAGCACTGTTTGACCCATCTTGGATCGTCACTTACCTGCTCTTGACCGGCATAATTATTCTTCTCTTTCTACTTCTTAAATGCCTTGTTCTTTGTTCCCGCAGTCAGAAAAAATTCAATCACTTGAATAAAATTCAATACACAAAGATGATTTCAACCTGCCCTATGCAGCCCGACAGACTTGGCTTGCACAAATGTATGAGGCCTCCTACAGATAATTCCCCACCTCAACTGATCCCCTGGGACGATAGCCCTTGGAGGGCTGGTAGCCAATGACAGGTAAGCTCCTGTTGGGCTGAATCAACCTAAGCCAGGACATGGATGTGTACACCAATGCCCAATGACAGGTAAGGTTCATGCCCGAATAGGACAACCTAAGACAGGCACAGTCCATGATCCTGTGGTCATCCCGAGGCAGAGCTGCCTACAGGCTCTCGCTGGAGAGTCATTTTTAAAGAAAAAGGGTGGAAATGTAGCAAGAGGCCTCCAAAGATGGCACAGACCCTCAGAACCCTGGGATTCAGTGAGAATTCACTTCATTTCTTGGTCTGCAAATAGCCCACCAAAAGGAGCCCACACCTCCGTACCCTGCTCGCGAGCCCAGTGATTGCTGACAGACTGTGTGGCGTGAACCAATCAGAAAACGATATGCTGACTAAAGGGACTTGGGGGCGGAGAAAAGGGAAATATAAGGCCTGCACCCTCCTGCATTAAATGAGCCTGCAGCACCTCGCCTAGTGCTCGCCTCTACCCAACTCCCGGGATCTGTGTGTCATGACTCCGTACCTCTTGCCCTCCACAATCGGCAGGGGACCCGATGCAGGTTAGGGTCTTCACAGCTGGCCTGAGGAGAACCCACAACACTGAGGTATTCAAAATGATGGCCACTGGGCAGAGCTATTGAACATTTGAAACTGAAATGTGGTGTCAGTATAAAGTGTCTAAGTTTTTAAAAGACTGCAAAATTCTCCTTGATAGCTTCTGATGTTGATTGGGTTAGAATGGTAGTATATTTTGATATATTGAATATCTAAGAACATGCTTTGCTAAAATTAATTTCACCTGCTTCTCTTTAGTTTTGTTTTTTAATATGGCTATGTAAAATTACATCTGTGCTTCACATTAGTGATTTGGGCAGCAATGATCTAGAACTTCATTTCAATAACTCTCCAACTACTTTGAAGATATACAATCCTTCAGTCACAGCATCTTTCCACTATACCTTAAAAACCCTCTACTGAATCCTAAGTGCTTTTCAGCTCCAATTTCAGAGTCCATCATCATAATCTCTTCTATGTACGACCTTACCCTTCTCTCTTTTCATCATGCTAAGCAAACAACCTCATGGTTTTTGATGTATGAAACCAAGTATCATCAGTGTTTATTTGGCCAATTTTTTTACATCACTAATTCTCTTTCAATGGACAGCCTAAGTGTCTTGAGAGACAGTATATAACCAGTAAGAGGTAGGATGAATGGCATTTTTAGAGGAAAGACTATTAGCCAAAACATCAGAATGGAATTCTGCTCCTAAATCTGCCTCCGGCTAGCTGCCTAACCCTGAAGAGTAATTTAACCTCTCTGAAGCTCAATTTCCTTGTTTTTAATCTCTCAAATACCACATGCTACAAGTTGGTGAACACAAAGGGAATCAGTATGAACATAGTTATGAGTAAATGCTTTTTGGCACTGTTTTTGCTTGGGCCAAAAGCAGAAGTGCATGCCAGGTATGGTAGCACATGCCTTTCATCCCAGCCCTTGGGAGGCAGAGACAGGTGGATAGCTGTGAGATTGAGGTGAGTCTAATCTACATAGTGAATTCTAGGTGGGCTGGGACTAAGGAGACCCTGGGTTTTTTTTTTTTTTTTTTTTTAAAAAAAAGCAGAAGTGTGCATGCAGATGATTTATTTTGGAAGTCATTCCAGAGAGAGGGTGCGAGCAGCTGGGAGACTGAAACAGAGAAAGAGGAAAAAGAAACACACAGATGTGTGATCATCCTGGATGACTACTGCCACAGGTGACTGATGCTCAGTCTCACCAGGACCCTTAGGAAATCATGATGAAATCTGTCTCAGAACTATCACTGAAGGAAACATTAGCCAGCTAGTTCCCAAGGAGTAAGGGTGTCCCTGTGGAGAGGCTCCCAGCATATCTGGGTTACGTGTGTGAGTCCTCCAGAGCCAGAGAATATATGGGCTCAGGGCAAGGCACTGGATGCTCAGTGGGAAGCTGACCAGCCTGTTCTGATCTACTTATCACAGCAATAGCTGGAACAAAATGGGGGACTTGGAGAAGCCACGGTGATGCCCAGAGGTGCCTTCAATGGACAGTGTCTTCTCAAGTGTGGTCTCTAAATGAAAGTAGAGCTAATCTATGCAATTGTTTTGAACTGTGTGCCACTGTGTCAATAAGAAGAGAATTACCGGTTAAAGAAATGGCTAAGAAATCACTGATAATACTTGGTTCTTGAATACTCCAATGACAACTGAAAATTGAGTTTAGTGAGGCTGAATTTATACCCAGGTGAGTATAAAGAAAAGTAAATGATTTTTGCTCTGAATTGTATATTGCTATCTCCCAAGAGAACCAGTATACTCTATATTTTGAGAAAGGCTTAAACCCAGAAGGTTAATATAGGGTAGTTTTAAGAATTTCAGTGATATTGAAATATAGTACCGGCAATCAGGCCATCAGTTCCTGTCTGCCTCAGCCATGCACAACTGTACTCTGAGGTCTCCAGCATACAGGTCCAGCTCCACTCAGGTTCTGTGTATCATATATTCTACAGTGGAGTCTACAATTTTCCCTCCTATCCTCAATCTCATCTCTTTCAGCAGTACCCTCAACCCTAACTGCACCATGAGGTTTGGTTTCCAAATGAGCATTCTAGTTCCCTAAACGTGAGGTTCTGAAGCCTGGCCAGCCTTGGTGAACCTTCTCCTCCAGGGAGTGCTGGTCTCTGTTCATGGAACACAGCCCAACCCTGACCTCACCCTAGACCTTTGGAACCTAAACACAGGCACAGTATTTATAGGACAACATCCCACCCAAAGACTATTGAGGTGGCGTCCTGTAGGATGATTTTTACAATGTGGACATGCTTTGGACAGACAAGCTGAATGAGCCTTGAGCTCCTCTTATAACCTAAACATAGCTTTAATTATTTATGACCCTTGGACCTAGAATAATGTATGAATGAGTGTGTGTATATGGTGAATATCAAAATGGTTATGAGGGATGGAAGCAACAAAGATATGAAGATTATTACATTCATGTTGCAAACAATAGCTGGAATTCAATTGTAATGTCTGTTTGTGGTTGTGTGAGTGGTATTCTAGGTCAATAGAGGTCAGAAGAAATATAATCCTTGATAAGAAAAATTCTTCTGACTTTTACTTCCCCATTTCATGCTGGATATGCTGTTTCAACAAAAGAAAGAGTGATCCTTTTGTTACAGAGCACAGCTGGAGAGAAAGCTGAAGGAACAGGTTCTCGTCAGTTCTGGTCGGCTCTTGGCTGAAGTGGATACTGAGAGTCAGGCATCACTACAATGTGGCTTCCATAGAATGCATAGTAGATGCTGCAGTGCCCTCCCAGACAGTGCAAGATGGCCAAAGCCTAGAAAGTGATGACAGCAATAACAATTACATCTGTGAAATTCCTACTTCTGTCAGTTCTACTGGTGCTTTACATGAAACCTCTCATTGAATCCTCACAATGGCCCTGTAAGTTTGATTCTCATTTTGAAAATAAGATAGCTGATATTGAGAAAAGAAATGACCCTATAGTTGCCAATTAGCAGGTAGCAGAAAGAGGATCTGAGCTTTTGTCTGTCTGGTTACAGAATCCCTGCTGACTGAGCCACTGTATATATCATCTTGCAGCCTCTTACCCATGACTTTACACGGACCTGGCTATCCACTTTCTCTCCTTCCCCAGCATGCCAGGAAGTTGAATTCTATGCTCTCTGGAATCTTTGGGGATACATTATATTGCTCTATAAGTTGTTTTGCTTGGGTATCTTCTCAGGTTAAAATGTAATACAATTCCTTGTGTACTCTTTGAGTTACAATATAGTCTAGGTTTAGTACCACATTCTCCATGAAGAGGAATGTGCACCAAAAGCAAGAATAATAAAAGAGAGTTGGGAGGAAGAACAGAACATGCTTCAGAGAACAGACTGAACTGAGGTTAAGATAACACCATGGAACCCTAAAAGCAAAATGCTGTCCAGAAATACCAACATGTAAACTCATTTTTCTTTTCCAAAATGTGTTTCTTTCTCCTCACATATTGTATACAACGCAGGGAGGAAGAGCCATTGGCAATTATTTTACATGTGGTAAAAAATATACTTTCAAGGCTCCATACATTTTTCATTCCTGATGCTTAAGGAAACACCTTGGCAGTCTGGCTGGATGTCTGCAGGAAGAGGCTGTTTATGTCTGCTCCCATCTGAATCTGCTAACGTGGAGGAACATATTACAATCCGTACGGTTTTTGTTTCTCTCTCTCTCGTTTACAGTGCTCTGCAGAAACTCCTATTGATAGTTACACAGCCTGTATACCAATCCACAGGAACAGGGTTTCTGCCTTTAGTGTAACAAGTGATCTTGTTTAAGCTCCACAATTAGTGCTCCAAGCCTTGGGATATTATCAATAAAGGGACAGTCATCCAAGAGAAAAGTAAATACATTCCTGAAGAGAAAATAAATGCCATTGCTTTTCAGTCATAGGCAGCAATAAAACTGATTAAATTCCACAAGTACGTGAGCTTTGAGAGCAGTGGGAAGCAGAAAAGGAAAGTCTCGTAGCTTCAGTGTCTCAGCCTTGAGAAGCCAAAGTCCTTTTCACTACCTACCATTGGGAGAAAGGAAAAACACTAGGACCAATAATTCAATAATTTCCTCTTTTCATTTTTAGATATTTTATAAATAACTATACTACTAGATCAAGCCAGTGTAGAACTTAAGGAAAAGAAACCCTCTTAAAATTGTGACTTCTCTTCTTAGTTTTCAGAATTGCTTACTCTATTGAGATCATAAGACATTTGAGTTCTCACACAACCCTGCCAGGCTATGAACGCCGTAGCTAAAATGGAAAGCAAGAAACCTAAATTTTCAAGCCATTTCTGTCACTGAGCTCTTGTGCTTTTCAATAACTTCAACATGATTACTACGCAGTGACAATTATTTTGAAGATACTACAGAGAAGAAAAGTGTTACAATGTATAATAGGTACATGTTTGAATCTGAAGTGTCCCACATATTCTCACATTTTGAATGCTTGGTCCCAATTTGGTGATAATATTTTGGAAAGCTGTGAAGCCTTTAGGCTGGCAGAAATGTGTTACTACAGGCAGGCCTTTAAGGGTTATACCTGTCACTGGTTCTTGTCTTGATCTCTCCTTCCTGGTCTACCGTAATGGAAACAGCATCAGCCATTGTGATGTGAACAGCATCAGTCACATGTTCCCATTGGCATGAACTGCTGCTCTGTGCCTTTCCCCATAATGCAACAAAACTCTGAAACTGCCAAAATAAACCTTTCCTCTATTAAGTTGTTCCTCTAGGTATTGTGGTCAGAGCTATGAAAAGCCAGCTAATATAGTGGGGTTCTGGAATCCTGGATCACCTGTTATGCCATGCCCATATTATATAACTTGCTTTCCTTGACATTTTAATCATTAGTTCCTATATACAGTTTGAAGATGCTCTCAAGACTAAAGCATTTGTGCTCTTTGTATTCATTTTTTTTTCTATTTTCTTAAGATTGGGTCTTGCCCATACTACCAATCTGAATTCAACTCAGCCACATTCAAATGCTCAAGAACCTTATGTGGTTGGTCGCCACTTCTGAACAGCACAGCCTAGGTACTGTTTGCCCCTGAATAATGAAGCCTAGGGTACCAGTTAGGATCTGATTAACTGAGTTTTCATTGTTTTCTCATTCCTTCGACTTCTGCACCATTAGGCAGAGTTGGATGTTCTAACCGTGAATGTCACACAATCAGCCACATGACAGATAATACAGAAATTAAAGCAGAGGTGGTAAACTTCTAAGGGCTCTTTCCCCCACCCTAGTTCTGCCTCTGGTTGGCCTTTGATGCCACTCTAGAAAGCTAGGAAAGGTCACATGTAACTTCAGGGAAAAGGCCAGATACAGCTTTGAAGGGGAAGGTTTGCCCCCATCTAGGAGTTCTCTCAGAATTGCCTAATAATTCATAGGCTAAACCTTCTGAAAACAAAGAAAGTGCCCTGGGCAACGTCCTGGGAGAGCAGAAGAATGAAGGGGCCAAAGAAACAGAGAAGAGAATGTCATGTTTAGGACCAGCTGGAAAGAAAGAAAAAGAAATGTCTGTGAAGACCGTGAAACCGTTACCTCAGGAAATGACCGCTGCCAGTTCTCTGCTTTTTGAACAGAAATGCAGACACCAGGCCTGTGACAGAGATGATTCATGGCTGCTCTAGGAAATGAGGCACGTGCTTTGGGGAGGCACTCTAACCACTATGAAGATCTGCCATCCAGGATGCGCACAGCACCACTGGGAGTCTCAAGAGTGAACCCCTCCATACACACAAGGACTGTCTAACACCGACACAAAATCCTCCAAGGGCGTGATTCCTCACCTCAGCAGCCACAAGCAGTTCTGAGGATTGGTGGGCAATTCTGATCCCTGCTTGCTTTTGCTGATTTTATGGATAAAAGAAGGGGAATTGATTGCTTTTAAAGAATTTTAAACTGTTTCACTAAAAGATCAAAAGAGTGGAAATCTGAGATTTAAAAAAAATTTTAAAGTCCATGAAATTGCATTCTTTTCCATAATGTACCCTTGTTTCAACATAAAAATGCTACATTACTTACTTTTCCCTCCTATGTATTCAGGAAGAATGAACAACTCTGGAAAATGTGTCTTGTCTAAACTACGGTTCTGTATGCCCCTCTGAATGCCTCTGAGAGAGCTGACTGGCCCGGACACCTTTGCTTCCCTCTTCCTATGTCCCCACTCATGCTCAAAACCATACCTCCAATGCTATGTCTTTTTCATTTGCCTCCCTACATCTCAGCAGTTACAAGCACAGTTTAATTGTCTCCCATCTTCTCAAAATCTGCCTGATGATCAATTTCTTCTCCAGACTATATCATTCTCTTCTGCCCATTGCACTGGAATTAGGTCTATATACATGTGGAACTGAATTTCAAATAGATGCAGGCTTTCTCCACTTCCCGCAGTTCTGGAGTTCTTTATTTATACTTTACTTTTTAATTTTCTGTATATGAGTGTACTGCCTGCATGTATGTAGGTGCACCTGTGCCATGCGATGCCCACAGATCAGAAGAGGGCATCAAATTTCCCTGGAACTGGAGTTATGGATGGTTGTTAGCCACCATGTGGGTGCTGGCCATCAAACCCAGGTCCTCTGGAAGAAGAGCAACTGTTCTTAACCACTGAGCCATCTCAGAACTCCCCAGTTCTAGAGTTCTTCAGCAAGTACTGTGCTAGCAAAAAAAGATGAACATACTTTTTGTCTCCTCCTGCCTATTCACATTCCCATCAGATTTTCTTAGGGAAAAGATTCTTCCAGCTCTTACACTTGTAGGAGTGATACATGGGCCTCATACCACCACTATGCTAGGTATTCTTTAAGCAAGGAAACCATATCTTATTAAACTTCAGATCTCAGAACCAGTTCCCTGTCTCAATTAAAATAACAGAGCCATGCCTGTTAGCTATAAATTTTTGCTACCAAAAAGAAAATGACGAATGGTTAGGTGACCTCTTCTAGTAATAGTCTGACAGAAATCTATCAGGCCACTTCCTTCAAAAACACAGAGATATCAGCTATACATACTGTATACGCAGAGCACCTCTGGGAACTGGACCCCACCTGCTGCACTACCCCTGGACTTAAGAAGGGCCTTTTAAGTAAAATTTTCAAAATGACAACATACAGCCAGCATTCTCAGAAATGCAGCACTCCAGCCCCCTCACCCACACTTTTATACTTTTGCTTGATTCGTATGTGCCTGAATACATCATTAGATCATAGGCCGAACTGAGAACAGATAAAGAACTCTCTCCTTTTTTCTCTTTTGTAGTTTCCGTAGTAGTGATGTCACTTTAAAGACTTGTTAATATTTTGAAACAATTATTTTTTAAATTTTTTAGGTCTTTTTGAGACAGGGTCTCCCTGTAGCCCCAGCTGGCCTGGAACTTGCTATGTAGACCAGGCTGATTTCAACTTCACAGAGACCCCCTGCCTCTGCCTCTTGAGTGCTGGCTGTGAAGGTGTGCACCACCATGCCTGGCAGAAACAATTCTTTAAAAAAAAGACCAACACAAATAAAGTGGAAAGTGCTTTAGGAATAGGGAAAGGGAGGGAGGGGGAGAGAGAGAGAGAGAGAGAGAGAGAGAGAGAGAGGGAAGGAAGGAAAAGAGAGACAGAGAGACAGAGAGAGAGAGAGAGAAAGAAAGAAAGAAAGAAAGAAAGAAAGAAAGAAAGAAAGAAAGAAAGAAAGAAAGAAAGAAAGAAAGAAGCTGTATTTTTTTCTGGAGACAGGGTCTCAGCATGTAGCTCTGACTGGCCTGAAACTCACTATATAGACCACGCTGGCCCAAATCGTACTTCTGAGTCATCGATTAGATGTGGCCCATACTGTGAAATAAAACTACAAACAAGATCATAGAGATTACAGTTAGTTAAAAATGAAAACCACCAGAAAGGAATAAACCTGCAGTACCAATAATCCCTAAAATATTTTCTCATTAAGGCAACATGAGAAAAGAGCCCTACAAGGTTAGGGATTTTCCTTAAGAAGGGAACAAGCCTGGGAAGCAGAATTTTTGTATACAGTGTTTTGTTGATGCTTTATTCTCAACTGCCAAAGTCAGCAAGAGAAGCGACTTGGGATTCTTTCAAATACGTTCATGTTATTGTTTTTAGGCCTGGTTGGGGGATCTGATGCTTCTGAAAGCAGAGGACCAGCAGCCTGGCCTAAGCCAAGCACAGCTGGGCGGTCTCCCACCAAGAGCCACAGCACCAGTTCCCAGGCCCTCCCCTGAAGAGCCAGTGGTGATAAACTGAAGGAGGAAGGAGACTGCAGTCTTTCCTCTGCAGACTAAGACAGGGCCTCAAATCCCATTAGGAAGCCATAGTGACCACTGCACAACCCAGAGTGGAAAGAAATCTGGACAGAACCTGCCAAACCTGGAACACGCTTACCTTTGGAACGAATGCCTTAAGACAAATTCTGCATGTACACACACACACACACACACACACACACACACACACACACAAACACACACCAGTTCCACTGTCCTCAGCCCCACATGCACAGAATAAAGCAGGGAAGAACACTACCGTGTGGGTGCTTTAGTAGCTAAACTTGAGCTACTCTTATTTTTCTTCCTTTACAAGAAAAAGAAGACTACTACCAAGTCAATAAATCTCCATTTTTATATCCTAGAAGAGATGAAGATAAATAAGATGTAGCTTTTTGTTTTAAAGTGCTAGTGCCCCCTTTGAAACCTAAATAGGAATTCTGCCTATTGTTAATGGCATTATTTTATGATTCAGACCCACAGCACCTGTGATCAGTCCACTCTCTGCTGACTCATAAACAAATATTCCTGGGTGTTCAGCCTTTTCCTCCTTCAGTGAGGAAAACCTGGATAACAGTGAGACTGGCCTCATAAGAGGAGAGGGAGAGGGAGGAGAGGGAGAGGGAGGAGAGGGAGAGGGAGGAAAGGGAGAGGGAGGAGAGGGAGAGGGAGAGAGAGAGAATATCTCTATTTTACTACCAGTTGGCAGTACAGTAAAAGCTTAAAAAGATTGAGATTTTGGGCTGGAAAGATGGCTCAGTGGTTAAGAACACTGACTCTTCTTGCAAAAGACCTGGGTTGGAATCCCAGCACCCACATGGTGGCTAACAGTTCCAGGGGATCCAACAGCCTCTTCTGTCCTCCACGGGCATTGCATGACATGGGTGCACTTAATTACATGCAGGCATAACACTCATACATATAAAAAAATAATAAAATATTAAAAAAAGATTGAGATTTTGTTGAGAGTAATATTTTCAAATCATCGGTAAACAAACTCTTTTAAAGTCAATCCCCACCTAGTTCTTAAAGGTGCTACATATAGATTAAAGAGACATACTTTTGGCCAAAAACAGACAAGCAGTCAAATATATTGCTCTTTGTTTCTGTTAGAATTCAGCCAGGTCCATTCTCCTCTGGTGGAAACAATTTCCATGTGACGGAGCCTACCTACAGCTGCATTCTGGTACCCATGGGTCAACTCTAAGATCTCTGCATCATTATCACATGAACTGACGCTACAGTGCAAAGGGGAAGAGTCCAAGATGGGGAGTACAAGATGAGGTCAAATGTCTATCTCAATGGCATCAATCAGCCTGGCTGTTTCTTCATTTAAAAATGATTAGATTATACTTGGATGTCTCTAAAATCCTCACCACTCTATCTTTCTCAAAATCTACTTATCCAGGCTGGCATGCTTAGCTCCTATGCACTGAACTGACCTATGTTCTCCTAAAATCATAGCCCACTGACATAGGGGCTACTCACTTAAGGTGTGAAATTAAACAAACCTGAACTGGATTCCACCTTCCACTTAGGAAGTGCTGTGTTTGACTTTGAACACTGAGTGCCTACTTTCTCACCTAGAAACTAGGGATACAATCAGCACCTACTTAGTGAATTGACATGTTAAGTTTACAATGCCTAGGATATAGCAAAGGCTCATAACCTATTGGCTGTTACTATCATTGTCATTATTGTTCCCATGGATAGCTCTAGAGTAGACCCTTTCTTTTCTCTCCCTCTGCCTTTCAAATGTAGACACCCTTCCATTTCCAAATCAAATCCCACCCTTTCTGTGAAGAACCTCCATGCTGCATTTCCCCTTCTTAGCCACAAATTTTTTTTTTAGTAAATACCTACTGTCACTGTCAATGTGACATCTTCTAGAACTTCACTGTGAAAAGTTGTATACTACTAGCAATTGGGTCATATGGCTTATCTTACTTGGATAAAAATGCAAGCCCTTGAAAGTAGAATTCAGAACTTTATATAATCACAGAAGTGAACACATTGCTCATTATATAAAAGATGCTCAAGGGCTGGTTAGATGGCCCAGCAGATAAAGGTGCTGTCTACAAAGCCTGAAAACATAAGTTTTATCCCCAGGACCCACGTGATAGGAGAGAACCAACTACTGTAAGTTGCCCTCTGACCTCCACATGTGTGTTGTGGCATACATACACATACACACGCACACACACATACACACATAAGTAAATGTAAAAAAAAGATGCAAAATACAAGTTGGGGTTTTTATTTTATGGAAAGGTATTAAATGCAAGTTCCAAGGTATCCAACATACACCAGTGGAAATGGGTGTGATGATTAACCTTCATTGTCAATTTGATGGAATGTGTAATCATCATGGAAAAATATCTTTGGTTATATCAGTAAGGGTGCATGCAGAATTTTTAATGGACGATGGAAGACCAACAGTGAATGTGGGCAGCACCATCTCATGAGAGATGATAGGGAGACAGTGAGTTAGGCACCAGCATTCATCTCTCTCTACTTCCTGATTTCAGATACAATGAACCAACTGCCTCATACTCCTCCTGCCATAGCAAGAACTGCTTTTGCCACCATGCCTTTCCTGAAATGATGGACTGTACCCTCAGACTGTGAGCCAAAATAATTCCTTCATTCCCTAAGATGTTTTTGTTAGGTGTTTTGTCATTGCATTGAGAAAAGTAATACAGAAACTTGGTACCAAGCAATAGGGCCATTGCTGTGATAAACTTGACAGTGTTGTTTTAATGTGTGTGTGTGTGTGTGTGTGTGTGTGTGTGTGTGTGTGTGAGAGAGAGAGAGAGAGAGAGAGAGAGAGAGAGAGAGAGAGGTATGTTTATATACATGCATGCATGTGAGTGTGGGCACAGGCATGCCATAGCATGCAAGTGAAGGTCAGAGGACAACCTCAGTTGTCAGTCCTTGCCTTCTACCTTGTTAAAGACAGAGCATCTTGTTGTTCACTGCTGCATATGCCAGGCTAGCTGGCCCACAAGCTTCCAGGTATTCTTGTGTATCTGCCTCCTGCCTTGCCATAGGAACACTGGGATTATAGATGTGTACGTCCATGTCTGGCTTTACAAGGGGCTTCTGGGGATCTGAACTCAGGTCCACACACAAGCATTTTATCCACTGAGCTACCTCCCCAGCCTCTGGAAGTGTCGTTCAGGAAGAATGTGGATAAAGAATTTGAAACCTTAGACTAGAAAAGTCCTAGAATGTTGTAAGCAGAGCTTAATGGCTGCTCTGGTAGAAGTTTAGAAGACCAGCAGGCCAAGAGAAATGTGCAGAGAGATGACTCAGCTAGTGAAGTTTCAGAAGGGAATAAGGACTCTATCAGGAACTGGGCTAGAGGCCATTAGTGGTATATTCTGACAAGGGATCTGATTGCACTTTATCTGTTTCCTGAGAACTTGAGTAAGGCTGAATTTAAAAGTAATGGACTGATTTGTTTGATGAAGGAAATTTCAAGATAGGACAGCATTCAGGCTCTGGAATGGTTATTGCTCACTGCTCTTACCTAGGTCCACAGTGGATGACAACAAAATGGAGCAGAAAAATAAAGTTATCTATAATTTGATGTGGAAAAGAGTGAACAAGTTTAAAGTTACAAACAAGGCAGATTTTTTAAAGCCTCTAATTATTAAAGAGATTAGTAGTATTAAAGAGAAACCTGGTACTCTGCACTGGGACAATAGGAAAGGTACACTGAGAATAAGACCCTGCAGATTGAAATATCAATTTATGAAAGTCCAAATTCATTTGAAAAGAGCCTGAAAGGATTCTCTGATGAATAAAAACTGTCTAGGAAAGTGTTTTCTCACATCTGGCCACCAAGGTGCAGAGAAGCCACTATAGCTATGATAGAAGAGGGCCAGGCTGTGTCTCCAGCTGGTAGCAGAATATGACACCACTGTCATGCAGTCTCCCAAAATGCAGCAGTGAGGGGTGATGGAGAATTGTGTTAAGGGTGCAGAAAGCTGCTAAGGCCAAGAAATGTGTGTCAGAGTCAGATTCCCTGCAAGGAGACCCTGAGAGGCCACTTTACAAGCTTTGAAGTGAAGGTTAAGTTGCAATGAAGTCCTTAGGATGTTGGAAATGCCAACATCATGGGATGCCCTCCAAGGAAAACTGCAGACATGGAGTGGAGCCAGCCCAAGAGAGAGGCTATGTTGCTATAGGTGGAAGAATTAGGGGTGCAGGGATACCCAAGCCCTTTGGAGCTTAGATGACTCCATCATGAGCTCCAGATGTCAGACATGGAGCCGCAGGGTTTTGTGTTGCCCTGCTTTTAAACTTGCTTTGGTCCAATCTTGTTATGTTCCTATTCCTCCCTTTTGGAATGTGTGATTGTTAACTTCAGTTGTCAACTTGGCAGGATCTGGGGTGACCTGGGAAGGAGTCTCAATGAGGAACTGTCTAGATTAGTTAGGCTAGCTTGTTGGCATGCCTGTGAGGGATTTTCTTAACTGGGTTACCTGAAATGGGATGGCCCAATGAGAATGTGGTCAGTACCATTTCACGAGCTGGGCCCTGAACTTGAATGAAAAGGTGAGAGGGAGTTGAGCATAAGCATTCATTACTCTATCTTGAGTTCCTGATGCTGTGACTTTCCCTAAAACTTGGAGCTGTGGTTGAGAATAAGCTCCTCTCTTAAGCTGATTTTTTCAGAGTACTTTATCATAGCAACCAGAAAAGAAACTAAGAAAATGGAAATGTTTGCTCTGTGCCATTGTATATTTAACTATGTAAGTTGTTTTTTGAAGGGGCTCACAGTTAAAAGACTGCCTTGAGTTTTAGAAAAGACATTGCACTTTTGAACAGTTTGGGACTGTTAAAGACTATGGAGACTTTTAGAGGCAGAATAAATGCATTTTGCATCATGAGACGAAAATAAGGCATCAGAAAATAAGACGGGTGGAATGTTATAATTTCAAGTGGTCTATTTGAATGGCAAGTTGACAAAGGGTGGAGTTGTGATGTTCAATCTTCATTTTCAACTTGACAGGATTCAGAATCACCACAGAAACACACCTTTCATGGAACTTGTAAGGGTGCTTCCAGGAAGGTTTAACTAAAGAGGGAAGACCCATTGCACTTTACCCATTTCCTGAAGACAGGCGACAGCATCCCATGAGTTAGGGTCTCAGACAGAACAAAAAGAAAGCAAGCTCAGCACCAGCATTTATCCCTCTCCACATTCTGACACAAGATACAATGTGACCAGCCTCCTGCTGCCAGAGCTTAAACTGCTGTTGCTACCATGTCCTCCCCACCATGAAGGGCTATACCCTCAATTTGTAAGCCAAAAGAAGCTATTCCTTCCTAAGTTGTTTTTGTCAGGTATTCTGTCATGGCAACAAGAAAAGTAAGAAATATAATAGGCATCTTTTCAAATGAATTTGAGCTTTCACAAATTGCGGTACCTTTCCTATTATCCTAGTTCAGGTACCAGGTTTCTCTTTAATACTGCTAATCTCTTTTATAATTAAAGGCTTTTAAAAATCTGCCTTGTTTCTAACTTTAAACTTGTTGACTCTTTTCCACATCAAACTATAGATAACTATCTTTTACCTCCATTTACTCGCTTCCACTACGGAACTAGATAAGAGCAGTGAGCAATGACCATTCCAGAGCCTGAATGCTGTCCTGTCTTGAAATTTCCTTCATCAAACAAATTAGTCCATTACTTTCATATTCAGCCTTACTCAACTCCAAATGGATCAAAGACCTCAATGTGAAGGCTAAAACTCTGAAACTGTTAGAAGAAAACACTGGCAATAATGTATAAGATATGGGTGTAGGAAAGGGTTTTCTAAACCAGACATCAATTGCTTAGGAAACAAGGTCAAGAATCAACAGATGGGACCTCATTAAACTAAAAAGCTTCTGTACATCAAAAGAAGCAACCAAGGAAGTGAAGAGAAAACCCACAGAATGGGAGAAAATCTTCACCAGCAACACATCTGACAGAGGTTTAACATCCAGAATATATAATGAACTCAAAAAACAAGCAACCAATAAAAGAAGGAACCCAATTAGAAGATGGGCTAAGGAACTGAACAGAGTTCTCAAAAGAAGAAATAAAGATGGCTAAGAAACATCTTAAAATGTGTTCAACATCATTAGTAATTGGTGAAATGCAAATTAAAACTACTTTAATATTTCATCTTACCCCAGTCAGACTGGCTAAGATCAAGAGAACAAATGATACCAAACGTTGGAGAGGATGTGGGGAAAGGGAAACACTCATCCACTGTTCGTGGGGCTGCAAACTTGTTCAACCCCTATGGAACGCAGTGTGGAGAACTCTTAAAAAACTAAAAATGAACCTACCATTGACCCAGTTATACCACTCCTTGGCATAAACCCAAAGAACTCATCCTATTGCAGAGACACTTGTACATCCATGTTTGTTGCTGCTCTTTTCACAATAGCTAAGAGATTGAAGCAACCTAAGTGTCCCTCAACTGATGAGTGGATAATGAAAATGTGGTTCATTTATACAATGGAGTTTGACTCATCAGTGAAGAAAGATGAAATAATGAAATTTGTAGGTAAATGGATGGAACTAGAAACTATAACATTAAGTGAAGTAACACAGACTCAGAAAAACAAACGACATATGTTCTTCCTCATATGTGGATCCTGGCACCAAATCCTTATAAGTATGTATCCAGACATAACCACAGGAACCAGGATAATGAAAAGGAACCAGGGAGGTAAAGGAAAAGAAAGAATCTGAAAGAGAAGAACAGTAGGAAACAGATATTAACAAGGGAGATATGGGGGGGGGAATGGGGTTATTTCAAGGGAAGGAGGGAGGGAGGGTTATACAAGGAACCTTCGGGATAAAGGGAAAGAAGAAACTCAAGAGAGGTAGGACCAAAGGAGAAGGGTATTATTAAGGGAGAAATGGGAAAAATGGGGGCACTTTAAATGGGGGAAACCATGGTGGAAGGGTTAGGCAATGCAAGAGATAAATAATACCTAGCTAGTTAAAAAAAAAAAAAAAACAGAGGGAATCATATTAGTCTAACAACCTACTGACAAATTATACATACAACTAGTTCAAGGAATATAATATATGTCTAATCAAGGTTTATCTGAGAACTTCTGGTCTTTGCCCAAGCTTTATCTACATTGCACATGGTAATTAAAAGTACCAGACTGGTGGAACTAACCTTCTTGGATGTTTAAAAGCCATACTTTGAGGCCTATACTAATTTGGTCAGAGGGACTTAAAGGACAGTTTTTGCTCCTTGCCCTCCAAGGTCCACTAAGTTCCAGGGGACTATGGAGCATCTCTCAAAATGTCCTGTAACTGTGGTGAGTCACCTGTCCTCTTGATCAAGGAGGCCATGGAGACCCCACCAGATGGACTTGAACCAGTGTCCAGTCTACAAAGAGAAGGGTCAACACACAGGAATCATTTCTTCCATGCTTCCAAGTGAAGCCATCCAAGGTCTAGCAGGACCTTTGACTTATCTTTACATAGATGGAACTGGTAAAAGAAAAGAGACAGGGGCTCTTCCCAAGCCCATGTGACCCCTGAGGAACAGATCCTCGAATGATCTTAAGAGTAAAAATAAATTGGTTTATCTGGGCCAAATGCATGGTCTTAAACACCCAAAAGGAAAGTATAACCAAAGATTAAAGGGGTCAATATAATTTTTAAGAGTCCATGTGTACAGCTAAAGGCTACATAACAAGAAACAATGCCAGACAGGAGATACCTTCCTTTGAGTTGTTGGCCAGGGTGGCCCAAGAGACTCCCAGACAGTAACCCAACATAGAACTGGGAAAATGAATAGCAGACCCCAATTTTATCTAAAGGAATATTGGCAACTGCTTGCTGCTAGATGAGGAACAGCTGATCTTTCTAAAACAAGGAACTCTAGATAGACTGACTAGACTCAGCAGATGGACAAGTACTGGGGAATGGCTGAGGGCACTGACAACACAGTGGACAATAACAGGGATGGCAGAATATATGGGCTCCAGTGGGGGGTGGCTATAGGAGGGTGCCATTTGGGATGTGGGTATATAGATGAATAAGATCATTTGGGATGTTCTGTATGAAATACACACAAAAAGCAATAAATTTAAAAATGAGTCATATTTGAGGAAGAAGCATAAAATTTTGCTTCATGTTAATTAGCAGAGGTGAAAAACATTACCATTGAAATCTACCTGGTGACTTTATATCCATGCTCAGGTGCCAAGGATCTCAGAAAGTAACCGACCATGACTAGTAATAATCAGATATATAGCGATTAGAGACACATGTGAAAACATCTAAGAGTTGCATTAAAAATGAGTTTTTCTGTATGAAACAGTATATTTTAAAATGAAATGGAGATCTTTCTTAAAGGTTAAAACCTCATTCAATTTTATGTCTTATAGGATTTATACTGAGTTCAATATATATTTAACTGTATTAATTCAACTGTGAACCTAAAAATTTAGAGCTAATTTTGAAAGAGATGCATCTTTGCTCTGGAAATTGTTATTGGATATGTCAATGCTGTTGTAATGAAATGCTTCTTCTAATCATGTGGTTATTAAATAAATAATTTTTAAAACACCTCAATTTTTATAATTATTCAGAGCTTACTATATACTTCTGAGGATTTACAACAGAATTGCCTCTCCACAGATTCTCAAGAAAACTAAAGTCAGCCATTTCTGTTTCAAAGGCTCTGAGATGTAACCCTGTTAAGAACATCCATTTAGCCTAAGTTGGTTCTGTCTTTACACTCACTCACAAATGGTGCCTGTAAGGATTTACAAGTCCTGGGATCTACTAATCATTGGTGTTCTAGAGGAGGTAAATGGTGATTCACAGTCATTCCCATCTGTTCTTCAGAGCAGTCTGCTGAACCCACCCCAGGGGCTGGGAGACACCAGTGCTGCCATGGCACTATCAATATGAGCACCTGTAGCTATTGAACAGAGCAAGTTGAGGTGGGAGATGATCACGTAGGAAATGCTATGACAGAAATGGTTTGGGTTTTCCTCTCCGATTTACTGCACCACCCTTTCAAAACTAACATCTCTTTTGCCAAAACATTCAGCAAATCTGATGTGCAAAGAAGAATTAACCACATGATGACTTTCATCAAACAAGAAGGCAGAAGAGATAGGTGCACCTGGTGCAAACCCAAAGACTGAAGATTATGGAATACTGTGTGAAGAAAAACAGCAGATTGAGCAGCAGGAGAAAATTCAAATGTCCAATTTGATGACTCAATTAAAACTCGAAGTCCTCAAAGCAAGAGATGACCTCATCAGAGATCTGCTAAATGAGGCAAAACAGGCTTGGCAAGGTGGTAAGAGATACAACCAGGTACCAAGTGCTGCTGGATAGGATGGTCCCCCAGGGCTGTATCAGTTGCTGGAGCCAGAATGACTGTGCATTGCAGAAAACAAGGCTTCCTTCTGATGAAGGCTGTGGTACAAAAAGCAATTCCTATGCATAAACTTGTCACCAAAAAAGATGTGGATGCCCAAATTAATCAGGAGGCCTACCTGCCTGAGGAAATGGCTGATGGAGTTGAGATCTATAACGAGGATCACAAGATAAAAAGTCCAAACACCCTGAAAAGCTGACTGGACCTCACTGTCCTGTAGGTGATGCCAAAAGTGTGAGGAGCCCTACTTGGCACAAATGCCTACAAGAAGTTTGTGGACTGAGCCTTTGGCGGAGCAGTTCAGCCACTACTGTACTTGCAAAGAAGCAAGACTGTGAGGCTTTCTCAGTCTGCTCTACTATTGCTCTGTAGGAGCTGATGGAGCACCTCTAGAGCTTATGCCTTAACTGAAAGTTAACAGTGAGAGAAAAGCCACTTGGTGTGGTCAGGAACTCAGCCCCAGCTCATCTGACTCAGCTCAGCTCTGTGCTATTATTATCTACACCATGAATTTATTTATTTATTTATTTATTTATTTATTTATTTATTTATTTATTATTTATTTAAACAAAAAGTTTATTGAGCTGGCTGGAGAGATGGCTCAGAGGTTAAGAGCACTGACTGCTCTTGCAGAGGACCCAGTTCAATTCCCAGCACTCACATGGCAGCTAACAATCATCCCTAACTCCAGTTCCAGGGGACTCCGACACATTTTTCTGACCTCCACGGGCATTGCACGACATGGGTGCACTTACACACATGCAGGCAATACATTCATCCACATAAAATAAAAATAATGAAGTATTTTTAAAAAAAAGTTTATGGGAGAGGGGGGTGGTTTTGCCTCTAGTCATTAAGCTGTTACTACCTTACAGGAAAGCACTTAGTATGTGTCAGGAACTGTTGAAATTCCGACACTCTTAGTAGTAGGATCAATTTTTATCTGCACTATACAAATGAAGAAACAAAGGTATGAAAAGTTTCTAAGTGTCTTGCTGTTATGACTTAGGGTTAAAATGTCCTCACAGGCTCATGTGTTTGAACCTTGGTCCCCAGCTAGCCGTGCTATTTTAAGAGGCTGTGGCACCTTCAGATGTAGGCTGAGCTGGGGGACAGAGGCCATTGGGGGTAAGTTTGCAGATGATGCCCCCTTCCAGTTCCAGCTGGAACTCTCTGCTTCTTGCTTGGCTGCCGTACGTGGAGCTCGGCCACTTGCTTCCATCACCATGACTCTGCCAAGCCTTCCCTGTTTTGATGGACTAAAACTGTGAGCCAAAATAATCCTCATATAAGTTGATTCCATCAGGGATTCTGTCACAGTGATGAGAAAAGTAACCCTTGCCCAAGACTGCATGAAGACTGTTGGGAAGGTTCAGTGTTGAACCTAGGCACTCTGCCTCCCAAGTAAACTAGTCCCTCTCTGGGTCTTAATTTCTTTCTAAGGTCAGGTGATCATTTAAGACCCTTAAAAATACTTTAAAGGGAGGCTTAGAGGGCTGGTAAGATGGTTCAGCAAGTAAAGGTGCTTACCACCACGCCTAACCACCTGAGTTCAATTCCCAGGATCTACATGGTGGAAGTAGAGAACCAACTCCTACAACACATAAATAAATGAATAAATTTGTTTATTCCTCCTCTCTCATAAATAAATAATAAATAATAAATAAATAAGATTTAAGTGGGGGTTGAGAAATAAGGCTAATACAGTAATACAAGACGTCAAGTTGCCCTCCACTTAATTTAATCAAAATAAGCAACTTTCTGCTCACGAAGGAAGCTGTCATTCTTGCTCATCCCACGAGCCAGAGGTCTAACCGGTATCTTCTAACTAGTCTTTCCTTTTATTTGGTTCCTCTCTAGTCTGAGTAATCTTGACGTCAGAAAAGCCCTGTATACTTCTTTATGCTTAGACAAGGCTCACCTTGCCCAAGTAACACATTCAATAACATTTGTTTGCAGAGTTCACAGGCATATATTAACAGTTAGCCTGTCTTGATGGGTTTGATATCTTAAATATTTGGTGAGATTGATGTAGGAGACAGCAGATGAACATAAGAGACATAAACACAGAGCAGCAGCTTGTGGCTGTTGAGTTTACATCAGCCCCTTCTTGCTGTAACTGTGGTTTTCAGGTGCTTATTTCTAAGTATATAGAATCTGTTTCTCATCCTGAATCAACTTCCCCTGAGACATGTGTACCATATTCCTCTTGACTCAGAGGGAACTTTGGCTCCAATGAGTTCTGAGAGGAGTGTACAAACACAAGAAATGGAACTATCTTAAACATGACCTTTAAAATGTAATGTGAAAGCAGGGCTGAAGAGATGGCTTGGCGGTTAAGAGCACTGGCTGCTCTTGTAGAAGACCTGGGTTTAAATCCCAGCACCTACATGGCAGCTAACAACCACTGATAACTCCAGTTCTAGGGGATCTGATACCCTCTTCTGTCCTCCATGGGCATTGTACAACACAGGTACACTTACATACATGCATAACATTCATACACATAAAATAAAAATAAATTTTAAAGAGAATAAAAAAAATAAAATGGAATTCAAATGTGACAAAGAAAGTAAAGGCAAAAAAATTGGAAAGCTTCCTGAAACACAGTCAATAAATATGTTCAGTCCAATATGGATCATCCATTAATTATAAACTCAGAGAAAGGCCACAGTGCTGTATGTTCACAGAAGTGTGAAAAGCTGATTACTTCATGTTTCTCCTGCTGAAGATTCAAAATATCAACAATATTATATTCTTGTATCTATGAAACAATATAATAGAACATTGACAATCTGATAAACATAAGGATTGGGAGGCATCCTTGCCTTTGACACTGGGATTGATGATTCAGTGGCTGTCACAGAGAATACAAAGGCAAGCCTGGTCTGGGGCCTTTTAAAGTATATTGGTTATTATTTTCATTCAGTAAATAATGAACAAATTAACATCCCCTTTGAATAAAAGTTTCAAGTGAGGCAACATGTGGACATTAACATGCAAAATCTCAAGAGCTGACATGGATTAATCACTGTTAGGGGAAAGGTCATTCTAGTCGCATAGTTTTAAGCCACACATTGTTACTTTCTTCCTTGATAGACATGTGTTAAATACACAATGGTAAGGAAAGAAAGTGTCTAGATATATTACCTGGTTTATGTGTTTAACAGGCTTTTCTCAGAAATTTATTTAAGGGTTTGCAGCGCCTAGCCAGACTGGTTTGCCAGAAGTCAGATGGCTTGTTTCTAGCACAGAATTTCTATAATATTTGTTGTTTGCCAATTGCATGAGCACATTTAAAACCATGAAGCTGCTCTTCTTTGCTGTTACCTATTTTAAAAAGAATTCTGAATGAAAAGGAGAAAGGGATGTTGGATTTAGAGGGATTGGTTAAGATTCTTTTTTACTCCACTGGAGGTCTCAAATTACATGTAATTTGATATAATTTGAATGCGCAGGTAATAAATTTGTTCTGCAATAAATTAACCTATCTAAGCAGAAATGTGCTGTTCATAGGATCCAGTGTTCTTAAGGCTGGCACTGATGTTGGGGCTAGGCCCCTTCTCCACTGTGCAGGCCTGGCCTGAGCCCTGCAGAGCCCATTTGGTAAACCACAACCACACTATCAAGTCAGAGCAGCAGACAGACTGGTTTCACACATTCTAAATTCTCCTAATCCCCATCTCTATGAATCCATGGCCTGCAAATCTACTGCCATGTGGATTACATGGGCACTCTGGCCATGGGTTGCACCCTTTGCAGCTCTCTGCAAATGCATCCTAGTGCCAACGAGAGGGATGGCTCTATCAAGGCTGTCTCTGGCACTGACAAGTTTTGAAAACCCAGAGTTAGCAGGTCATCAACATTCTTAGGAACAAGAGCGCTCAGAGCAATAATTCTTGGCCCAAGTATTCCTGTTTCTTAAATCTGCTTTTGCAGTTCCATCCTTCCCCTCTGTCTTTATCCTCTCACTCCTCTTTATTGTCAGAGCCTCCTAAAAGGTCAGCCTGCTTCCATTCACTCTCCACACCAAGCCTAAAATGAAAATCTGATATTGTATAAAACTTGTCAGTCTCTCCCCACTGCCATTAGAGGTAATTTGTTCCTACATGAGTAAATAAACTAATGGTCATTTAATAGATAGTGAAACTGAACCAGAGTCTATAAAACTCATTGGCAGAAAAGCTAGGACTTGAACTCTGATCACATGCTATCAGAGAAGAATAAGAAGGAACTCTGTATAAAAAGAACACAATGGGAGGTCTGCAAAGAGAGAGGCAACATTTGCTAGCAGTAATATAACCACACATTACAGAAAGAGTCATTTGGGATGGAGGTGTAGCCCAGTGATAAAGTGCTTGCCTCATATGTATGACTCTACGTTCAATCCCTAATACTGGGGGGAAAAAAAGCCCAAATGCATAAGAGAGTGGCATTTATCAATCAGTGTTGTAATTTCTATCAGTAGGAGCATGAAGAGCAGAATAATTAAATATAAGTTTGTCTTATTAGCTTTTAAGAAGTATCTAGAAACTTGTTCTTGGAATGAAAGCTACCTGGGAAGAGCTTAACTCTATGCTCAGTTGGTTATGGCAGGTTATACACACAAACACACATAAATATATATGATTAATACAACTGTTGGCAAATATTGCTCAACTCATTACAGACATACCACTGTGTTTTTATACAAAGATGATCCTCTAATCCTTCTCCAATAGCATATGATCATAGTTCAAATTCTAGGAGTATATATATTTTGTCTAATGAGGAGGAGATGTATGTGTATACATATATATGCATGATAAAATTAAAATAAATAATTATATTTATTTCTAGCTAGGTAAATTCCCAATATTTGAATAGGACTTACCTTAGCTTAGAGGTTCTCAAAATTCTATGTACAAAAGACTTACCTGGATTGCTGTTACGAAGTCCTAATCCCCTGTCTTAGTCTGCCTTTGTTGTTGTGATAAATACCATAAGCAAAAGCACCTTGGGGAGGAATAGGTTTATTTCATCTAGGTAACAGTTCATTACTGCAGGAAGTCAGGGCAGGAACTCAAGGCAGGAATCTGGAGGCGGGAACTGAAGCAGAGACCATGGAGGAATGCTGCAGTGGCTTGCTCTCAGGTTCACATTTACTACATTTCTTACACAGCTCAGGCCAACCTGCTCAGGGACGGCACTGTCCACAGTGGGCTGGGCCCTCCTACACTGATTAACAATCAAGAAAATGTCCCTGAGACAGGTCCACAGGCTTGCAATGGAGGAAATTTCTAGATTGAGGTTCCTTCTTCTCAGGTGTGTCAAAATGACAACCAAGATTAGCCATCACAGCCACCAGCTCCTGGATTTTTTTATTCAGTAGGTTTGTGGTTAGTATGAGAAACTTTAAAACTTTAAAAATAAAGCTGAGGGCCTGTGAGATGGCTCAGTAGGTAAAGACACTTGTTGCCAAGTCTGACAACCTTAGTTTGATCCCTGGAACTCACATGGTAGAAGGAGAGATCCAACTCCTGCAAGTAGTTTGTTGATCTCCATGTGCATGTGTTATATGTGAGTACACACACAAGCATACAAATAAATACATAAAAATACAATAAAATTACTGCCATCAAGTTCTGGTGAGTAACCAAGGGCAGAGGCAATAGCCAATATTGTTTGAATATCTGTGGAACCCCTGGTCAACAGCTTCAAAAGAGGGAGTCCATTTACCCTATTGCTGAAGATACTACATACATGAGTTGTAGAAAAAATAAGGAGAAAGCAAGTTGGAACTGACCTCAAAGCTTCATCTCTATTGGCTAGCTTTCAAAGTACTGGAGGATGCTAGGCATGCTACTGGGAGAGAAAAGCAATCATCCACGTTGCCTAGCTGTGAATCCTGTGAGTTACAGTAACAATTGGACCAGCAAGGTATGCCCACTGGTACAATAGTGGCATAAATGTTATGTGAGTAACCATCTACTTTCAAATTGGATTTAAAGTTCACTTTACAAGATGGAGCCCATACTTGACAGTAATATCAGGCCTAGGAATCTATGACCGAATTGATCATAGGTCCTAGGGGAGAGCCTACTACTACTACTATTCTGCCAAATAGGCACAGTATTAGATCAATCACTAATGATTGTTATACCCATAGATTAATGCACCTCTCAACTCTCATAGCTCACCAGAGAAGCTTCCTCACGCAGCAGATAGTGATTAACACAGAGACTTACAACTAGTCAATGTGCAGAAAGTAAGAGATTGTAGAGTGCTTAGCCCTGAATAAGATACATATATCTATCAAAACTCTGTCTATCAAAGCTCAGGGATCATTGTGGAAGAGGGGGCAGGAAGAGTGTAAGAGCCAGAGGTAGTGAATGACCACAAGGAAACAGTGTTTTCCAGACAGCTGGGCAGTTACTCATATGAACTCGCAGCAATTGTGACAGCATGCACAAGTCTTACATAAGCTCAAGTCAGACAAAATAGGGGTGGGGAGGTGGGTAAGAAGCCCCAACACTAGCTGAGGAAATATTGGCAACAGATAGCTTCTGAGAGACTAAGATTCAGTTTCCTTAAAAGTATCACGCTGGGTAGGTTAACCAGGCTCTGACAGGTGGACCCACACTAAAGGGCATTTGTGGGCACAAATAAGACTTGACAGGTCTTTAAAAAAAAAATTTTATATATATATATATACGCACAATGGAGTACATGAAATCAGGTGAGGGGTATTAAGGGGGCATGCAGTGCAGATAGAGGAGGGGGTCTGAATATGATCAAAATACATTTCATAAAATTCAATAAAAATATTAAAACATATATACTAAAAAATCAAAAATAAACTTAAAAAATGAGGTGAAATTCACAAGGCCTGGAGTAAGCCATTTTGAAGTGCTGGATTCAGTGACATTTGGCACATGTACTATGTTGTGCAGACATCCCCTCAGGAACTGTTTTAGCAAAGTACACTGGGATGGCTACCTTAAACGTGACAATGAAGGCTCGGTGGCAAGGAACGAGATGCCTCTGCAGATTTCTCTCAGATTATACAAGAAACTTTTTCTTCTTAAAAAAAGCAAGTTCCCCCAAGCATAAAAACCTAAAATCTATGCTTGTGCCTTTCCTGTCAGTAAATACAAGCCAGTATCAGGACATCAGTCTTTCCTGGGTCTCTATACTAACGCACTGAATGCTTACTTGTTGGGATATACAAGCATTCAGGTGCTTGCAAAGAGCAGTTCTGAGAGATGTAGGGAGCAAAGTGGGAAAAATGAGTCACTGAAGTGCTGTGATTTCAGTGGAGGCTGTCTCCAGGCTTTAACCACATTGTGACAGCATATTATTAAATTCTACTTCAGGCAATGGCTTGTCAATAAATACAGAAAAATTCTCTGCATAAAGAAACGCAAATTAGGTGTCTCCTTTTAGCTGTCCTCTAAAGCAAAGTGAAGCCGGTTATTCTGATGAGAGCTGGTATAAACATGTAGCGGCTGCATTAAGACACCACTGCTTTCTTGAGATTTCAACATCAGATTTCCTAGTTTTAACTCATGACTTAATTTCCCAAGAACTGGCTCTCATTTGTAAGTAACTTTCCTCAAGGTCAGGTTTCTGTGCAGATTCTAGAAGGTTAGTAACAAGAAAGGTAAGCTGTGGTTGATGGGAGTCAAGGTTAAAATCATGTCTTCCCAATAGCTACTAGTGCTGTTCCCTTTTAACCAATATCTAGCTAAAAACAAACACAGAGCAAGAGGAAAACCCAGCACAACCCAAGACACAACAAAGGACAAACAGCTTATGACGTCAGACTCTTGAAACAATTTCATAAACTATATGGTTTGAGGAATCAGGGCTGACTTTCAGTGTGTGGTCTCTGGACATGAGCCACCCCACCTACCTGAACAGAGGCAGGAACAGCCAGGGAGTGCTAATTTTTGACATGAACAAAGAATGATTACCTCTTTACCTTTCTATGTGTTGTTAGAGGTCATAAATGCTTCTAGAAGGCAAGGGGCAGGAGGAAAGAAGGGCTGGGCAGCAAAGTGCATGGTCTCCTGGGGTATGTCCAAAAGTAAAGCCCTGACAGGATGGAGCTGGGGAGAGCTGGGTCACTGCACCCGGGGGTGGGGGTGAGGGTGGGAGGAGTACTTTTAACCTGTCAAAGAACCAGGAAGTCAGAAGGGAAGAAAATATAACCAGGAAATAGCTTCTGCAAAGTGTAGCACACTTCCTGCCTGAAAGGCATGGGGAATCAGCCAGCTGTGAGCATCAACCTGACCTCAAGTCACAGATGTGAGGAGTTAGCCAGGGGACAGTGGCCGCAGGCAGGAGATGCCCTCACGCTCTGTGTAGATACATCTTTCATGGTTTATATTCAGAGGAAGAGGATTCAGCTGGCAATGATTCAGCAGAAGAATGAAGATTCTTAGAGAAGTTCTATTCAGATGGATTTGGGGAAAGGTTGGATCTGAGAATAAATGTGAAGAAAACCAAGACAGAGATGAGAGAGAGAGAGAGAGAGAGAGAGAGAGAGAGAGAGAGAGAGAGAGAGAAACTGTGAGATGAGAAGAGATGCTGCAAAGAGCAATTGAGCAGTAATTAGATACCAACCTCCAGTAGGTCTGAGTTTGAATTCCGGTCACCCATTTGTCTGATGTGTAGCAAATCTCTTAGCTTTTTGACGTTTTGGTGGCTTTGATAAAATGGGTGTTGGGAACTATCTCACAAGGGAAACTTGAGCTTTTGAGTTTGCATTATAAGCAAGTACAAGTATACGGCAAGCAGAAAGAAACACAAGCAGGGTCTGGGTATGCAGTCAAGACTTAACAAACAGTAGTCACTGTTACCAGGAAGCTTAATGGAAAAGGCCACTGACGAGGCCAAGCGAAGAAGGACTGCAAAGACATTAAAAATACAATCAGAGTAATCTCCACTGGGGATACTAAAGAACGGAATTTAAATGATAAAACTGTCCAACTGGTAATCCAGAGGAGCTTTGGAGACTGGGGTAAAGGACAGAAAGTCAAAAGAGGGTAAGAAAAAAGTTGAGTCA
This sequence comes from Nannospalax galili, assembly GCF_000622305.1. Classification (NCBI taxonomy): domain Eukaryota; kingdom Metazoa; phylum Chordata; class Mammalia; order Rodentia; family Spalacidae; genus Nannospalax; species Nannospalax galili. The sequence goes on along the minus strand of NW_008355775.1, from coordinate 6,697,143 downwards.
ATGATTCAACCTATTAATTGAAGATTTTTTAAAAATAAATCAAGCAGAACAAAAGCAGTAAGTTAAAGTATGAACACAGAAAACTTCCTACAGAGAAGAATAATCTCAAGGTATAAATCAAAAGGATCACTGTAAAGACTCCTATCTATATATAATTAAGCAAAAAATTTAAACTACGGGGACAACGTTTCAAGTGCCTCCAAGGAAGGTTTCAGGGAGCAGCTTAGCTGGAGAGATCTTGTAAACATTCTAGAAAGAGATGGGAAAACCACACAAATTATTTTATCACATGAATTTAACCAAAACAAAATTTGACAGAGAAAAAGGAAACCAACCCCTCTCACTTCTGAATTGGTATAAAAATCCTAAATAAAACTCAAGTAAACTGTACTCAGGAGCATCATAAGAATATACAGATACAGTCAAGCTGGATGCAGTCCAACCAAGCAAAGATGACTAAAGGTATCGTTAACATATCACAGCATCAGGAGGTAAGACAGCCCAAGTATAAAGTAATCCCCATTTTCTCAGTGAGAAGTTTCAAATATTTTTGACAACTAAAATGAATGAGATGTTAATTGTTTATGAACAAGTTAACTATTTTAAATTCTAGTTATACGTATTTGAAGTCATATAACAAAAAATTGATGCCAAAATATTTTTTTCATTCTCATCATATCATGAAAAAAAGTTTAATCTGCCTTCTCTTATCAGGCATTCCTGACAGCAGCACCTTGATTATTACAAGAGCCAGTTTAAGGTATCTAACAGTCTCCTAGAAATACTGTCTTCATTTCTCAGCACTTTTTAGCTCATGAATAATATATGAATCCATACGGATTTTCAATTCAGGAAATCATTTGTCCAGAAATTGTGTAAGCGTGATCGTTAGAACAAAATATTTTTCTTTTAATATAGTCTCCAATCTTTGTCATTGTGAGGTTATTTTCCAGGTGTAATTATTAAATCAGTGTTAAGCATCCCGGTCTCTTTTTAATTAATTCTTTCTAGAGACCGCTATAGGCCTTCAGTACCAGCATAGACAAAAACAACAAAATGCTATACCAGGCTTTTTGAATCAAGCAAATTTAGACCGACTCCCAGATTATGAGAGATCTTGTAAGGAATTCCATATACCTTCCTTTTTTCCTTAATGATAGTTTTGTGAAAAAAACTTTCATCTTACATTTAACCTTTATCATAACAGGGAACACTTAGAAAATTATAGCATTTGGGGGCTGGAGAGATGGTTCAGCGATTAAGAGTACTGACTGCTCTTGCAGAGGATGGCCCAGTTCGATTCCCAGCACCTACATGGTGGCTAACTATGGTCTGTAACTCCATTTCCAGGGTATCCATTGCCCTCTTCTGATCTCTGTGGGCAATGCATGACATGAGTGCACTTACATACATGCAGTATAAGCAAGTATAAGCAGTATAAGCAAGTATAAGCAAGCCCCTCAGTTCAACACCTTAACCCACTCTGGACCCTTCCTTGCTCTGAGTACATCACCATGCAGCCCACAATGGAAACAGATTTGCTGTATCGGGAGTTCAAGGAGAACATCAAGATCATCAATTCCTTAGGCACAATGATGAATAGCTGTAATCGCAGCAAGAGGCTAAGGCAGGAGGATTGTGAATTCAGAACAGCCTAGGCTACATAGTGAGGAGACCTTGTCTCAGACAAACAAACAGATCACTGCCTCTAAAGCAAGATGGCACTGAAGCCAGGCACAGATGACTGTGGCTGTGTAACCTTTGGCAAATTAATAACTTCTCTATGTTTCAGTTCTCACATCTGCAAGATGGGGTAACAGTCTTGAGAGAATGAGTTATGGTGAGGATCAGTTGAACTAATCATGTAAAGCACTTAAAATTGTTCTGTACATAGTATGTGCCCCCCAAAATGCTAAATTGATAACTATACTTAATTAAAAACAAAGCAAAACAACTCTCAGTAGAACAACTTCAAGAACAGCAAGATTACTGTCTTGCTTGTCCCTCGGCCTGTCTCCTCAGCGCAGCACAGCTACTTTACAGTAAAACTCACTAAATGTTAAGCCCTGCAATTAAATTGTTGGTTCTTTGAAAAATTCACTCACTTGAAAGAGAGACTAAAACAAAGACATAAACATATTGAAAACAACAAAGAAAAACTTAAAAAAGAGACGTTGGGAATATAGAAAACCAAAAATATGCATATATGCATATAAATGTACCTATAATCAAGTATGTACACATATGTTAAAGCACAGGCTTTGGAAGAACAATTTTCTATATCTATAAAGTAAAACACAAAACTTCACACAATAAAGGAATTGTCAGGAAAGAAGAATTCTTAGTAATTAAAAAAAAATCTGGTGATTGAAACAAATCAATTTAAAGATAAATTCAACACAAAGTTTAGAAAATGCTGATGAATGTTCCAAACAGTAAAAGAAATACAAAGAAAACAGGAGAAAAAAAAATTTAAGAATATTAGAAAATTATCTAGAGGCTGGAGAGATGGCTCAGTGGTTAAGGGCACTGGTTGCTCTTGCAGAGGACCTGGGTTTGATTCCCAGCACTCATATGGTGGCTAACTACGGTCTGTAACTCCATTTCCAGTTTATCAATTGCCCTCTTTTGATCTCTGTGGGCACTGCATGATATGAATGCACTCACATACATGTAGGCAATACACTCATACACATAAAATAAAAATAATAAATAAATTTTTTAAATAAAATTGATCTAGTACCAAATAACAAGAATTCTATAAAGAAAGAGGTAGGGTAGAAGGCTACACAATTCCAAAATCAATAGTTCAAGAAAATTTTCCACCAGAAAAGGTCCTGCATTTTCATATAGAAAATATTTCCTGAGTCAGTTTTCCTTACTGATGTGATGCTTGGTAGGTTGACCAGAACATTTGGGAAACACAGATTAGATGAGATAAGCCATTTAAAAAATACTAATATAGGACATGTTGGGGATGGGTAGTAAGTCAGGGGGAGGGGGGAAAGGAATCTGAATATGACCAAAATACACTGTATACAATTCTCAAATCAATAAAAAATTTTAGAAGTGTTTCATGAATACTCAAGACAATAATTAAATGTTAATATATAATATAATTAATGTATAATAAATTAATACAAACTGTTCCTAATGGGGGCAGATCACACACACACACACGCACACAAACACACACATATGTGCTTTTTCTAATGGGGAGGGGAGATCATATATATATGTACATTTTATATAAATATAAACTTTCTAATGGGATGGGGAGGCATATATATACATATATATATGATTAGCAATCAAAAAGGTATTTCCCTAATGAAAATGATTTTCAAAAGTCCTCTCCAAGTGCTGAAATTTTTGAATTTTCTTTATGCCTTTTCTGTTTTATTTTTTTTCTGTAATGAACAGGTATGACTTTTACTGTAAGAAAACATTTTTAATACAAAAAAAAAAAAAATCTATGCTTGGGGACTCTAGCCAAAGTTGAACTGGCTCCTTCTCCTATCTGTCTTCTAATGTTTCTATCTCTGCACTGCTAACAAAGACCCTCAGTTGGGGGCAGTGGTAGTCATAGATGGCTGCTGGGCTGCAGAGAATGGAAAACCACTCAGGATCCTACCCTGTGGATGTGTGACGGTCACTAATTTACTTGGTGAGCACTGGTCTTCAGTATATGGGAAGGTACATTCCCATATATTTTGAAATACAGATGGAGGAAAGGCATGTAATTCTGTCTCCTTAATCACATCTGTCCACTGTGGTTGTGTCTCCATTGTTGCAATTTGCATTTATTTTAATAAGGAAGCACTAACTGTTCCAATTTGTCTTCATTCTACTCACTGAATGCCATGTCCTAGGCTTTGCCAAAGAGGCGTTTCCTACTGGCTGACTTACCTGTGGAGAAGATGAACACCGTGTTGTTCCAGAGCCCATGGCTTTTTAAGGCTGCAGTGACATTTCCCACTGCTTCATCCATACTGGACACCATCCCCGCATAGATATGTCTGTGCTTATCTTTGATAAAGTCATATGGCTTCAGGTATTCCTCAGGGACCTGAAGCGGATCATGGACAGACTGGAGAGCAAGGTAGAGGAATAGAGGCTGGAAAGAGAGCATGAAAGCTTTAAATATAGAACAATGAGACAGTTGAGATTTATCACCTCATATAAATAACATCAAGGCAACCTACAAGAGTACACTAAAAATATCTACAAATCATATCTGTGATAAAGAACTCCTATCCTGTATTTATAAACAACTCAATAATAAAAGACAACCAAACTAAATACAAAGAATTTGAATATTTCTCCAAAAAAGATATACAAATGTCCATAACCACATGATGAGTTCCCTCATTAGTCATCCAGAACCACAGTGAGATATTTCTGCATATCCATAGAGTGCTTACAATTTATTTATTTATTTAACATTTTATTTATTATTTTTATTTTATGTGTATGAGTGTATTATCTTCGCTGTGTCGTGCAATGCCCGTGGAGGTCAGAAGAGAGCATCAGATTCCCCTGGAACTGGAGTTATAGATGGTTGTTAGCCCCTATGTGGGTGCTTGGATTCAAACTCAGGTCCTCTGCAAGAACAGCCAGTATTCTTAACCACTGAGCCATCTCACCAGCCCTGATGCTTACAGTTTTTAAAAGGGAAAACTAGCAATAATGCTGACGAGGATATGGAAAAATTAGAATCCTCTCTTGTATATAAATGATATACAGAGGACACTGAAAAATCAGTTTGAAGTTTTTGAAACTGCTAAACACAGCTACCATAATGTGACTCCGAATTTCCATTCCCAGAGAAAAATGAAAGCATACATGCATGTAAAATGCCTACAAAATGTCATTGTATTAGTCATAATACCAAAAAAGTAGAAAAACCCAAATGTGCACAAATTGATGAATGGATAAATGAAATGCAGAGCATGTTTGGCAGTATGATATGCCAACAAAATAAGTGGGGTGCTACAACATAGACAGGCTTTGAAAATATGTGAAAAGAGTCAACCTCAAGGACCACAGCTGTGTAAATGCACTGATATGAATATACAGAATAGACAGCCCTATGGAGGCAGAAAGTAGGTTATGGTTGTCTGGGGCTATAGGGAATTCTGGAAGGGGGATGATGAGTGACTACTAAAAAGGTACAAATTTCTCTCAAGGGTGATAAGATGTTTTAAAATTAGATTGAGGTCATAAATGGACATGTCTTCAATTTCTTGATGAACTATATACTTAGAGTGAATTTTGTGCTATATAAATGTCTCAATAAATATATTTAAAAAAACAAAAGACTTAAAAAAAAGACAAAGATCTAGAATGGCAAAGAAGGCTCTGAGACAAACAAATAATATCAACAATAGCACCATTATTAAATGTTTTTACGTAGTAGGTACTCTGATAGTAATTTAGCTACTTTCTCTCATTTAATACTCAAACCATCCTATGTTAAATCTATTTTACAGATGAGTTATCTGAGGCTTGTAAGGTTATATGATTTGCCCAAGTCCATACTAATTAATGAGTGGTTTCTTACTGGCAACCTCCCCACTACAAGGTGGGTATGTACCAGTGGATACTTTCGCTGAAAACAAAGAGGAGTTTACATATTTATATATTTTTTTGAGAAAACACTGTGCTTTGTTAGTCTTTGATGTAGAACCAAATAAATATAAGGCTAACTTAATTCCCAGAAACCAAGAAGTATGATCTGTAGATCCTGTCTTTTCTCTTATGCTAATTTGTAGTGTTCAGCATCTGTGGTATTCCAACCCAGCCTTTCTGTTCACTAAGCCTCTCTGCCGGCATTCCCTGTACTATCCTCGGCAGAATTTCCCAGTGAGTTAAACCCTCAAAGAGACAATGGTTTCAACCCAAGAACATGCACACAATTCTATTAGAGTATTGGAGGCACTTAAATCATAAAGTTACGGGAGAAGGCTAAAAACAGAGGAGAGGCTCTCATTTCATTCTTCACTGTCAATAAATTATTCCAAATGATACATATACCCCTTTGCCAGTCTGTTATAAACTCTGTATCTGTATGGAGTGCCCATACTGATACCCCAAATAGACCCGAAAGCTTATTTGGAGTTCAGATATTTGGAAACACATTTTTCCTCAAATTAAATGTTTAAAACATTGTTAAATATCAATGTAACTACTTTGAAACCGTTTTTGGTTGGTTGTTTGTTTTGAGATGGGGTCTCTCACTGTGTAGTCATGGCAGGCCTGGAACTCACCATGTATACCAGGCTGGCCTAGAACTCACAGATACCTATCTCTGCCTCCCCAGGGCTGGCATTAAAGGTGTGCACTTAGTCCTTAAAAACTTTTCTTTAATTAAAAAACTTTAAAAAAATTTTATGTGTATGAATATCTTGCCTTCATATACATACTATATGTAAGTGTAGCTATGTTGTGCAATACCCACAAAGGTGAGAGGAGGGCATCAGATCCCCTAGAATTAGAGTTACAGATGGTTGTTAGTCATCATGTGGGTGCTGAGAACTGAACCCAGGTCCTCTGCAAGAGCAGCCAGTTCTCTTAACTGCTGAGTCACCTCTCCAGCTTCTTAAAACCTTTTAAACTAAGGACACAGATGAGAGAATAAAACAGCACATAGTCTATGTTTCATTGTATACATTTTCCATGAAAAAACATTCCAAATTCCCACTCCTAGAGTCCATACCAAAATTGACACTATTTAGCTCTGCCTCCACTCTTCCTCAGCACACACAATTTATACTCCATCCATCCAGGTCATAGTGTCTCTCCTGTGTCCCTCTGGGTCATGTTGAGGAAGGCCATGAAGGAACCTTCTGGCAGGATACCGGTAGTACACCACACTCTGGTAGTGTATGTAGCTCTGCCGCAGGAGTCCTTCTGATTAAGTCTTCAGCACTAGACCCTGAGCCAATTTCAGCTATCGACACAGGTTTAGAAGGGGACAGGACTAAAACTTGGACACTTACAATAGTTTTCAGCCCACCTAAAGCATTAAAAATCACAAAAGTTGCATGAAAATTATTTAAACTCTGTTCTTAAGCTGGGCACAATGTCTTATACCTGTAATTCCAGCACTTGGAAGGCTAAGGCAAGAAAATTGCCACGCATTTGGAGGGAAGCTTGGGCTATATGGTGAGTTCCAGGCTAGCCTGGACTACAGTATGAGACACTGCCTTTAAATTAATTTTAATTCAAAAATCAGAATTTCTAATCATTCCATGTCCATACTCCATCTGGTAACAAAATGGTAGAATCTGAGAAATGAGAGCCCTACCCCCAAGAGCCATCCAGTTTTCAAGCAGCCCAGCCCTTATCTATAAGAGCCACAGAAGATACTTCTGTAAGAAAAGACAGGTCCACAAGAGAAAGACATAAGCAACTTATTTAAAGTTCTATATGGCTCAGGAGCCTTCAGAATGAAAACCCAAAGACAGAGACATCTGTCCACTCTCATGCTTAGAATTAGTGAAGCAAGGACAGCAGTGTAAAACTCTGGCTAGACAAAACGGAAAACAGACTAAGTGAGGAAACCAGAGAAGCCTGTCTACTAGGATTCTTCTCAGTTCCTCTGATGTAGCATCTCTTCCCAGAAAGTCTGAGTCAGGCTGCCCTAGAATGAGCATTGTGTAATTTACTATCAGACAAGGTAGGCCAGATCAGTTCTTTATGGGTAAGCCATACAGAAACACAGGGAACATTAGAACAACGTTTTTAAGTTTTCTGGCTGCCTTCGGGGAAGGAGCTCTGATTTCTATGACCTTCCTTGGAGAAGAGGATTTCTATTCCACTGGCCTGTCTTAGGGGAGAAAGCAGGACTTCAGATACACCTCACTTCTGGGGCTCTTACACTTGTCCTTCTATTCAAAGTACTCAGCATACCACAGTAGAGTACTTAGGGGTCACTATTTTCTGAGTCCTGTGATCTTGGTTGGTTTCTCAGTAGAGGGTGGAGTGCAGCAGGAAGAGAGGAATGAGAGAGGGAGGATGGAGAAGACATGCTCATCAGGTGAAGGAGGAAGGCACACTGTTCAGGAAGACTAACTGCTTAAGTTAAAGGTATCTGAAAAATAGTAGGTACAAGACCACTTTGCCCCTCATGCTGTTTCTCCAAAGTGGAAGATGGAATTCCAGTGTGAAAGTTGCTGTCTCTATACTAGAAAGAAAAGCCACATCTTTATCCTCAAGGACAAGAAGTCTAGATGGAGAGAATTCCATACAAATCTAGTTAAAATAACCCTTATCTCTTAAGCCTCCCACATCATTTAATCACATTTTCAGTTCACTATTCTGTGTCTAAGTCAGCACACACCTAACTGACTAATACCTTCATTTCTTTATGTAAAACTTGGACTATGCTTTCTCCATAATCTGTCTCATGTCATTTAAGTCTCAAAACAGCCAGAACCCTGAGAGGACAGAAGCAAGTTTCTCTACTAATACCCAAGTTATGTGTAGGACAATGGCATCCCATGTTGTGAAGGAGAAGAGGGAGAGAGGGCAGGTTATGTCCAGCCAGCATCTGATTCCTAAAGATGATAGTAGACAGGGTGGTAGGGAGAGTTCTTAGAATCCTGCCAGGGAACAGGTGATTCTGGGGGCTAGAGAGATGGCTCAATGGTCAAAAGTGCTTGCTGCTCTTTCAGAGGACTGGAGTCTGGAATTTGGACCCTAGCACCCAGTTGGGCAGCTCACACTCACTGTAACTCTAGCCCCAGAGTAGCTGAAGCCCTCTTTTGACCTCCTAGGCACCCACATTCATATACATGCACAGACACACAGACACAGACACAGACACACACAGACACACACACACACACACACACACATACACACACACACACAAATTTAAAAAATTAAAAACAAATCTAAAAAAGAAAAGATGATTCTGGAACCAGTATTAAAGGAACTTACAAATAGTGTGGAGCTTAATTCTATTTTGTTAAGTACAGGAAAAAAAGTAATTTGAAAATCTTTCCCATCGTTATTCCTCAGTGGGTAAGGATAAAATTATTGCTCCCGAAGGATGACCAATATAAACAACAGCAGTCCCCACTGTGTAATAGTCTGACTAACATTGACTCAGATCTAAGGATGTGGTTGAGAAGAGGAAGTAAAACCACTCTGATGGTGAGACCAGCTTATCAGGGGACTATCACAGGCCATGCAAAAGCCTCTCATGTGTGCTGACCAGTTCATAACTTAAAAGATAGATAATGTATTCTTTGAACAAAGAAAAGGTTATATTTTTTCACATCTGCCATAAAGTGCAGTTCAGGGCAATTTTCTGAGTGGATGGACAGCCCCACATATCTGTACAGCTCTGGGTCACCAGGAGGAGACACAGTGATGTGTACTACAGCCCATTTCATGAGGTTAGGACCAATGCAACACATTTTATATGCTCCTATCAATACTATTAAAAATAAGCTTTCAGTACTTAGAAGGTAAGCTTCATTCATGAACAATTCACTCTCCAACATTACTAAGAGGACACACTGCTATACTATTTTAAAATTGGAGAAAAAGAACAGTAGTTTTAGCACTACATGGTAGCCCAGTAGAAAGAACAATTATCTCTGGTTGGGAGGTTCTCCAACAACCATCGGAATCCTGCCTGCAGACACCTGTCCCCAAGCCCTCCAGGTGAGGTGCTGAGTTTCCCCACACCTGCCAGTCAGAACCTCAGTTCATTCCCAGACCAAGCAGCCCCCATCCTGAGATAGGCTCCTTATCCCTCTAGGTCTGTGGACCTGAGGTTCAGTCCTCTCATGCCTTTTGGCCCATTCTCATTTCACTGACAGTATGATTCATACACGAGTCCTACCCCCATGTCAATTTCCACTGATCCCTAGGTTTATTCTGGAGCCTGATATGTTCTTGATATTTTCTTAGTTCCAGGCGCCTGTTCTGGCTAATTTGGCCATAGCTGCTACATTTACCCTGGCCCTAACTGAAATCATTTAAAGGATCTTAAGACTACAAAATGGAATACTAGTTGTATTCCATAAAGCACAGGCACAATCACCAGAGGTATCCACACACATATATTTTTTAAATTTTTGTTGAATTTTTGTGTATTTAAGACAGAAAATCATCTTTATACCCCCTTCCCCTTTGGCACCCTCCCATAGCACCTGACTGGAGCTCATACATTCTGTCATTTGTGTTAGGCCTATCATGTAAAGTTAGTATCTCCAGATGTCCCTCAGTGCAAGTTCATCCACTGAGGTCTAGTTAGCCCATATGGAGTCCCTCCCTTTAAGAAGATCAGTTCCTCCTCACCCAGAAGTAATCAGCTGTCAATAATACTTCAACTAAGATTGGGGCCTACTGTTCATTTCCACAGTCTGTGCTGGGTTTTGTTTTTTTTAAAAAACGTTGCTGGGTCTTGTGCATGCTGACACAAGGTTTGTGTAGGTTTGTATGAGAAGGGTCACAGGCACCTGTAGGACTATATCCGTATGGTCATGCACCTCTTCCCCAGCTCTTACAATCTTTCTGCCTCCTCTTCCACAATGGTCCCTGAGCCCTGGGTGGTTGGATTTTAATATAGGAGTCCTGTCCAATGACCCACACTCAGCAGACTCTTTATTTTCTGCATTTTGGCCATTTGTGACCTTTTGGGTTCCTGGCCCTCTGTTGCATGAAGAAGCTTCACTGATGAGAGTTGAAAGATACATTGGTGTTCTCTGCATCCCTTGTTCTATGTTCTGTGAGCCTTAGGTGTAGAGGTTGCATCCTAGATGTGCCACTTAGACTTGGGCAATTCACAGACAATCTCTGTGTGTGACTAGTTATAGAACTCTATAATTATCTCTGTCTCTTAAAAAAGAAGCTTCTCTGATGGGTAGTGACTGGGATATTTGTCTGTAAATTTAAGGATCCATATTTTATACATAGCAAGCAATTACATTTGTCTAGGGATGTGACAGCCTTGGAGTTTTCTCTAAGATCTATGATCTCTCCAGCTATGTGTATTTGGCTAGGTTTATGGTACCACACATGAGTTTCCTCCCACTGAGTGGACTTTAAATTCAATTAGGTAGTTGGTGATTAACCCCAAGATAAAAGTGCCACTTACTGCACCAATGTTGTTTGCTGTGCTGGTCATTGATGTGGTTTTTAGGTCTTGGAAGCTGGGACTGGACCATCAGCTGATGTTCTTCCTTACCAGCTTACATAGTGCTCTCCAAAGTTATGAGAGCTAGCATTCAGGGGAGGTGGCTTCCAGGTCAGTTCCAGCTCCAGTGCTCCAAATCCTGTGTCCAAAGTATGTCCTGTCTTCAGCAATAGGGTCCTACCATCAAGTTCTGGGAGGCAATCAAGGGCTATTGCAATCCACACAGTCATAGTTAAGATGCTAATGGCTCTTTTCCCTTTCTTATTACACCTCAGGGCTCCCAAGATCCATTTTCTGAATATCCTCACCATGATAAGAAATCTTACATCAGCAAGGAAGAAGTCTTCTATTTCTTTATATGTTTTCCGAATTGAAATGATAAATAGAAAAATGCAAATAAGTTTTGAAAATATTGTAATATCTTTGACATACAAATTATGACATTTCTTCCCAACTGTGCCAGGGAAAAGTAAGATTCTTCCAATACAAATTACATTTTCCTAGGCAGTTTATAGTAAATTAGATATGGAGGTTATTTTTATTATTCTGCTAAGTACTGTGGGGCAATTTTAACATGCAGTTATATTATAGCTATACTACTGTCACTCTTAGTGTTACTACTATTGAGAGTCAACCTGAATTGAGAGGAAAGGACATCCCTTCCTGACACATGTGAAGTCATGGTTAGCAGTGTCTCCGAGTCTAGCATCAGCAACTCAACTGTGACACAAAGCTCCATAGCTTCTCTCCCTCAAATGCTCCTTAAAAACAGGCACAATTTTTAGTTGGCTTGTGGACACTACATGTATATTCTTTTAATGACTTCCACCTTAGAACAAGTTGCTGATGTCACAATCTGTAAATGGCATCTGAGAGTCTAGCACAATATTGATGAAACACTGGGACAGATGGTGAGAAGTACAGCTCCTGAACGGGTGAGCTGCATCGCTGTGCTGAGAACTGAAACTGAACATCTGCAGGAGCTGCCTTATGAAAACTGTTGGGTAACTACTCCACTGTTACTATTTCCTTCACTTATGTCTGAGCTTGGGGACACTGGGAAAGATGAATACTGCTTCAGAGCCCTTGAGACTCTGTCAGGAAACGTCCATCTCTCATCTGGCAATTGCTGCAATGCTACCTACGAGCAGCAACCATGTCAACAACACCTCTTCCATAGCGTGAGAGCTCATGGGGCCTACTATTGTCTTTAGTTCCGGTGCCTTCCCCACCACCGCAGTTTAGCCAGCCCACCCACAAAGAACTATTTCAGCCCAGCTGCTTCCTCTTATCCGCTTAATGTAATGAGGGCACTGTGAGAAAATACTGTTTGGTAATAGGAATGCATTTTTATTGTAGGCAGATTATCATTGCTGCATAATTAAGGCACTGTTGGAGTGTGAGCCCAGAACAGGTAGTTGGCATCTGCTTGTCTCCATGTTTGAGAGATCCTTGAATGACACACCACAGACTGTTCCTAATTGCACAGGCTATCAATAGTGGCAGCGTGGAAGAATCACTGAGGAGGTGGGGGTGCTAAGGAAATGTCAATAAGTGGGTCCCAACTAAGAACAATAACTCACAGTATTTGGCATCGGTGCTTCTTACAAGTTTTTCAGATGATTCTAACAAGTTGTCAAGACTAGAACCTTGAGTTGAAGCTGAACAGGGTTCGAAAGCTTTGCATTTGACTTCTAAGTTAGAAGTGAACTATGAAAGCTGGTTGTGCTGGATAGCTTTAGTGTCAACTTGACACATTTGGGTTGAGGGAGCCTCAGTTGGGGAATTGCCTCCACTGGACCAGTCTGTGGCCATGTCTGTGGGGCATCTTCTTGATTATTGAGTCTGTGGGAGGGCACAGCCTACTGTGGGTGGTGTCACCCCTGGGCAGGTGGGCCTGTATGGTATAAGAAAGCAGGCTGAGGATGGGCCAGGGGAGCAAGCCACTAAGCAGCATTCCTCCATGGCCTGTGCTCCAGCTCCTGCCTCCAGGTTTCTGCCCTGAGTTCCTACCTTGGGCTCCCTGAGGAACTGTGACTTGGGAGTTGTAAGCCAAATAACTCTCCCCCTCCCCCCACCAGGTTGGTAGTGGTCAGAGTGTTTTGTCACAGCAATGGAGAAACAAACTAGGACACTGGTTAAGATTCTAAGCTCTGGATTTCAGGGAATATGAACTTGCATTCTGATTGTGACTTTCAGTGGCCCTGTGACCTTGAACAAGCTACATCATTTCTCTAAGTTGATTTGTTTAAATAGCCTTAGAGAGGGAACTGACACTGATTCTAACAACTCCAACAGCTATCAAAATACCTGAAAGCAAATTCTGAATCCATCACCGTAGAGTTCAGCCTTGGAAGACAAAAGAAAAATGAGGAGGAACCCAACAGAGAGATGCTTTTGGAAGGCCTTGTCAAGAAATTCCAATGGACTCTCGCATGAAAAGCCCTTGTCAAGAAATTCCAATGGACTCATATGAACATTTGAAAATTGCCAGGGCTGGAGAGATGGCTCAGTAGTTAAGAACACTGGTTGTAGACCCGGGTTCGAATCCCAGCACCCTCATGGCAGCTAACAAG